>NC_135372.1:28160817-28460817 GCF_049243985.1 Paroedura picta
CTGCAAATCTTTGCTCCGTTGGGGCCCCCTCCAGAGAGAAGGCAAGCAGGCAGTGGGGCTCAGGGAGGGGGTCCGAAGAGGGAGTGAAAGGCAAAAGAAAAGGGAAGGAAAAGTGAGGTATGCATCAAAGGAGGAGGCAGGAGAGCAGAGGAAAGGTGAGCTTGCGCCGAGGAGCAAGAAGGCAGCGCTCCTGCACCCCTTGCGAAAAGCAGAGGTTAATAGATTCGTTCTCTGTGCTTTTAACTCTCCCCAGCAGTTACAAATGAGTCCAGCGCCGGGAAAGCAAAGCCAGGTTTTTACTGCTGAAAGCCGAAAGCCAAGAAAGTTCAAAAGGATACCTTTGTTTGGGAAAGGAGAGAGGTTTTTGTGTGCGTGCCCGCATACAGATAGAAAATGGGCCGAAGAAGGAAAAAAACAGAACAGAGAAATCAAGACTAAAGCATCTCTTTCGATTATCTAAATACCCGGCATTCTTATTATTTAGGAAGGCCTTTTTCTAGCCTGAGATCCAGTTGTCACATATGGTACCTTAAAAATAAATAAATCAGAATTTTGATGATCCAACTGGGTAGCCATGTCCAGGCTGAGAAATCCCTGTAAATTTGTGGATGGAGCCTGCTGAAGGCAGAATTTTGGAAGGGGGGGCGGGGCTCAGGGGGGGGGGGGCACAAGGCCATCAAGACACCCCCCACACAGCAGCTGTTTTCTCCAGGGGGTCTTTTCTCAGTAGTCTGGACACCAGCTGCCGTTCTGGGAGATCCACAGCTCCCCCGGGAGGCAGCAGCCGAAGAGCGGAGAAACTGTCAGCCAGAGGCACAAGCTGTGCTGAGCCATTTTTCTTTTATTCCCGAAAATAATCCTAGCAAAATAGGTTCTTTGTAGATGTCCTCGTAGGGTTGGAAAATTGCCCGGATGCGTGCTGGTTATTCAAAAGCACATTTTCAATACTTTCACCAGCGGCAATCCTTGGTCCATTTATAGGAGTTCCAAAGTTGCTGGGAGCAATCCAATACGCTGTGAGTCCAGATTTAGTTCAAAATATGTGGCGTGGGGAACACAGCATCTAGTGGGGCCTCCCTACACATCCCCTGTGTCGGCTACAAAGGACTTGTGTCCCTCTACAAAGGGTTTATTTTGTTAGGAATGTTGTCATGGATGAAAGGAAAATGGCTCAGCACAGCTTGTATCTCTAGCTGTCAGCTTCTCCGCTCTCCGGCTGCTAGATCCACTGATGGGGTGTGGTCTGTTTGCACCCACTTGGAGGCTGGTGACCATAGTGTTGTTGCTGTTAGTTGCGAAGTCATGTCCGACCCATCGTGACCCCATGGACAATGATCCTCCAGGCCTTCCTGTCCTCTACCATTCCCCGGAGTCCATTTAAGTTTGCACCGACTGCTTCAGTGACTCCATCCAGTCACCTCATTCTCTGTCGTCCCCTTCTTCTTTTGCCCTCGATCGCTCCCAGCATTAGGCTCTTCTCCAGGGAGTCCTTCCTTCTCATGAGGTGGCCAAAGTATTTGAGTTTCATCTTCAAGATCTGGCCTTCTAAGGAGCAGTCAGGGCTGATCTCCTCTAGGACTGACCGGTTTGTTCGCCTTGCAGTCCAAGGGACTCGCAAGAGTCTTCTCCAGCACCAGAGTTCAAAAGCCTCAATTCTTTCACAGTCGGCCTTCCTTAGAAGACACTTTTGCATACAAGCCCACTTCTGCAGGTACGGGGGAAGGGGGAGTTGCCAGTCCCTACATATTGGCATATTATTAGCCTGAAGCAGGTGCTTGGCACAACAAGCTTAACATGTACAGCCACCATTTGTCTGGGTTCAATTCTGTGGGGGAACAAGCTTACGCCATGAATAACACTTGGTTGGTCTTAAAGGTGCCACCGGACCCAAACGGAAATCTATTGAGCTTTGCAAACCTGTCCCCCTGAGGGCTCTGCCCCGGAGGGTGCCCTGAGACAAGCCAGCCTTGCCTGAGACCAGCCCCTCAGCTCCCAAGGGCAGCCCTCCAGAAGGAGGACACACCCCTCTGCTCCAAGCGACAAAAGGTGGCATTGTGCAACCCCCCCCCCCAGAGCTGAGGAAAAAGCATGGGGGGGGGGCTTAAAAGGTTTGGCAGACAGAGGACAGCAGGTGTGACCCACCCAGGGATCACCTTGTGGGTAAGAAAACAGAGAATTTCTGCCAGTTACCCAAATACTCAAAGTCGGTGGAGAAGCTCTGCAGAGGTTCCGAATATAATCCCTGTCAAAGACACACACTCCCCCCCACGCACACACACCCTTCTAGGTCAGCCATTCCCAGGGCACATTCTTGAAGAGATTAATCTCAGGGTTCATGGATCCCTGCAATCCCAGTGATCCCACTGCCAGTAAACCACCGAGAGCCCATAGAATTCCAAAGTATGTCTGTATAAATAAGTAGGTTGCCCCCAGTACCCCTCAAGCTATCGGTCCAATTCCTTTTCATCCTATCTCTCCTAGATGGTAATGCCTTCCTACTTTTACTCTCACAACAACCTTGCGAGGTGGGTTCGGCTGAGAACATGTGACTAGCACACAGTCACCCGCAAGGTTCCGTGGCAGAGTGGAGATTTGAACCTGGGTCTCCCAGATCCTGTTTATGTAGTTAGGATATTTCTGGGCCACCTCGGAGCCCAGCTCTAACCACTGAACCGCAGTGGCTCTGGGATGAACGCCCATTTCAGGAAGGATAGCCACACAACGGAGGCACACGTAAGTCAGAAGTCTACTCTCCTCGGTGCAGTGGTTAAGAGCAGTGGCCTATAAACTAACTAAGCATGACTATTCCAGTAAGACAGAAACATGGCAGGAGATCCAAGATGCCTAGGTGGATGAACAGAGAACTTCAGGAGGATCTAAGGAAGAAACAGGAAACGTTCAAGAAATGAAGGGAAGGACAGACCTCTTAAAAATGTTACTAGGCACTGTAGGTCAGCCGTCAGAGAGGCCCAAGCTGGGAGTGAGCTGAGACTGGCCAGGGAAGCCCACTCAAACAAGAAAAGCTTCTACAGATATGTGAGGAGCAAACGTAAGGGAAACAAGGCAATAGGCCCTCTTTGGGTGAGACTCTGACAGAGGGCAGAGAGAAAGCAGAATGGCTCAGTACCTGTTTTGCCTCTGTGTTTTCCCAGGAGAATAGGGACACCTCTAGGGAAGGTAGTAGGCAAGGTGGCAGGTTGACATGGACAGAGGGGTTGTCGAGAGGCACCTGGATGCACTGGATGAGATCAGATCCCCTGGGCCAGATGGCGTGCACCCAAGAGTGCTCAAAGAACTTTCTGGAGATGAGATTGCTGTTTTTAAGTATTTGAAATGTTGTCACAGAGGAGGGCAGGGAGTGGTTCCAGTTGGCAGCAGAGGGTAGGGCCCACAGTAATGGCTTTGAACTACATGGAGAACAGTACTGGCTAGATATTAGGGGGTGAAATTTCACAGGCAGAATAGTTTAGCAGTAGAATCGGCTGTCTAAGGAGGTCGTGAGCTCCCCCACACTGGCAGTGTTTAAACAGCAGCTGGACAAATATTTATCCTGGATGCTTGAGGCTGATCTTGCATTGAGCAGGGGGTGGGACTAGATAGGCCCCTTCCATCTCCATGATTCTACGATTCTAAATGGGGAACCAGGTTTGATTCCCCATTCCTTCTCCACATGCAGCCTGCTGGTGACCTTGGGGCCGTCACAGTTCCCTCAGAGCTCTCTTAGCCCCACCTACCTCACAGGTTGTCTGTTCTGGGGAGAGGAAGGGAAAGGCATTTGTAAGCCACTTTGGGAGCCAGCATGGTGTAATGGCTAAGACCTGCAGCCTCTAATTTGGAGAACTGGATTTGCACCTCTACTCCTCCTCCACACGCAGCCAGCTGGATGACCTTGGGTCAGTCACAGTTCTCTCAGAGCTCTCTCAGCCCCACCTAACTCACGCAGGCTGTCTATTGTGGGGAGAGGAAGAGTAGGTGATTGTAAACAACTTTGAGAGTCCTTCAGGTTGTGAAAAAGCGGAATACAAAAGCCAACCCCTCTTCTTCTTTGCAAGCACATTTAGAACTGATAGGAGAGAGAAACAGACATGCTCATATGATGGGCTTACCTCTCAGGACAGTGAGTTTGGCTGTGACTGTGATCTCAGCAACAGAATTCTGGGCAATGCATTCATAAATGTTCTCGTCTCTGGGGGTGCGGAGAGGCTGGATCCTCAGGACGGCACCAGCTCCTTCGTCAAATTCGATTGTCTGGGGTGGAAAGAGAGAGAGAGGCAATGAAGTGAAATCACACCGAGGAACAACCCCACACTGAAGGCTGCTTGGTAACACGCACTCTTTATCAAATTGCTCAGCTATATTCATCCAGCTGCAGCTGACCTCTTGCGGAGGGCGTATGGCTCAGCTTTATTCAAAATCAGAGATCACAACAGGATATCCCCAATGGGATTCCTCTGGAGCGATACAACCAAATCCCAGCCGAAAAGAGGGAATTAGAAGGAGTCCAGCGCAGGAAGCTTCCTTATGCCAACCAAACAACTGATACTTCTCTCGTCCTTCAAAACACTTCAGGGTGAACCTTCCCCTGCAGAGAGCCACATGGAGCATCTCTACGGAGACTTCGTTACACTTCCATTCATAGAGGCAAGGGTGATGGCCATTGATGGATAAGCACAGCTGTTTCAAGGAAGACCTTCTTTGATGTATCGGTTGTGCTCATGCAAAGCTCACCTTTATTATTATTGTTGTTGTTGTTGTTGTTGTTATTATTATTATTATTATTATTAAGATTTATTACCTGCCGCTCCCAGCAAGCTGGCTCGCGGTGGATTACAAAAGTTGAGCCGAACAATAAAAATAATGTAAAACTTGTTAATTATTTATTATGGTGCACAATGAAAAACAGAATAAAAACTTCTTAAAAACTAGACCGAACTAACAGCACATAGAACCAAGGACCAAACGCGTTTCGACCCTTCCGGGTCTTCCTCAGTGGTCAAGATTATAACAATAAAGCTTTTTCTGACGCACATGAGATTACACTCTGAGTACAGAACTTAATGAAAGCGAAGAGTGGTGACTTTAGGGAAATAACATAGGAATTGGTCTCCAAAAAGGATAAAATTGACACATTACAGATCCCACTGAACCATTCAGCTAAACATTATAGAGAGTTCTATATAGATATATTTATATATAGGGTGTATTATAATAATCTTGACCACTGAGGAAGACCCGGAAGGATCGAAACGCGTTTGGTCCTTGGTTCTATGTGCTGTTAGTTCAGTATAGTTTTCAAGAAGATTTTATTCTATTTTTAATTGTAAAAAGGTAAAGGTAAAGGTATCCCCTGTGCAAGCACCGAGTCATGTCTGACCCTTGGGGTGACGCCCTCCAGCGTTTTCATGGCAGACTCAATACGGGGTGGTTTGCCAGTGCCTTCCCCAGTCATTACCGTTTACCCCCCAGCAAGCTGGGTACTCATTTTACTGACCTCAGAAGGATGGAAGGCTGAGTCAACCTTGAGCCGGCTGCTGGGATTGAACTCCCAACCTCATAGGCAAAGCTTCCAGACGGCTGCCTTACCACTCTGCGCCACAAGAGGCTCATATATATATATTTTTTATGGTGTTAATTATTTATTATGTTAATTATTTATTATGGTGCACAATTTTTAATTGTGCACCATAATAAATAATTAACAAGTTTTACATTATTTTTTATTGTTCAGCTCAACTTTTGAGTTCCTACCTGTTAAGGTTGGGTTTTGTTCCTTTTCTGGTTTATCACGGTGGATTACAACATTAAAAAACCCACAATAAAATATAACCATTCCCAAGCAAAACCATTTAATAACAAGACCTTCATTTTGGATAACCTGGCCACGATAGGCACAAGATACAGCAGCAAAGAGCCATCTATGATTAAAGTGGATAACAATCGAGAAAAAGAAGTGGGCAGACCAATCCTGCACCAGATTCATGATTCTACACTGTACAAGCACACACGTGCACACATCTTGATCAACCTGAAGAAGTGAGCAAGGACTCCTGAAAGCTCTTCCCCGGCCACAAAGGTGGTCGGACCTGAAGGTGCTGTTGGACTTTGGACCTTTTCTCCTGCTTCAGGCAGACTCACAGGCCGCCCATCTTGATGTGCCAGTGTTTGTCTCTTGGGGCCCTTCCTTGCATACCCAGGGAATTGCTGATTGCCACTGTGGGATGGCAGGTGAATTTCCTCCAGGCCACACTGGATTCTGGACATTTTTGGTGTGTGCGTGGAAGGATCACTTGGGCATGAAATTGGGGTCACTGTGGGTGGGCAGGTAGATGTGTGTTCCTGCATTGTGCCAGGGGTTGGACTAGTTGTCCCTGGAGGTTCCTTCCAACTCTATAATTCTATGACCACTGGTGTGATTCAGCAGGGCTTTTCTAATGTTCTTATGAAAGCCTCTGTCTCTCTGCCCTGTGGCTGGACCTCCAGGGGAACTGGCTGGCCCCTGTGTGAGAGGGGAGGCTGGACTGGATGGACCCTCCCTGGTCTGACCCAGCAAGGCTCTTCTTATATTCTTATCAGGAGAAGGCCTTGGCCTCTCTGCCCTGTGGCTGGACCTCCAGGGGAACTGGCTGGCCCCTGTGTGAGACCGGAGGCTGGACTGGATGGACCCTCCCTGGTCTGATTCAACAGGACTCTTCTTAAATTCTTATCAGGGAAGGCCTTGGCCTCTCTGCCCTGTGGCTGGACCTCCAGGGGAACTGGCTGGCCCCTGTGTGAGACAGGAGGCTGGACTGGATGGACCCTCCCTGGTCTGACCCAGCAGGGCTCTTCTTATATTCTTATCAGGGAAGGCCTCGGCCTCTCTGCCCTGTGGCTGGACCTCCAGGGGAACTGGCTGGCCCCTGTGTGAGAGGGGAGGTGGGACTGGATGGACCCTCCCTGGTCTGACCCAGCAGGGCTCTTCTTATATTCTTATCAGGGAAGGCCTCGGCCTCTCTGCCCTGTGGCTGGACCTCCAGGGGAACTGGCTGGCCCCTGTGTGAGAGGGGAGGTGGGACTGGATGGACCCTCCCTGGTCTGACCCAGCAGGGCTCTTCTTATATTCTTATCAGGGAAGGCCTTGGCCTCTCTGCCCTGTGGCTGGACCTCCAGGGGAACTGGCTGGCCCCTGTGTGAGACCGGAGGCTGGACTGGATGGACCCTCCCTGGTCTGATTCAACAGGACTCTTCTTAAATTCTTATCAGGGAAGGCCTTGGCCTCTCTGCCCTGTGGCTGGACCTCCAGGGGAACTGGCTGGCCCCTGTGTGAGACAGGAGGCTGGACTGGATGGACCCTCCCTGGTCTGACCCAGCAGGGCTCTTCTTATATTCTTATCAGGGAAGGCCTCGGCCTCTCTGCCCTGTGGCTGGACCTCCAGGGGAACTGGCTGGCCCCTGTGTGAGAGGGGAGGTGGGACTGGATGGACCCTCCCTGGTCTGACCCAGCAGGGCTCTTCTTATATTCTTATCAGGGAAGGCCTCGGCCTCTCTGCCCTGTGGCTGGACCTCCAGGGGAACTGGCTGGCCCCTGTGTGAGAGGGGAGGTGGGACTGGATGGACCCTCCCTGGTCTGACCCAGCAGGGCTCTTCTTATATTCTTATCAGGGAAGGCCTTGGCCTCTCTGCCCTGTGGCTGGACCTCCAGGGGAACTGGCTGGCCCCTGTGTGAGAGGGGAGGTGGGACTGGATGGACCCTCCCTGGTCTGACCCAGCAGGGCTCTTCTTATATTCTTATCAGGGAAGGCCTTGGCCTCTCTGCCCTGTGGCTGGACCTCCAGGGGAACTGGCTGGCCCCTGTGTGAGAGGGGAGGGTGGACTGGATGGACCCTCCCTGGTCTGACCCAGCAGGGCTCTTAGATTCTTATGTTCTTAGACATAAGGGGGAAAGCAGGATAAACTAGTGAATGTAAGAACATTAAACTACATGTTTTAAGTCTTTTAAGTTTTAAGACAGCTGTCTCCCCCCTCTGACCTGATCTATTCACCTGGGCACCAAGTCCCAAATTTTGATTGCCGTTTGCCTTTTCTTATTTATTACACCTTTCTGTTCATATTGTTATACGTGCTCTAGATGCGCTAGTTCTTTTGTTCCATGTACACTACCCCGAGATGTCCCAGTGTGGGGCGAAATATAAATCATCAAATGAATAAATACAAATAAAATGTTTTATCCGTCCAAGGAGCTTGGGGCAGCCGCTGAACAGCACGGTGAGGCAGGTTAAGATGAGATTCCTGGACAGTGGGGATTTGAACCTGGGTCTTCCTCAACCAAGTCTGACATCTTATCAATAAACAATGTGTTGGCCCTGTTTTTAAAGCTCTCCAATGATTCACTGTAATATAACCCCACAGACAACCCTCGGTATCTCTCTCTCTCTCTCTCTCTCCCTCTCTCTGGTCGAGAACAGTGGCTTCTGAACTATCTGTTTCAAATCAAGTGGTAAGCACTTACCTCAAACCGCTGTGAGTTCACTTTCTTCCCCTTCTTGTTCCAGGTCACACGGGGCTTTGGGTCTCCGGTTGCTTGGCACACGAAGGAAGCCACCCCTCCTGAGACCCCAATCTGGTCTACGGGAGTCTTGATGAACACTGGGGGACCTTGGGTGGCAAGAGGAAGGGAAGGGACAGCAAAGGGGGGGGGGGAGAAAGACATTTGAATAAGTTGGGAGGCCAATTAACAAAAAATGAACAGGCTGGATCCACGGATCTGTTCCCCTAGTGGTGGAGCATTCTGCCAGCTTTCCCTGATGCAAAAGGCTCAAAGCTGCAGAACACTGAACGAAACCCAACAGCTAGTGGAATAGATTCGTGAAATGCAATGCCATTCCACAGCCTTTGGCTGAGTGGAGCCCAAAACTATGTTCTGCATGTTTACATTAGTCTCGTCCTCCTGTTTCCTTTATTTCTCAAAACCACTGCATACACAGAAAGGAGCAAGAGCCCAATAAAACCTTAAAGATTAACAAAATGTACAGACAGGATGTGAGATAGATTCCAAAGGGGTGGCCGTATTAGTCAGAAGCAGCATAACAAAGTTTGAGTCGAGGGACACCTTGAAGACACCCTGAAGTTTTATTCAAGAAGTGTGTATGCACAGGAAAGCTTACACTTGGAATAAAAGGTTGTTGACTTTAAAAGTGCCCCTGGACTCACATTTTATTCAGAAAGAATGTCCATACGTCTTGGAGAGTGGACTTATTTCAGATGCCGAATGACAATAGCAGGTCCAATAGGTTCTTGACTTGTGTTGCTGACACCTTCGTTTCCCGGGAAGTGAAGTGGGCAATTACAAGGTCCACAATTTTAGACTTGATTCTCACCGATAGGAACTGGTTGATAAGGTGAAAACAGTTGGGCACACTTGGTAATAGTGACCATGTGCTTTTGGAATTCTCAAGAGCCAGTTTGGTGTAGTGGTCAGGAGTGCGGACTTCTAATCTGGCATGCCGGGTTCGATTCTGTGCTCCCCCACATGCAGCCAGCTGGGTGACCTTGGGCTCGCCACGGCACTGATAAAACTGTTCTGACCGGGCACTGATATCAGAGCTCTCTCAGCCTCACCCACCCCACAGGGTGTCTGTTGTGGGGAGAGGAATGGGAAGGCGACTGTAAGCCGCTTTGAGGCCTCCTTCGGGTAGGGAAAAGCGGTATATAAGAACCAACTCTTCTTCTTCTTCTTCAATCTTGGGGAAGAGAAAAGCTGTGCGGTCAGACATATTGGCTGGAGTTTAGGAGAGCAAATGTTAACAAACTTAAAGTTATGCTGGGTAGAATTCAGTGGTCAGAAAAACTTAAGGAGAGGGATGGGGATTTCTTAAAAGTGAAAACTGAAGGCACAATCACAAATAGTTCCCCTGAGAAGGAAAAACAGGAGGAGGTTAAGAAGCCAGAAAAGCCCCATAAACACAAAAGATTTGAGTAATTAAAAAAACATTTGGGAAATGGAAGTAGAGCCGTATAACCAGGGAGGAATATAAATCAATGTTTTCTAACACTTCCTACAAGCATCGCTGGGCTCCAACTACACAGCTCCACCCCCTGAAAGTGAAAATAGAAGGTAGTAATGTCTGATGGCAAATCAGCCAGTCGGTTTGATGTTAAAGGTTTTCATGTCTGGCAGCAGTGATGAGCTGGCTCAAGGAAAGTCGTCTGAAGCTTAATCCTACAAAGATGGAGGTCCTGTGGTTCGGTAGGAAAGGGCCAAGCAAGGGAGCACGACTGCCAAACTTAGATGGGGCATGGCTGTTAGTTGCACGCTCTGCCAGGAACCTGGGTGTAACCCTTGACACCTTCCTTTCCATGGAGGAACAGATCGCAAAGATAGCCTGGTTGGTGTTCTTCCACCTCTGCCAAGCCAAGCTACTCACGCCCTACCTGGCCCCAAAACACCTAGCCGCAGTGATCCTGGCAACGGTCCCCTCTAGGCTGGATTTCTGCAACTCACTCTACACAGGCCTACCCTTATCCCTGACCTGGATATTCTAACTGGTGCAGAATGCAGCAACCAGGGTTCTTACGAGGACACCTTGGAGGTCCTATATTTGGCCCACACTCCAACAGCTGTACTGGCTACCAACTGGTAGGCTCACGGCCATACACGGTCTGAGTATCTGAGAAACTGCCTCTCCACCTATACCCCCCCCAAAGAGCTTTATGCTTCTCCAGCACCAATAAACTGGCAATCTCTGGCCCCAGGGAAGCTCGTCTGTCAACGACTGGAGCCAGGGCTTCCTCGGTCTTGGCCCCCATCTGGTGGAATGAGATCCCATAAGACATCAGAGCCCTGCTGGAGATAAAACAATTCCACCGAGCCTGCAAAAAGGAACTCTTTCACCAGGACTTTGGCCAAGACAATTGAACGAGCCACTAACCCACAAGCCAGAAGCCCCCATAAACTCCACTGGCAGTGCAGACAGATCAAACTGTTGTTTGTTATTGAGTTCTGTTGGTGTATCACACGGTTTGTCACTGTTGTTATCGAATACAGTTGTTTATTACACTCTTTGACAACAGTTTTGTTTTGTTTTTTACTGTTCTATAAGTTCTATAAAGGTAAAGGTAAAGGTATCCCCTGTGCAAGCACCGAGTCATGTCTGACCCTTGGGGTGACGCCCTCCAGCGTTTTCTTGGCAGACTCAATACGGGGTGGTTTGCCAGTGCCTTCCCCAGTCATGACCGTTTACCCCCCAGCAAGCTGGGTCCTCATTTTACCGACCTCGGAAGGATGGAAGGCTGAGTCAACCTTGAGCCGGCTGCTGGAATTGAACTCCCAGCCTCATGAGCAAAGTTTTCAGACGGCTGCCTTACCACTCTGCGCCACAAGAGGCTTGTTTATCGCACTGTACCGTATGAAAGTTATAACGTAAACCAGGCGGCATATAAATATAATAAATAAATTAAAACAATGGTTCAAAGTTTTGATTTAATGTCATTCATGGATTAATTGTACCGCATAATTTTCTAGGTGTTTTGGTTCAGGTCAGCAGGATGTTCATTGGCCCCAATCAAACGCCTGGCGGAGAAGCTCCATCTTAGAAGAAGACATTGCTCCCCAATGTAACAAGAAGAGGCATGCTGGTAATTGGGGATTCCCTACTTGAGAGGCGTAGGAGCCAAAGTCTGTCGACCAGACTTCTTGTCTCGGGAGGTGTGCTGTAAGGATGTGTGCCTCAGCGATCACTGAAGCCCGAGGTCTCCGCACCGTGGCACCGGCCTCCTACACACCTCGGGCTTCGGTGATCGCCAAGCTGAGCCACACATCCCTAGCATGCTGTCCACCTGGCGTGAGAATCAAGGATGTCACAGAAAGGGTGGGAAGACTTGTAAAGCCCAAGGACAGAGATCCCTTCCTGCTCATTCATGGGGGAACAAACGATGTTGCACAGTGCAGCGTGGAGCATATGAAGCGAGACTACATGGAGGAGGAGGACGGCCGTGCTTCACAGTGCTGTGCCAGCCAGGCTGGGTGACCGCCCTCTCAGACCTCCTGCCTGCCGCAGCCAGCCACACTCAGTGGCACAGCACCAGCCTGGGTGGTTTGACTTGACAGCTGGGCCACCCCGCTCTGCAGGAGATGTGCCCACCAAGGATCGGAGGGTGGGGAAGGGCAGATGGGAGATTAATGGGCTGACTCACTGTGGGATGCTGGGAGCAATTAGCTGAGACCTAGAGACTAACTTAAGAGCCTCTTGTGGCGCAGAGTGGTAAGGCAGCGACATGTTGTCTGAAATCTCTGCCCATGAGGCTGGGAGTTCGATCCCAGCAGCCGGCTCAAGGTTGACTCAGCCTTCCATCCTTCCGAGGTCGGTAAAATGAGTACCCAGCTTGCTGGGGGGTAAACGGTAATGACTGGGGAAGGCACTGGCAAACCACCCCGTATTGAGTCTGCCATGAAAACGCTGGAGGGCGTCACCCCAAGGGTCAGACATGACTCGGTGCTTGCACAGGGGACACCTTTACCTTTACCTTTAGAGACTAACTTATAGGCCTCTTTGGCACAGAGGCGGGATCTGGTGTTTTCCCTAGAGGTAGTGCTGTGGCAGACGTGGTTTCCCCGTGGCAGCCTTCCCCATCGCTTCTCTGCCCTTGCTGTGGTCACCATCACAATTTTTTAAAACAAACGAGCACTAGAATATCATTATATTGATACTATAAAAGGTAGAGGTAAAGGTATCCCCTGTGCAAGCACCGGGTCATGTCTGACCCTTGGGGTGACGCCCTCCAGCGTTTTCATCGCAGACTCAATACGGGGTGGTTTGCCAGTGCCTTCCCCAGTCATTACCGTTTACCCCCAGCAAGCTGGGTACTCATTTTACCGACCTCGGAAGGATGGAAGGCTGAGTCAACCTTGAGCTGGCTGCTGGGATCGAACTCCCAGCCTCATGGGCAGAGCTTTCAGACTGCATGTCTGCTGCCTTACCACTCTGCGTCACAAGAGGCTCTATCAATACTACAGGTGCAGCCAGTTCTCTGAATTCCCAGTCTCTCATCCCCTGACTAAATGGAACCTCCATGCTCAAAGGCAGTGTACCTGTAAAGACGAGTAACTGGCAGAGAACAGCCACTGGCGGGGGCTCCATCTCTGCCTCATGGCCTTCCGAGGTATCTGGTTGGCCACTGGTGGAAACAGATGGCCACACGAGATTCAGCAGCATTCTGCTTCAGATATCGTTTCAAAATGGGCTCTGATTGCTACGATGCACAGCTGTGCAGCGCATGATGTGTCGGTGTTTGTGCACCTGCATTAATAGACTTGTGCACTATATATAAAAAGTATCCACCCCCGACTCAGAGGTTTAACTTCTAGGGACCCTGGAGAAGAGCCCTGAAGGTGGGAGTTTTGTAAAACCAAGCAAAGAAGAATAAGAATTAGTTCCTATATGCCGCTTTTCTCTACCCAAAGAAGTCTCAAAGCGGCTTACAGTCGCCTTCCCTTCCCTCTTCCCACAACAGACACCCTGTGAGGTGGGTAAGGCTGAGAGAGCCCTGATATCACTGGAGAAGAAGAAGAGTTGGTTCTTATATGCCACTTTTCTCTATCCGAAGGAGTCTCAAAGTGGCTTACCCTTACCCAAAGTGGCCTTCCCTTTCCTCTCCCCACAACAGACACCCTGTGAGGTGGGTGAGGCTGAGAGAGCCCTGATATCACTGCTCAGTCAGAACAGTTTTATCAGCGCCATGGGGAGCCCAAGGTCACCCAGATGGCTGCATGTGGGGGAGTGGGGAATCGAACCCGGCTCGCCAGATCAGAAGTCCGCACTCCTAACCACTACACCAAACAACCGTTTATCAACAGGGGGACAGCTGGGGTCTGTAGAAACCTCCCCAGTGCGGCTCAGGGCTTCTTTAGGAGAGAGTGTCGTCCGCCAAAGTGAAGCTCTGCGGAAGCAGAAATGATAATTTGGTAATTGCATCATGTTCCACAGCAGGACAAAGTAATTCATTTGGTCAGCTTCAAATGAGATTACAGTTCAATTTCCCAAAGCACAAGCTTTCGTGAGTCTAAGTTCCTTCAGTCAGGAAATTGGACTCCAGCATCTTAGATTCGGCTTTTGTTGTCCGCTTGCTTTAGACTTGCTTAATATTCATATTATTAATTTTTCCCCCTTAAAGTCCTTAAGAAGAACCCAGTAAATTAGCTCATAACAATCATCTCACAATTGCAGATGTGGTGGTGAGGGGAGGGCATTGGGTTTCACGTGTGCATTTATGTGCTTTACATTTTGTCCAGAAATATGTCTCTGTACATTTTGTGCATACACAAACTGCTCCTCTTTGTGGGAAAGAAGAAGAAGAAGAGTTCGTTCTTATATGCCGCTTTTCTCTAGCCGAAGGAGGCTCAAAGCGGCTTACAGTCGCCTTCCCATTCCTCTCCCCACAACAGACACCCTGTGAGGGAGGTGAGGCTGAGAGAGCCCTGATATCACTGAAGAAGAAGAAGAGTTGGTTCTTCTATGCCGCTTTCCCCTACCCGAAGGAGGCTCAAAGCGGCTTACAATCGCCTTCCCTTTCCTCTCCCTACAACAGACACCCTGTGGGGTGGGTGAAGCTGAGAGAGCCCTGATATCACTGAAGAAGAAGAAGAGTTGGTTCTTATATGCCACTTTCCCCTACCCGAAGGAGGCTCAAAGCGGCTTACAGTCGCCTTCCCATTCCTCTCCCCACAACAGACACCCTGTTAGGTGGGTGAGGCTGAGAGAGCCCTGATATCACTGCTCGGTCAGAACAGTTTTATCAGTGCCCTTGCGAGCCCAAGGTCACCCAGCTGGTTGCATGGGGGGGAGCGCAGAATCGAACCCGGCATGCCAGATTAGAAGTCTGCACTCCTAACCACTACACCAAACTGGCTCTCCTGGAAAGGACACCCCCACATCACTGCTGCAGGAAGCAATGATGGCTCCAAGCAGAGGCAGCCTCAAGACGGGATCAGATAAACAGCAGAACAGAGGTCCATCGGTGGCTGCTACCTAGAGGAGCCCTCCGCTTGGCGCAGGGATGCTCTGTCTTCATGGCACTTAGGGGAGAAAAGTAGAATAGCTTCTGGAGTTCTTCCCTGCTGGCAGGACCTCTTGATGGCACCTGGGTCTGGGCCATTGTATACACAGAGTGTTGGACTGGATCCAGCAGGACTTCTCTTATGTTATGGCTGGGGCAGCGTTAGTTCCTGCCTTGTGCAGGGGGTTGGACTGGATGACCCTGGGGGAATCCTTCCAGCTCTATGATTCAATGATGGCGCCTGGGTTTGGGCCATTGTGTACACAGAGTGTTGGACTTGATCCAGCAGGGCTTGTCTTATGTCTTTATGTCTGGGGCAGTGATATTCTGTCTTCTTGGTGCTTGGGGGGCAAGAGTGGGAGGGTTTTCTAGAGTTCTGGGCTTGCTGGAGGGACTTCTTGGGACCACTGTGTGACACAGTGTTGGGCTGGAGGGGCCACTGGCCTGATCCAACATGGCTTCCCTTATGTTCTTAAGGATGGAATCAATGCCCCCACCTCAAGGACTATAGGCATCCCTTTTCCCTACAGGAGTGAATGGGATCAGTAAGAGAAAAAAGCAGGGGGAGGGACATCATGATAATCAGGGAGGTGAGGTCCTGCTTCTAGGCCCTCCAGCCACTGAGAAATCAAACCTCCCCCTTCCCCAGTATCTGCCTAGAGCCACCGTTCACACGGACACGGCACAGTGTGGATATTGAGCCAGCTGGCAGTGTATCTGAAGACAGCCATGTAGAGATTTTTTGTGGCTTGCCCTTGGTATGGATCCCCTTGGGCATCGCAGGAACATGCAAGGTGGAGGGAGGGCCGGTGGAGGGGGGCAGACTCTCCCCCAGCAGGCGGACACCCCACTGCTCAAGAACTGCTCTGCCAGCCTCCCCCAGCTTGTGATCTGCACACAGGAAACGCACAGTCCGTAGCTGCGCCAGATCCACACCTCCCTCCGGAACAACAGAAGGCAGCTTTACGATCAGAAAGGAAAAGAGCACAGCTGTGGCTTTGCAATTTAAATATTTCAGTAAATTTTAAGTTAACAAGCCCAGAGGAGACAGCGCAGAGGAAGAGATCGGGAAACGACAGGAGGACCCGAACCAGAGGGCCAAGATTCAAAGCACCCGCTGGAATGAGAGGCAGCTCTCCAATTGATACTGCCCTTCCAGATTGGAGCACGGCACAGGGGTCAGGGAGGTGCTAATCCCCGCTCTGCTGCGAAATTTGCCAGTCTGCTTTTTTTGGATCAAGCTATCTTGCAAGGTAACTGTCTACTCGCAGGGGTAGTCAAACTTCGGCCCTCCAGATGCCCTTGGACTACAATTCCCATGAGCCCCTGCCAGCGGTCGCTGGCAGGGGCTCATGGGAATTGTAGTCCATGGACATCTGGAGGGCTGAAGTTTGACTACTCCTGGTCTACTGAATACCCCACTGTGTCGCCTAGCAGGTGGACTAGGAATGAAGTCAGTAAAAAAATTAATGAAATAAAAGTGGGGAAAGAACTATCTACTCAGCATGAAGACCGGGCCAGATCAGTATGTAATGAAAGGAAATATTAAGCATCGTTTGGGGACAAACCAGGGTTCCGAGGGTGGACCTCGGGCTCAGCCATGTCCTTTCATAAGTAGACGAGGAAGAGCTGGCTTTTATACCCTGCTTTTTCCTACCCAAAGGAGTCTCAAAGTGGCTTGCAAGCACCTTTTCCTTCCTCTCCCCACAACAGGCTCCCTGTGAGGTTGGGGGGGCTGAGAAAGCTCTTAGAGAACTGTGACAAGCCCAAGGTCCCCCAGCACGTGGAGGAGTGGAGAATCAAACCTGGCTCTCCTCTTTTTTTGACCTCTTTTTTAACCACAGCAGCACCACACCTGCTCTCCTCTGCCCCAGGTTTCCCCCATCCTTTCCATAGAGCCCCAGAACAGCACACGTGGATCTGCCCTCCTCTTTCCTCACAGTCATCCTATCAGGGGTAGTCAACCTGAGGTCCTCCAGAGGTTTATGGACTACAATCCCCATGAGCCCCTGCCAGCAAATGGGAATTGTAGTCCATGGACTTCTGGAGGACCACAGATTGACTACCCCTGCATCCTATGATGTCAGCGAGGCTAAGTGGGGCTGTGGCTCAGTGGCAGAGCTATTGCTGGGTGTGTTGAAGGTCAACGGTTCAATCCCCGGCATCCTCAGTTGAAAAGAACCAGGAAGGAGGTGATGGGAAAGACCGTTTTCTGCCAGAGACCCTGAAGAGCAGACTGACTTTGATGGACCCGGGAGAAGGCGGGGGAATCTGGTTCAGTAAAAGGCAACTTGGTGTGTTCCTGTGACCAAGGTTCATCCAACAAGCTTCACAAATCCAGATGGGGGTATGAAATCAGGTCCTCATCAGACACTCAAAGCATGACAACACACCGTTTCTCGGTCATAAGCAGTCATAAGCACACCGACAGCAATGGGTTGAAATTAATTCCAAAGATTTTTTTCGGTTAAACATCCGGAAGGAGTTCCTGACAGTTAGAGCGGTTCTTCGGTGGAAGAGGCATCCTCGGGAGGGGGTGGGTTCTCCTTCTATGGAAGTTTTTAAGCAGAGGCTGGATAGTCATCGGACAGAAATGCTGGTTTTATGAACTTAGGAAGATTGTGAGTGGGTGGGCAGGAAGGGATGTGCCAGTGTTTGTCTCTTGTGCCCCTTCCTTGCATACCCAGGAAATTGCTAATTGCCGCTGTGGGAAGGTAGGTGAATATCCTCCAGGCTAGGCTGGATTCTGGAGATTTTTGGTGGGCGGGGGGGGGGGGTCACGGGCATAAAATTGGGGTCACTGTGGGTGGGCAGCTAGTTATGAGTTCCTGCATTGTGCACAGGGTTGGACTAGATGACCCTGTAGATCACTTCCAGCTCTATGATTCTATGGTGTAGTGGTTCAGAGCGATAGCTTCTAATCTGGTGAGCTGTGTTTGATTCCCCACTTCTCATCCACATGCTGCCAGCCAGGAGACTTTGGGCTCGCCACAGCCCTGATAAAGCTGTTCTGACCAAGCAGGAATATCACCCACCTCACAGGGTGTCTGTTGCGGGGAGAGGAAGGGAAGGGGATTGGAAGCCACTTGGAGATTCCTTCAGGCAGTGAAAAGCAGGATATAAGAACCAACTCTTGGAGGATCCACTGTTCTAGAAAGATAGAAAAGCATTGACCTGCTCTACAAAAGATTCAGATTCTGCTGATGGCATCCTGTCTGTTCTGCAGGAGAGCTTTCCCTGCCATCTTAAGCAGAGCTCCATCTTTCTATGAACTGAAGCAGATGAATTGCAAATGGCATGAATTCTTCACAGAGACTTACAGCTGTACCGTGGGTTGCTAGTTCCTGGTGTCAACTAGTGAATAATCGCCTCCTCAATTCTGCTCCAGGCTTACATGTTGATTGCAAGACGCAGAAACTGGTCCAAAATCACCCAGGTCGTTTCCACAACTATCTAAAATTTCACGGCAACACTCTTTTTAGCTGTGCAGTCATTCCTCGATTTCACACAAAAATTGGTCTCCTCAGGCACAGATCCAAAGGAAAGGTTTCCATTGCACACCTTTTTGGAGTCCCGAAATTTGCGGTAATCCAGTGCGTGTGGTCAGCATTCCAAGTGGCTTCTCTCTTCTTTCCCTGCCTTCCACATCCTTTGGGGGTCCTGAAAGCCCACCTACTGCTTCTCCCTTTCCCATTTCATTCCCTCTGCACCCTGCCGCCATATTTCTCTTGCATTTCCGGTCACATTCAGATGCATGGCCGTCGCTACAAAATTAACACGCCCACAAAATAAACACCCTTATCTCTATTTAGAGACTAAAATCACCTTTGAATGACCACCTGCTGTGTGTTGGGAACTCTTAGGGACCCCTCTAATTCCCCCCCCCAGCCATAGCACCAGATGTGGGAATGAGCTTTCCCAGCTGAGTGGGGATTGGCTATGGGGATTGGTCTCTTGGCTATGAGCTATGAGCCAACCACACCCTGGCAAGAGGCAATGAGGCCTTGAATGCAGCAGAGTATGCTGGTCCTTCTACTTCTTCCTCTTATCCTTCTCTTGAGGCCGACATGTGGACCCCTGGCCCAGGACATCACCACTCTGTGTGTGTATGTGTGTAGGAGAGGAGGGGGGTCACTCATATTATGTCAAAAACCCTTGTGTGAATATTTGCCCTGGAACGGGGAAGAGTTTGGCCCCCACATGAAAGCTATTGAGGAAAGCCAGGGAAAGCTCTTAAGTTTTGCACTCTTGTGGTGCCCTATTATGGCACCGTAGTGCCTCTACCTTGCCTTGTTATTTTGAACTAACCCCCTCCCCTCAAACGTTGGCGAGGGGGGTGTCTTTCCTTCTAAGCTTCCCAACTGAGCAGTGGTAACTTCCTACCCTCTTTGCTCCAAAGCTGCTTTTCCCTTCTGCTCCTCCCTCCCAGGAGCAGAAGCCGAGAACACAATCTCCACACACGGATACCTTGCACTGCCAAGGACACGTGCCTGTCCCCACCTTTTCCCCAGAAGAATCCACGCAGGATTACATGCCGCCTTGATGGATTCCACACCTTCCCTCCCAAACCTTGACCCTCCTCGCGCCCCCAAGCATGTTCTGTTCCCGTTACGAGATTCAAGGCAGCTTGCCACATCGAGATGAACGTGAGTTTGTGACAAGGGAGGTGAGCGCCGCTTTTGATCTCTTCCATCGTCTTTGCCCACTGAGCTTTTATCTGCTCTGGCACGGAACAATTGGGAAGGAAGGATCTATTCGTGGACTCAGATGCAACTGGGGGGAGGGAGGGGGGAGTTGTCCTGCAAATGCTAGCGGCCACTTCTTAGGAGATTTGTGCGTGGACCCGGAGCTCTGCACACGCCATGCTTAGAATGCAGAAGGCAGATTGCTAACTGGGCTTTGCCTTTTCCAATTATCGTAGCAACATGGTTGGAAAAATTAATACTAAGCAAGGCCTTTGGTGAAGCCAAGGAATGACAAGAAGCCACTGAGGCCGCCTGTCAGTATTCTACAAGTGCCAAACAAAGCACCCACAGCCCAGATGGCTCAGCCAGTCTACTCTTGTCCCAATTCATAAGCTAAGCAGGGTCAGCCCTGGTTAGTATTTGGATGGGAGACCAAGTATTGCCATGCAGAGGCAGCCGATGGCCAATCACCACAGTTAGAGCCAGCTTGGTGCGATGTTTAGGAGAAGGGGTCCTCAACCCCCGGTCCACGGCCCGGTATCGCAGCGAGGGGGGGAAGAGGCAGGCACGGCCGCTGGCATGCCAGCGAAACAAATGCGCAGGCGTGGAGCTGCCGCACATGCATGTTTGCGCCCCCTGCTGGCGAAAATGTGCATGCGCGACAGCTCTGCATGTGCGCGTTAGCGCCACCTAGTGGCAAAAAAGCATGCGCGCAGCAGCTGCGTGTGTGTGTTTACATGCAGCTGCGGCGGCCAAGCCGCCGGCTCTATCCCACCCTCGGAGGTGGTCCCCGACTACAAGAAGGTTGGGGATCGCTGTTTTGGAGTGCAGACTTCTAATCTGGTGAACAGGGCTTGATTCTGTGTTCTCCCACATACAACCCGCTGGGTGACCTTGGGCTCTCCACAGCACTGATAAAGCTGTTCTGACCAAGCAGTGTTATCAGAGCTCTCTCAGCCTCACCTCCCTCACAGGGTGTCTGTTGTGGGGAGAGGAAAGGGAAGGCAACTGTAAGCTGCTTTGAAACTCCTTCGGGTAGAGAAAAGTGGCATATAAGAACCAACTCGTCTTCTTCTGATTCCCTGCTCCTCCCCAACATGCAACCAGCTGGATGACCTTGGGCTCAGCACAGAACTCATAAAGCTGTTATGACTGATTAGGAATATCAGGGTTCTCCCAGCCTCAACTTCCTCACCGGGTGTCTGTTGTGGGGAGAGGAAAGGGAAGGCGACTGTAAGCCACTTTAGAGACTCCTTTGGGTAGAGAAAAGTGGCATATAAGAACCATCTCTTCTTCTTTTTCTTAGCCTGTGGCCTTGAAATCCCCATGAGGAGCCAACCTAGGTCAGTTGTGACTTGATGGAACTTTGCACCCACACAAACAAAGCCCTCATTGATAAGTGCCCGAATACACCCAAAAAGAGGCTCCGTTTGCAATTCTGCATGACGCTGGAGACAACAGAGTTTTTTTTCAATGTTCTGGGGAGTCCTGTGGTCAGAATCTGCTGGGACACTCAGCTTCAGCCTCTCGACCCCTCGTCACGGCAACCCTGGGTCAGTCAGTGTCTTTTGGCCTAGCCTTCCTCACAGGGCTGTTGTGAGAAGGGGGGAATTCTGTGAGCACCGAACAAGCAACAAGGTGAGATTCTGGTGCTTCGGATGTTAGCATTTTGTTTCCTAAATTACCCGGGCAAAGAGTTTCGCATCTGATCCCATCCCAATCTCATTCTTCTAAAACTCATCTTCGTGAGCGACCCCAAAGGACCATTTCAAAGTCGAAAGCACATTCAGGCAATTTGAATATTTCATTTCACAGCACCAGGTTTATTCAGTAGCGGGATGTCTCTCTGATTGGAGGAGAGCACCGTTCTACAGGGCACATAAATGTTCCTGAAATTCTATTAGGAATGTCCATCATTCATGTGGTACGATGTAGAAGGAGAGCTGGGCTTTCATAACCCTGCTTTTCACTATATGGAGGAGTCCCACAACACCTCACAGACACCTAGAATCATAGATTATAGAATCCTAGAGTTGGAAGGGGCCATCCAGGCCATCTAGTCCAACCCCCTGCTCAACGCAGGATCAGCCCAAAGCATCCTAAAGCATCCAAGAAAAGTGTGTATCCAACCTTTGCTTGAAGACTGCCAGTGAGGGGGAGCTCACCACCTCCTTAGGCAGCCTATTCTACTGCTGAACTACTCTATGAAATTTTTTTCCTGATATCTAGCCTATATCGTTGTACTTGAAGTTTAAACCCATTACTGCGTGTCCTCTCCTCTGCAGCCAACAGAAACAGCATCCTGCCCTCCTCCAAGTGACAACCTTTCAAATACTTAAATACTTTCAAATATCTTTCCCTTTGTGTCCCTGCAACCAACGTAAAAGTCCGCTTTTCAAGAAACGCTTGACAGACAAATGCATGTGAGGCAGACACATGCGCACTTTTAAAGACAACCAAATCCAGCAACACCTGACAGATAGACAAGAGTTGGGGGGTAGGCGCTTTCGAGAGTCAAAGCTCCCTTGGTCAGAGACCAGCAAGGTTTTAGGGCAGGGGTAGTCAACCTGTGATCCTCCAGATGTTCATGGACTACAATTCCCATGAGCCCCTCCCAGCATTTGCTGTTTTAGGGCTTGAAGGTTTCGGGAACCTAACGGTATTTCATGAAGGGAGCTCAGATTCTTGGAAGGGCATGCCCTAAATATCTTTTTGGTCTTGAATGATGGGGGTACCTGCACTAAAACATTTGTTGGGGAAAATATTTGTTTACTGCATTTTTATCCCACGTAAGTCTTCAGGGCGCTGTGCAACGGTCACTTTTCCTTCATTATACCGTCACAACGCCCCTGCAAGGCAGTCTGGCAGGATGCAGGTGAGTTGTCATCCTTCTGTTATTTATTTATTTATCCAGTTTAGTAAAAAAAACCCAATGCAGTCAGGAATACAGCAGGTGACAGCGGGATAGTGGAGGGGGGAGACAGACAGACAGACAGACAGGCAGGCAGGCAGGCAGGCAGGCAGGCAGGCAGGCAGGCAGGCAGGCAGGCAGGCAGGCAGGCAGGCAGGCAGGAAGGAAGGAAGGAAGGAAGGAAGGAAGGAAGGAAGTGAAAATATGTCGCAGCATCATTGGAAGGGGGGAAGGCTTCCTGGCCCAAGGGGGAAGGGAAAGATCCCACTCCCCACCGCTGGCTCCCATTGGGCCCCCACCCCCAGGGCATTTACATGTGTCCTGGGTAGCAACTAGGGGCAAACCGCCGGCAATGCCGGCAGAGAGCCCCTGGCCAGCTGGGTGGGCGGGAGTAGGCATGGTCTGTCCGAGGCAGGGCCCAATCGGGATGCGCTCGGACAAGCCATGCCCACTCTCCGCCCACTTAGCCCTTAGCCTGTTATTTTAAAAGCGAACCCGCTGTTAACGATATGCCACCCTTCCCCGAGGACTCAGGGTGGCTTACGACATTTGAAATAACAGATTTAAAACATCTGCACATTAAAATTGGAAAACAAACATTAAACATTAAAACAGCTAACATTAAGGAGATTGTCAAACAACCCAAGAGCCGGCTTGGTGCAGCAATTAGAGCATTCAGCAATGATCTCGGAGAATGAGTTTGAGTCATCACAGCCATGGATTTACCCAGGGGTAGTCAAACTGCAGCTCTCCAGATGTCCATGGACTACAATTCCCAGAAGCCCCTGCCAGCGAATGCTGGCAGGGGCTTCTGGGAATTGTAGTCTATGGACATCTGGAGGGCCGCAGTTTGACTACCCCTGGATTTACCTGTGTTTTTTACTGTTCTGGTCTAAGAGCTGGGCCTAGTCTGCACACAATAGATAATGCACTTTCAATGCACTTTAGAAGTAGATTTTCCTGTTCTGCACAGGAAACACCAGCTGCCAAAGCACATTGAAAGTGCATTATCCGATGTGTGCAGACTAGGCCCTGGTTTTCATGCTCCACTTCACTATCCGAAGGAGTCCCAAGGTGGCTTACCAATACCTTTCCCTTCCTCTCCCCACAACACACACCCTGCAAGGGAGGTGGGGCTGACAGAACTGCTCTGTGAGAACAACTCTAACAGATCACATAGCCCAGCTGGCTGTAGGTGCAATAGTGGGGATTCAAACCCAGTTCTTCAGATGAGAGGCCGCTGCTCTTAACTGCCACACCGCATTGGCTGGAGAGGACCTTCCAAGCGACACCAGGCTCAAAACGGAAGCTGCTGGACAGACTGGGAGCTGATTCTCTTGGGACTATCCCACCCAGTCACCAGAAGAAGGGACTGTTGGCAGTCCCTGTATGGGCAGAATCCCATGGGAATTTGAACCCAAATCAAGCATTATACATTAGTGCTCACTGGCAGTCTTCAAGCAAAGGTTGGATACACACTTTTCTTGGATGCTTTAGGATGCTTAGGGCTGATCCTGCGTTGAACAGGGGGTTGGATAGATGGCCTGCATGGCCCCTTCCAACTCTATGATTCTATGATTAGACCTGCTTCAATGGGAGAAATGGAACTGGGGAGGGGAACAAAAAATGCCTCCCTCTTAAGAGCATAAAAGAAGCCCAGTTGGATCAGCCAGTGCCCCTCCAGCCTCTCACTCTGTAGCACACAGTGGCCAAGACCCAGGTGCCCTCAGGAGGTCCACCAGCAGGGCCAGGACTCCAAAGTCCCGCCCACTGTGGCCCTCCCAAGCCCCAAGAAGGCAGAGCATCCCTGCCCCAGAGAGTGTTCCATCCAGATCTTGTGGCTAAGAGCTATGCACAGACCTCCGCTTCACATGCTCATCCCCTCCCCTCTTGAAGCTGCCTATGCTTGCAGCTGCCATCACATTGTAATTATTTTGGGGTGAAGTCTCAGAGTCCTGATCCATGCATTTTCCCATGCAAGTGCATGCTTTAAAGGCCTACTTTACTCATCAGAGAATACATCACATCTTATGTTCCGTACTTTGGGTAGGAAATGGGATCACGGTTTCTTTAGCTGCAGATCTGGAACATTTTGGAAGGGTGCAGATATCAGTCCAAGGGAAGCTCCAACGCCCTCCACCAGCTACCTCTGGATCGTCAGAACATGATGCGAGGGTTGGCCAATGAAACACTGTTCAGCCAGCCAGTTGGTGGTCTGCCCTTTCACAGGTTCAAGCAACCTGTGAGCTACGGATGACAATCATGTTCCTCTGCTTCTCTAGAAGGCGCTAATCTCCTCTTCCTCATAAGCATCTTGGAGGGATTGGTTACCAAAGTTGAGGTGGTTGAAGCATCGCAAGAATCAGGAGCCACTGATGTCCCACAGATATGCGGTAGGATTCAAATACTTGTGACACTTCCCCAGCATGGATGGGATCTTCCTGACCTCCCACTGTCCCTGGTGGGATCCAATATGGTGCAGTGGTTAGTGTCCAACAAGGATCAAGTACACATCTAGGGATGGTAGTACGCAAGGTATCATGTCTGCGTGGCAGGTTGATATGGATAGAGAGGTTTTCGAGAGGCACTTGGCTGCACTGTGTGAGTTCAAATCCCCTGGGCCAGATAGTATGCACCTGAGAGTGCTCAAAGAACTTTCTGGAGAGCTTGCAGAACCCTTGACCTTCATCTCTAGGACCTCTTGGAGGACTGGAGAGGTGCCAGAAGACTGGAGGGGAGCAAATCTTATCCCAGGCTTCAAATAAGGGAGGAGATATGACCCAGGAAACTACAGGCCAGTGAGTCTAACCTCAATTACAGGGAAGATAATGGAGCAGATTTTAAACGGGATGATCAGCAAACATCTGAAGGACAGTTTGATCTGATGGATAGTGTTGATCTGGGGAAGTCAGCATGGATGTTACCAACAGGTCCTGCCAGATCAATTTGGTTTCCTTCTTTGACCAGGAGACGGGCTTACTAGATCATTAAAATGCAGTTGATGTTCTTTACCTGGATTTTAGAAATGCTTTTGGCCAGGTTCCCCATGATGTTCTGATGGGTAAACTGGAGGACTGTAGACTGGATTTTCAGATGGTTAGGTGGATAGGGAACTGATTAGAAAATTACACCCAAAGAGTAGTTGTCAATGGTATTTCATCATATTGTAGGGAGGAGAGCAATGGAGTGTCACAGGGCCTAGTACTGGGTCCGATACTTTTCAATATTTTTATCAATGATCTGGATGATGGAGTGGAGGGACTCCTCATTAAATTTGCAGGTGACACCAAATTAGGAGTAGTAGTAAACACCCCAGAAGATAGAGTTCAATGAAATCTGAACATGCTGGAAAAGTGGGCAAACGAGAACAAGATGCAATTAAATAAAGAAAGGTGCAAAGCTCTACATCTAGGTCACAAAAAGGAGAGGCATGCATCCTGGATGGGAGAGACACGTCTGGGCAGCAGAGTGTGTGAATGAGATCTTGGGGTCCTTGTGGACTCTAAGCTAAATATGAGCAGACAGTGTGATGCGGAGGTAAAGAAGATAAATGCAGTCTTGAGCTGTATCAACAGACGCGTCCCATCAAAATCGCAAGATGCCATAGTCCTGCTGCATACCACATTGACCAGACCCCACCTGGAGTCCTGTGTGCAGTTCTGGAGGCCTCACTTCAAAGAGGACATGGACAAAATGGAGAGAGGAGAGCAAGGAGGATGATCTGAGGCCTGAGGACCAAGCCCTGTGAGGAAAGGCTGAGGGACTTGGGAATGTTCAGCCTGGAGAACAGGAGGTTGAGAGGGCATAGGATTGTTGTCTTTTAAGTATCTGAAAAGTTTTCACTCAGTTCCTGTTGACAGCACAGTAGAGGACCCTCAGTAATGATTTTAAACTATGTGTAGAACAGTATTGGCTAGATATCAGGCTGATCCTGCACTGAGCAGGGGGTGGGACTAGATGGCCTTTGTGGCCCTTTCCCACTCTAGGAATCTAGGAGTCTAGTTCAGCAGTGGAATGGACTGCCTAAGGAGGTGGGGAGCTCCCCCTCCCTGGCAGTCTTCAAGCAGCGGCTGAATAGATCCTTATGCTGGATGCTTGAGGCTGATCCTGTATTGAATAGGGGGTTGGACTAGATAGCTTGTATGGCCCCTTCCAACACTATGATTCTATGACCAAACGGGATAAAATCTTTGAACCTGTTAAATATCTTCATTATGTCGTATTCTTGGTGACAGCCAGCATTGTACAGTGGTTAAGAGCCGTGGCCCCTAGTCTGGAGAACTAGATTTGATTCCCCACTCCTTCACATGTAGCCATGTAGTGACCTTGAACTAGTCACAGTTCTCTCAGAGCTCTCTTAGTCTCATCTACCTCACAGGGTGTCTGTCATGGGGAGAGGAAGGGAAGGCAATTCTAAGCTGCTTTGAAATTCCATCATCAGATAATAAAAAACAGGGTACAATAAAAGAGCTCATCCTCTTTTATAATTATGGATTGGCTACATCCCTTCCATTGTATCTGAGGAAGTGTGCATGCACATGAAAGCTTAGACCCAGAATTCAACTTGATTGGTCTTAAAGGTGCCGCTGGATTCAAAACTTTCTTATGCTGCTTCAAACCAACACATTGACCCACTGGGATCTCTGTCCCCTTTCCCTGTCGTTTCTTGCGTCCGTCGGCTGAGGTAGTTTGCCGTTCATGTTTGTCCTGGGAGTTCTCTAATCCTACTCCCGTTGCATCGGTCGCTGGCTCTCTTACGGAGTCTGACTGTGCTATTTCACCTCCTTCCATCTCAGTGAGAAGGGCAGACTCTCAAGTAAAGGTCAAAGGAAGCCTCAAAGGCAGCTTGCTGGGTGACTTTGGGCGGGTTGCAGGGCCTCAGCCCATGCTCACAGAGGAGTTGTGAGGCTAAATTGGGTCCCTGCCTCACACTCCCGGGCTAGCCCGCCTCGCAGAGGCGTTGTGTGGCCAAAGTGGAGAAGAGGCAATGAGGCAGTCTACTTTATGGAGAAAGGCAGAGTAGGAAATGAAGGCGACACATAAATAGCATGGAGTGCCAAAGTTGGGGGCGGTGGGGGTGGAAATGGCAGGAAACGCCCCATTCCCACACTGGGAATATGATCCTGGGAGGCCTCCAAGCCCACCCTCTGATTTAGAAGGGATCCATTTGAAATCCAGATGGCTTTCAGACAGCTAGCAGACACCGTCTCAAATAAATTGATCTATTTTAAGGGAGGTGCTCCAAGTTGGGCATGGGGTGTGTGGGAGGGATGGGTTTCCATCCTTTGCTATCTTTATCTCTTTCCCCACTGAGACCCCCTCTCCCCTTCTTTTCCTCTTCCTTCTTTA
Organism: Paroedura picta; assembly: GCF_049243985.1. NCBI lineage: Eukaryota > Metazoa > Chordata > Lepidosauria > Squamata > Gekkonidae > Paroedura > Paroedura picta. The sequence continues at coordinate 28,188,790 of NC_135372.1, forward strand.
AGGTTTGGAAGAGAGACAGGGAAGGGTGTTGTGTCTTTTTTTTAAGAGTCAGAGTGCTGGCTTCATTAATTATGCAGAAAAAGCAAAAGGGGGAGGGGGAGGGGGGAGAAGGAAAAGGAAAAAGGCCATCCTCTGGATGAGTTTAAAAGGAGGAGAAAACCCTTTTAGAATGGGGAGAAATGGCTCCCCAAGGCAGCTGAGATTTCTCTTGCAACTTCAAAGGACAATAAATTATTCAAATTGCTTCTGCCATCTTCCTCGCTCTCTCTTCTTGATGTTCTGCTCTCCAGTCAATTAAAGGGTTTTTTTTTTGGAGGGGGAGCATGGAGGAAGAAGAGGAGGGGGAAACTTTTTTAGGCTCTTAAACTAGGGTAGCCCCCCCCTCCCTTGCAAAACAAATGCATATTTATTTTCTTCTTGCCCGTGTGCATGCAAATAATTATTTTGCTTTTTTGTTTCAAACATGCTATGAATCCCGGAAGGATCACGCCACAAAACATCTGGCAGTACAGCCAATGCAATAGCTCTAACCTTGTAGTTTGCAAAGATGAGTCCTACTGGAGTGGGTCAAAGGCCCACCTGGTCCAGAATATTTTTCCCAAGAGGTAACCAGTCGGATTTCCTCTGGAGAGCCCACGAACTGTGCCAAAGCACTCATGAACCACACATCAAAAGAGAGAGCAGTTCTACGCCTCCTCCAGCCCGCCCCTCCCGTACTAGTCCAATAGCCGGTTTAGAGATTATGGTGGCAGGTCCTTCATTCCAGAAGCAAAATGGCATCCCTCGTACAAAGTAAAAACAGCTCTCTAACTCAAGTTGCACGCATCCCTGATGCCATCTTACAACCAAAAGGCAAGGGCTAGTCCATTCCACTTGGACTTGCTGCAGAGACTGGAAAAGCCAGCTCAATTTCATGTGCTCATTAACACAGCTGGTAGGCTGGGATTAATGTTGCCAACCAACCTGGAGTGTGTGTGTGGGGGGGGGGGCAGTATCCTGACACGTCAACGTGTGGAAATGGGAAGCCAAAGCTTTTGGTGGCCAAGAAGGACATTCCTTGTGTCCCACTGTCACGATGGTCAGTTCATAGTTTGAGGAAGAGTGCTTGCACTCGAAAGCTCACGCCTTGAATAAATCCTTGTTGTTCTTAAAGGTGCCACTGGACTCTGATTTTGTTTTGCTGTATTCCTTGTGCACGGAATCCATGCCCCTCCTGCCTCCCCAAAGGTGACCTAAGAGGCCGACATTCTTTTCTGCTCCTATATTTTATCTTACGACAACCCTGTGAGGTCAAGTGGTTGTCAGTCACTGGCCCCAGGTCACCCAGCAAGCTTCTAGAACTGAGTGGGAATTCAGCCCTGGAACGGGATCACCGCTTTTCATATCCACATATCAGAGTGCTGAAAAATATCAGCAGCTCCAGTTCCGTGTGTTCCAGATACCAGTTTGGGATTCTAATCTGGGTTTTCTTTGGGTATTCACCTCCATTATTATGGAGTACTGGAGGGGCTGTTGTCCCAGTGGGAGTGGAGTTGCTGGTGTTTGCCCTTCACATTAACTCCCAAATGTCGAGCAATTTGGAATAAGAGGTCCAGTTTTATGGGGCTCTGAACAGTGCCCCCCTCCACTGTTTGCTGTGTTTCCTCCAGGTCAAGAAGAGCCCAAGTCACAAGAGCAAGCAAAGCAACTCCTGGCAAAGCTGTTGGGTTAGAGAACAGAATCCTAGAATCTTAGAGTGGGAAGGGGCCTTACTGGCTACCTAGTCCCACCCCCTGCTCTGGGCAGGATCATTAGACTATGCTGTATCTGAAGAAGCAAGCGTACACGTGGAAGCTTGTGGCCAGAATTAAACTTTATTGGTCTTAAAGGTGCCGCTGGACACAAATGGTGTCCATTGAGGATAAAAAACCCCCACTGCTCTGAAGTTTGTGCAGCAAAGTTAAAAACTGCAATGAACTAGGGCGATGGCATTTTTTAAAAGGGGCCACAGCAGACAATGTGAGTGGAGCGCTAGCTGGAGCCATGGGGAACAGTACCCCAAGGCACAAGCCCAAAGAATGCTTTGGGGCAAAGACCCACTGGACAAAACGGGGCTTCTTTCTGATGAGGGCAGCTCATGCCTGTTCCCCATGATCACCCCCCCCCCCCAATTCTCTCAGCAGCTGATGCTGAAGGCCTCCAAATATCCAGAACAGGGTGGCTTTGATCTTTCGTCGTCACCTGAGCAAATGTTTCTTGTTAGCTAAATCTCCTACGGATGTCTCCCGATTCCTTTTCAAAATCCACCTAAGGGGCAATCTGTAGGTGCGGATAAAAAGAAACATTCTTGTCCCTCTCACACGCCTACAGCTCTATAGAATTCAGGCAGAAAAATCAGATATTGATCATTGATGACAACATACTCTCTGCACAGGAAGCAACCAGGGCTGCCTGTTGATCCGCTTCACTGACACATCACCTTCCTCCTGAACGGGGGCCCAGAGCCGTTCTCCTGCATCTCTCCTCTCCTGCATTGGAGGCAAGAACGCTTCTCCCCGACAGGTTGGTTTTCTTCGTGCTGGAGGGCATCCTCTGAACATCTGCCTGCCCCCTGATGCACTGCCGTTTATTTACGTCCTTAGATTTTTATACCGCCCTCCCATGTGGCTCAGGGTGGTTTCTCTCTCCGTGTGTGAAGTCATTCCTGACTTATGGCAGCCCCGTGAATGGATCAAGGTGAACGGCCGTGCCAGTCTGTCTGGAGCGGGAGAACAGAGCCGGACCCCGGCAGCACCAGAAAGATGAGCCGGGGAGGAATCGCTGTTTGCTTCTTCAGATACCAGTGACGGAATGAATGGCTTCCAAGTGTCCTGTCATGTCCAGCCTTGCTCGGGGGCTGCAAATGGAGGACTGTGGCTTCCTTGCTGGAATCAGTCTGTCTCATGTTGGGTCTTTCTCCTTGCCTGCTTCCTTCAACTTTTCCTAGTGGTTTTCTTTTTTTTTCTTGTCTTCCCCTACTGCCACCAACAATCCAGTTGCACCAGCTGATTCCTTTTAGCTCAGTGGTTCTCAGCCTGGGGGTCGGGACCCCTTTGGGGGTCGAACAACCCTTTCCCAGGGGTTGAAAAGAGCGAGATGGGACAAGATGATGGCACGGTGGGACAAGAGGCAGAACTGAACTGAGATGCCCCGGAAAAGAAACAATTTATATACAATCATGAACCATGGATCTTCACGCCATGTTTCGGTTTAATTTCATATGGTTGGGGGTCACCACAACATGAGGAACTGTATTAAAAGGTCACGTCATTAGGAAGGTTGAGAACCACTGGTCTACAAGAAGCAAGTAAAATCTGTTGTTGAATCGAGTCCCTTTGGGGAAATCGTATCCAAACAAAACATTAAAAAGCTCTTTCTCGCTCTCTCTGCTGGAGGGTGGTCTGGGACTTCATACTTGGTTTTAAGACTTGCGGTCCAAAAAAAAGTATAGTCCTCCAATCCATGTTCCTGTTCCACCCAGGGTTGGACCAGGGGGGCATCCAACACCCTGTTTCTGAGACGACACCTACTGATTCTGGTTTGGAGCGCTCGCGTTGACATCCCCACATATCCCAAACTCAGTTCTACAATGGATTTTACTTGCTCCTTGTAGACCCTTTTGTTCCCTTTGCCCCTTTAAATCAGCACATTACCAACACCTGGGTCATCAGGGTGTGCTTTAAATGTGCAGTAGGAGACAAACTGGTTGGGCACAATCAAAGAGGCGACCTCTTTACCGAAGAGCTATTGCTCTTCGGTATGTTTTAACTTTATAACTGTTCTACCTTTATAACTGAAATTAATACTGGTGATGTTAAATCTATATATTAAGGTAGGTTGACTGAGGGTCTTTATATATTTTTGTATATAATTGATTTAAAAATGGCAAACTTCCTGGTGGTGCGTGGAGATCTCCAAATTATCTCCAAATCACACAGATAATTTACCCTGAGGAGAACTGCTGTTTTGCATGGTGGACTTCATGACACCTGAGACAAATGCTTCCTTGTTTTGCTCAGGCAAAGGACTGCACACACCAAAATGAAACTAACTTCTTATTTAAAAAGCATTTTACTTTAAGAGTGATGCCACACGTACTGTAAATATGTGACTTCTGGGGGGCGTGGCCAGCTGGTATCACTCCCAGGGTCACTTGAAGCCTGAAGACTATTTCAGGGGTTACTCACTCACAGTGAAAAGGTTGAGAAAGACTGCTGGAGAGATTTCAAGGCAAGATAGGGTGGTTCACCATTATTCATCTCTCCAATCTACATTAATTTCGCTGGATGACTGACATATAAAGGCTCACACGTAAGCCCACCCCAGATCTCATTATAAGCAGGAAGACATCCAAACGTAGGGTATTTGTCTCTCTTCCCAAAACCACATCTTCCAGCCCCCTTCTCTGTTCGCTGACGTCTCCTAAAACAATACGTCTTAATGAGAGAAAGGAAAGAGCTTGTTTGAGCACAGCTAAGCATACTGCAAAACCTCATCTCCCCGGGAACAAAGCTCTGCAGAACCAAAGCCAAGGGTGAAAGTCAGTCTAGAGCGGCAGTCCCAGCAGGGAGGGTATGAAACAGGAGCAGTGGAATTTGGAAAGGGGGAGGGGAGTGTACAAAACGATCCTGGCACTGAACATCACGTGTAGTTATGCCCTCAGCTGCTCAGCCCAGTCTTTTTCAACCTTTTGATGTTGGAGGAACCTCTGAAATACTTTTCAGGTTCTGAGGAGCCCCCAAAGTGGTGGCATGCCTCTTCAGAGATGCGGGTGCAGAAGTAAGAAGGGTATCCATCAGATACTTTTCCGTTTCCATCGCGGAGGAAGAAACGAGACCTGTACAGCAGCAGGGGAAGTGGGCTCCAGTATTGTCTAGTGATGTCAGGGGGCATCCAAACTTCTGGGAAAGGTCATGGATAGGGTTGTGCACCCCGGTGTGCTTTGGCCAATTCGGCGATCACTGAAGTCTGAAGTGGCCAGAGCCCCAGTGCTGGCCGCTTCGGACTTCAGTGATTGCCGAATTGGCCAAAGCACACCGGGATGCACAACCTTAATCGTGGAACCCCTCAGGAGCTCTTGCATAACCCCAAGGTTCCCTGGTTGGGAATCAATCCCTGGCTTAGTCAGAAGTAGCACGCATAGAATCACAGAGTTGGAAGGGACCTCCTGAGTCATCTAGTCCAACCCCTTGCACTTGGCAGGACACTCACGACCCTATCGCTCATCCACTGTAACCTGCCACCCCCTTGAGCCTTCACAGAATCAGCCTCTCTGTCAGATCTAGCCTCTGTTTAAAAATTTCCAAAGATGGAGAACCCGCCACCTCCTGAGGAAGCCCACCGAGAAACCGCTCTCACTGTCAGAAACGCCTTCCGGATGTTTAGACTGAATTTCCTTGGAATTAATTTCATCCCATTGGTTCTGGTCCGTCCCTCCTTGCAAGACATTTGTTTGCTGCTGTTCTGCCTTGCAGAACTCATTCTGGCTGACAACATGAATAGAACAATGGTAAACAACACATAAAAGACAGGAGAACCAAGTCTGAGCCCAGGGGCATCTTTAAGGGCAACAAAGGTTCGTTCTGGGTTCACGCTTTCACAAATTTTTAAAAGTGCAGGTGCGCATGGAATTAAACTTTGTGTGTCTTCAAGGTACCCTTGGACTCAAACTTAGTTCTGTTCTTTCGGACCAACACGCTGACTCACCTGAATCTGTAAAAGAACAGTTTCAAATTTCCATCAGGACCGCCAATAAAGAAAACCTAAATCAGTCAAACACAATCTGTCTCCGACTGCCTCCGGAAGGCTGACCATGAGGAAGGCCTCTCTCTGGAGAGCTTGCTCCGTCATTGTGGGGCTGCTACCAAAAAGGTCCTCTCTCGTGTGTCCCCTCCCCACCCCCCAATGATTTTCTTTGGTTTAAACTTAAAGATACTGGCTTTGCTTGTCAACTCCTGCAAATAGGTCTCATGGGGCCTTGTTACAGGGAATTCAGCAGGAAAATATGTACGCAGAATTTGCAGCACAGGCTATTAAAGACAGAAACCCAAGAGTCATGCTCAGACATCATGCAGCCCCTTAGCCCCCCATGATTAGAGCCCCCCCAGGCATTATGCCACCGCAAAGAACAGCCCCAGCATCTGATTGGGGGAGACAGATTTCCATCTGAGTCACGAGAGCGGCAGGAAGAATGCCAGGAGCAGGGTGGGGAGGGGGAGGCTCGACTGGGAAGTGGTTGCAGGTCGGTAGAGGCAGTGGCCAGCAGGGCGAGGATGCAAGAGAAGGGGGTCCAAGCCCACCATGATGGACAGGAGGCAGGCCCAGGCAATACACACAGACCACAAACCACACACCCCTCTCTGCACAAAGCATGCCTCTGAAGTTCACACGACACCATTGATCAATTCAAGCCCAAAGATCAACACCCAACTGGCCGAACTCACCGACTGGCCTCAAAATCAGTAAAAGCAAAAACAAGAACCCATGTTTATGCATCACTTATCACTCTTGCGTCTACAGACCAACCCCAGAAACTATTTTTTAACAAACCGTCAAGCCTTGCCTTAGCATGTCGGAGCAGAAAACAGCCAGAGTCCAGGAGCTAACAGCACTTGTGGCTGGGGAGGAGCTGAAGTGAGCTCCTCCCCCCGGCCACAAATATTGTTAGTTTGGAAAGTGCTTCCGGACTCTGGCTCCCTTCGGTCAACTACAGACGGACCACCATAGATATCTATCTTTTGTTTGGGCAGAGTGTTCCTGGGCATGCAAAGAAGTCTTGTGGCCAGATTCCGTTCCTCTGGGATTAAGGGGGGGGGGGGGGACTGTGGCTTGAGGGCACCCAATTTCAGAAGTTAAGAAGAAGAGCCAGCTTTAATTCCCTGCTTTTCACTGCCCAAAGGAGTCTAAAAGCAGCTTACAAACACCTTTCCCTTACTCTCCCCACAAGAGACACCCTGTGAGGTAGATGGGGTTGAGAAAGCTCAAGGAGAACTGCTTGGTGAGAACAGCTCTAACAGGACTGACTTGCCCAAGGGCACCCAGCTGGCGGCACGTGGAGGAGGAGTGGAGCATCAAACCCAGCTCTCCAGATGAGAAGACCTGGGGAATCAAACCCAGCTTTAAGCGGGCCCTTGGAGTCCAGCCAAGTGTACATGTGTGCAGCAGCCTTCTGCTCCGGATGGCCAACTCCTTCTTGTCCTCTCCTCCCTGTTGGACTCCCTTAAAGAGCACCAGTGCGGGCAGGGACCGGATGACATCACTGCCGCTTGGTTTAATTTCATCAAGGTGACACGCCGTCCGCTTCATGCCATGTCCTTGGAAGGAAGACGCGGGGGGGGGGGGGGGAGCACGGTGGTCCCAAAGGGGTGGCGAGAGACAGGGTGCCGGCGGGGGAGGGCGTCACAATGGGCAGAGTGCTGGACCAGGCTCCAAAGGTGGTCCAGGTCAGTCCTTCTTGTTCGGGCCAGGCCAATTCATGGGTTGTGGGGACAGGGGAAGAATGAGCAAGATCCACACGGGGACGTTTTGAGGAAAGGGGTGGTGGTAACATAAAGGTATCCCCTGTGCAAGCACCGAGTCATGTCTGACCCTTGGGGTGACGCCCTCCAGCGTTTTCATGGCAGACTCAATACGGGGTGGTTTGCCAGTGCCTTCCCCAGTCATTACCATTTACCCCCCAGCAAGCTGGGTACTCATTTTACCGACCTCGGAAGGATGGAAGGCTGAGTCAACCTTGAGCCGGCTGCCGGGATCGAACTCCCAGCCTCATGGGCAGACAGCTTCAGACAGCATTTCTGCTGCCTTACCACTCTGCGCCACAAGAGGCTTGTGAGGTGGTAACATAGGAAGCTGTAAAAATGATTCCTTTCTGGATTAAACGGGGCTGATAAGTGACAAAAGTGCTAAGCTAGATATGAACACGAATACCCAAGTTTCTTGTCCTCAGACTCATATATGCCTTGGGGACCCTTGACTGGGTGGAAAGGTGGCATAAAAATGATTTAAATGAACAAACCAGCCAGCCTGTCCACCAGCATCCCTCTGGGGCATTGAAAAAGAACCAGCTTCATTTTCCTATTGAAATATGCTTCCTGGGCATAACAGGAGTGCTTCTTAACTGTGGTGGCCACACAAATAGCTATTTATACATTTTCTGCAGAACTCCTTGAGGAATCCTGCTCATCTAGTTCTTTTTTGGCTTGCCTTAAATTTTCCCTGCTCTTTCATCTCAGTGTTGTCGGATTCTGTCTGCCAACCAATGATGCAGACACAGGTCAAAAAAAGATGCCCGGGCTCACAGAGTCACAGCTTGGGCAAAACTGGAAAGGCATCTACCCGCCACACCCCAGAAGACCCTCTCCTCTCCCTGAATAGGGGGCATGCTGATCAGGAGAAGGCGCATCATGAAGATACAGCTCAAGATAACCAAGGCAATCGAGTCAAGCAACATAAATTCAAAGGAAGCCAGAAAGACATCACAGATACTAGCCAGCCAGGCCTTGCTTCCATGAACCTGATGCTCAAGCAAACCAAACACAAGGCAAAACCCTGTATTTGCTGTTTCAGTCAACAACAGGTATCTCCCAAGGATTCCTGCAAGGCTCTGATCCAACCAGTGCTGTGCAGTGGTTCAAGTGCAGGACTACAGCCTGGGAGGCCAGGTTTGAATCCCCACTCTGCTACGGAGCGCTCAACGGCCATGTGCACACTCTCAGCCTAACCTGCCTCACAGGGTTGTTGTGAGGATGAAATGAAGCGGGGAAGAACGACGGAAGCTGCTTTGGGTTCCCAGTGGGGAGAAAGGTGGGGTATCATCAATGAAATCTGTACCACTATTTAGTTCTGGTAAGAGCTGGTGGGAGGAGTTGGTCTCATGGCTTAACTGCCACTCAGGGCGGCTGGCCCATCCCTGCATGCCCCCTCCTCCAACTGAATTGCCTGTCTGTCCGACGGGTGGCCAATCACGTTTCGTCCCCAACCCCTGACCACCACCTCCTCCTTGTACTTCCCTTCGAGGCTCTAGGTCCCTGCCCCGTGAGAGCTGCACGTGCCTGTGAGTTTCCTGCCTGGGAGGGCAGCAGCCCTAGAGCTTGGGGTGCTCCAGCAGAGCGCTTGGCCCCTAGACGGAAGCCAGCCAGCTGTGGTCTCAGGGTGGGGAGAGGGGGTAGGGAGGCCCCACCCAGTGCTCCTGTGGCGCCCAGCAACTTCGGCCCCAGCCTTGTCAGGCCTTGGTGGGGCTGCTGGGGCGGTGGGAAGAGGGCTGCTCTGCCCGCCAACACCTCCCCCCACCAAAAAAAGGCCAGCCACCACCTCCATGGGGCTCAACACATCTTTTGAAGCTAGAGGGGCCAGGTGCCTGCCACCCCTTCCCACCCTGCGCTGCCACATGACTGTTGAGCCCCCTGCGGCTTCAGCTGGCCTTTGGCGGCCAGTGGCAGCAGGAGCCAGATCCCTGCTGGCACTTCCCCGCCCTGCCGTGACAAACCCCCTCTGAGGCATCTGTAGGCTTCAGCAGGTGCTTTGCAGGCAGTGGTGAGAGGGGAGGGCTCCTTGCAATTCCCCTGCCCCGCAAGGTGCCCACCAAGGCCTGTCTCGGGGTGGGGGTGGGGGCTAGCACCCATTGTGTTGTCACATTACAACAGGCGTTGCTGCTAGTACATAAATAAATAACATTCCCCCCTTCCCGTGAAGTAGTGAATGGAGTGGACACAATCCATATGCTGCATGCTTAAACCACAGGACCACAGTGGAGAAGCCAATGTATCAGAATCAGAATTTGCATCACGCTGGTCCAGAGCAGGCTGGACAGACAGCTGTGCCATGAGCAAAGCATTGAATTGAAAGGTTCATGTGAGGCCACAGTGATGGGGTAAGTAGCGATAAATTTCTTTAACTTTTTCTCAGCTACTAGATACTGATACGACGTTGCATTCAGGATTGTTTTTGATTGAGCAGGTCTGCTCTGTAGTAGAGAAAACACTTTGCCATCTCTCTGGAATGTAGCTTCTGATGAACCTACATTTCAGCGGCTAATGTTTATGTCAAACTGACCTAATCCCACAGCTGAAGGACGGGGCATTATTGCTAATGTAAATAATTGGAGGCTTGGGGGGTGGGTGGAGGCGTAGAAGCAGCTTTTAGGGCTGGACCCATTCTGCACACGTATGATAATGCACTTTCAATGTGCTTTTGCAGCTGGATTTTCCAGTGCAAAACAAGGTAATCTACTTCTAAAGTGCATTGAAAGTGCATTATCCAACGTGTGCGAATTGGGCCCTTGTCTGCAATTTATGGGGGCTGGCTCAGTGGCTGCAGGGTGGGCCTGGGAGATGATATAGGGGGGAGGAGACCTTGGGTTTTTGGCCTGACCCGTAAGGGCATCATCTCTCTCAGCCTTCAAGGAAAGGGCATTTAACACTATGTAATCCTATGGGTGACACACAAATTTGGGAACTCCCTTGTGTCTATTTTTCTGCAGTAACATAAATATCAAAAAGGCTTTCCTCTCACTGTACTCAGTTGGGAGCAATACACTGGGCAAAAGAACCCGTATGAGGCTGCTTGGCTATCAACAGTATCCACACATAGAGTATGCCTGCTGCATCTCTGCATGCTTCATTGTCATGGTTTTTCCAGTCAGTCCTCCAGAAGTGGGCAATTCTGACTCAACATCAAATCAAGTGTGACTGAATGATCCAGAGACACTGAAGAAATGTCTATCCTCATAGAAGTCTACCTACTGTGTCTCTGCCTGAGTTACTAGTCCAATTCGCCTTTTGTGTGGAAAGCAATTCTGATACCTCCACGTAATCTCTTTCTTAATGTCAAGATACAGAATTATCTATCCCAAGAGATGGCTTCTTTTGTGCCTATGAATAAGCTTTATTTTAAGGGCTATAAAGAAGCTTTATTTTAATCAAACTCTGTTGGGGTGTTCGAATTCTGTTGGGCTATATATGAGATTTGAACTACTGGATTGGTCACAGTCTAAATGAAGATCTGTAGTATTAGGTAAAGGTAAAGGTAAAGGTAAAAGTGTTCCCTGTGCAAGCAACGGGTCATGCCTGACCCTTGGGGTGACGCCCTCTAACGTTTTCATAGCAGACTCAATACGGGGTGGTTTGCCAGTGCCTTCCCCAGTCATTACCGTTTACCCCCCAGCAAGCTGGGTACTCATTTTACCGACCTCGGAAGGATGGAAGGCTGAGTCAACCTTACTGTAGTATTATCTTTCCTCAAAGGAGGTTGCCAGGTGCATCTCTGCATGAATCATTGCTGCAAATTTATCTCCTTTCAATCTCTCTCTGCTGGAAGTGGCAAAGTCCACCTAGTCTCTGCATCAACCATTTTGATTCAATCTTTCAGCAGAATCATCTCCCTAAGAGGCTGCCTGTTGCATCTCTGTATGAATTACTCTGCTAGCCTCATCCCCTTTCAGAAAGTAAACTGCTTCCAGGATGGTGTCTTATACCAAAAAAACAGGCACGCCATCTGTCACGATAGAATGTGTGTGTGTGTGTAGGGGGGATATGTCCCCTGCAAAACTTACTTTCTGCAGCACAGTCAATCAGCAGGAAGTCGATGAGGTGAACAAGCGAGATGAGCAAAGGCATTCCAGGGCCAGGATTCATGCTGACGGCGGGCAGAGGCTGGGCTGCCTCCCCGGTTCAGCAAAACTCACAGCGCCTCTGGATCAGGGTCAGCACCTGCAGGGAGCGACACAAAGTCAGGTTGTTAAAAGGGGTCTAGCTTGAGAAGGGACGGTACACAGAACTTCATGCGCAGGGAAGGAGTGTCAGAACCACAAAAATTCTGAAGGCCCATCTCAGCCAGTATTCCATCCCCAAGAACCCTTCAAACTGGGCGTGCAGACAGCAGCCTGCACCCTTTCTCCTACAAAAAGCCAAATTCCATCCAAACAGAAAGGACTCCCTGCTGATCCCCAACCCCAGAGCACAGACGGCCAGATGAGGACATTGGGATTCGGCCAGATCCCTTCTTCATGCTTTCATGGGAAACTAGAGGAGATTCTTGAAGTTCTATTAGTTGACCTCCCCTCTACAAAACAACCAGGGAGGCTGAAGCAGCGGGGACTCAAAACTGGACTGAAATCATGGCACAGAAGAAGAGCTGACGAAGAAAGGTAGGAGAGCAAACAGGTGAATAATAACCATGCAATCCTCCCCTCCCCAGGAACCTCCCACTCAGTTGTTATAGTCTCAGAAGCCCCCCGCCCCCTGCAATAGCCTGGCTTTCTTTCCTCACCTGGGCTAACTGCTGACCTCTCCCCAGGCCCTGCAACACAGACCCATCCACAATCCAGGAACAGTTGTGCTTTCCTTTCAAAACCTTTGGGGAAATCTGCTCCTAGGCCTTCCAGGGTGATGTATTTGTCTGGTTCTCAGCTGTGGGAGATCACCAAGACCAGTGGTGTGTGTGTGTCCACGGGGCCATGCCCTTGTCTCACACCAAAAAGGAATCGGCATGCAACGTTGGCCCCGCAACTGGCATGTCATATGAAGCCCCAGGACTGGCCCGAGCCAAACCGCAGACATATCTCCTCATACCCACCCTTCCAAAAAAAACTAATCCCTCCATCCTGGGCAAGATGAACAGACTGTGCCCGGAAGTTGATGCATGGAATCTCACTTAACAAAATTCTTCAGTAGAGTTGAAGATTAGTCCCTGGAGGTGGCACCAAAGTCAAGGCCTTGTACCATGCCCACTGCATGCCCATAAAACACCAGATGGATCCTACTTAAAGTAAGAGTCTGGCCAGGAGCATAAATGGGATCGACTGATTTCTGTTGCTGGGAGAGGATACCAGCAGAGCCAGAACCCCAGAAGCCCTTCCACTCTCACCTCCCAAGCACCAGGAATACAGAACATCACTATCCCAGATATAATAACATGAGAGAAGCCATTTTGGATCAGATCAGTGGCCCATCTAGCCCAACTCTCTGTGTCCCACAGTGGCCAAGACCCAGGTGCCATCAGGAGGACCACCAGCAGGGCCAGAACCCCAGAAGCCCTCCCACTCTCACCTCCCAAGTGCCAGGAATACAGAGCACCACTGCCCCAGACATAATAACATAAGAGAAGCCATTTTGGATCAGGTCAGTGGCCCATCTAGCCCGACACTCTGTGTTCCACAGTGGCCAAGACCTAGGTGCCATCAGGAAGACCACCAGCAGGGCCAGAACCCCAGAAGCCCTCCCACTCTTGCCCCCCAAGTGCCAGGAATACAGAGCATCACTGCCCCAGACATAAGAACATAAGAGAAGCCATTTTGGATCAGGCCAGTGGCCCATCTAGCCCAACACTCTGTGTCCCACAGTGGCCAAGACCCAGGTGCCATCAGGAGGTTCCTCTCCCTAATTTGACAGAATAAGGTCCAAGGGCTGAGGGGGGCATGGAATCCAGAATGAAGAGCATTTTCAAATGGGAAACTGATGTAAACAGCCCTCCCTTCCCCACAATGCAACCCCCAAGGTCCTTTCTTTCTAGCCCGCCTGTTCAGAGGCAGACAGGCCCAGTCCGCCACATGTTGTGGTAAAGAGGGAAAGATTTAGGTCTGAGATGCCCGGGTTCAAGTCCCTACTTGTGCCCTGGAAGCTTGCTTGCCAGTTACAGTCTCTCCACCAGGCCTACCTCGCCAGGTTGTTGTGAGGATAAAACTGGAGGAGAGGAGAAAGATGTAAACTGCTTTGGGGCCCCCATTGGGGTGAAAAGTGGGATAGAAATGAATTAAAATCATTAAAAATGAATCAGTGAACACAAGAAACCTCCTTCTACTGAATTGGGCCCTCGGTCCACCCCCGTCCAACTTGTCTACTATCCGGGTCTTTACCGCCTCCCCCTGCCCCTCCTAACTAGAGATGCTTCCAGGGGTTTGAACCGGGGACCTGTGGCATGGCAAACAGAGGCTCTGCCACTGAGCCACAACTAATTTACTGAATTTAGAGTTTCCATCAGGCTATCAGAAGAAGAATAGTTGTTTTTTTTTTATATCCCACTTTTCACTACCGTAAGTGGCCTTCCCTTCCTCTCCCCACAACAGACATCCTGTGAGGTAGGTGAGGCTGAGAGACCTCTGAGAGAAACTGCTCTGTGAGAACAGCTCTAAGAGAACTGTGACCGGTCCATGGTCACCCAGCTGGCTACCTGAGGCAGAATGGGGAATCAAACCCAACTCTCCAGATTAGAGGTCACCACTCTTAGCCACTACACCAGCTGGCTGAGAGCAGAAGATGAAAGATATCTCCGCCCTTGAAATGCAAGATACTAGCTGGGTCAGACCAATGAGTCCTGGATTCAAATCCCAGCACTGGCCAGCTAGATACCACATGGACACCCCCAGGCATGGAGGCAACATGAACAGTTCAAGAAATCATTCGCAGAAGCTACAGATTCTGTCCAGCTACTGTGGCTTCAACCTACTTCTTCTTCTGATTCCCTGCTCCTCCTCCACATGCAGAAGAGAAACAGCCATGTCCACAATTCAGCAACACTTACCATGCAAAGTCATTTAATGACACATGTTGGAGGGGGATTTGCATTTCTGAGGGGTCAAATCTAGCCATGGCAGAGGGCAGGGGTGGCCAAACTGTGATTCTCCAGGTGTCTGTGGACTACAATTCCCATCAGCCCCTGCCAGCTCATGCACTCTGGAGAGCCACAGTTTGCCCCCCCTCCTGGCACAGGGATAGACTACAATCCCTTACTCTGATATTCTCAGCCTGGCCCAGCTCACAGGGCCGTTGGGAGGGGGAAAAAATCTATGTCAGCACATGTTTTGGGGAGGGAGGGGGGAATAAAAAAAGATTATTTTGTCCAGGAATATTACCTTAGTTGAAGCAGTCTTGTACCATTGCACTCTTTAAAAGAAAACAGTAATAAATGACTAAAGAGGCACACATCCGCTGCCTAGGATCTGCAAATAACTTCAGAAAGGCTGGATTCGACTCCAGTTGCACCTTATTGACCAATGAGGTTTTGGGGGTAGAAGCCTTCCAGAGTCCTCGCTGGAAATCTCATTCATTCATTCATTCATTCATTCATTCATTCATTCATTCATTCATTCATTCATTCATATCCCACCATTCCCATGCAATGGCTCATGGCGGGTCACAAAGTCCTCCTTACAAACCCATTAAAATCCCCATTAAAAGGATTAACCCCTAACTTGCTAACAGACTCCAACCCAGCTGTTCCACTGGCTGGCCACACTCTGGAACAACCTTCCCCAGGGCAGTGACTAGTCCACAGGAAAGGCTGAGATTCTTCCAGCCTAACAACTACCTTTTTCAATCATTTGATGGGTAGGAGAAGAGGTAAGTGCTTTGGAGCAAAGTATTTTACGATTCACATACAAGACTTTAGAACCCTCGGAACTATTTGTAACTGCAAGGAACCCGCTTCTGGTTGCTTTTCACTTCAGGGTAATTGTCAGAACTTTGTAATGGGATAGTTTCCCCTGCCATTCTGTTAATAGTGTCTGTAATAAAGAACGGAAACAAACACAAATAAACACTCAGTCCTCCCGTGGCTCTCTGCACAACTGAGTAAGGCTACAGAACCCATAACTCGGCGCGACTACAAGCATATGGAAAACACCATGGGGCTTTCGAATGGAAGAAAACGATGGGGACCACTGGAATTATAGTAAACTCAATTAGCCACGACTATAACAAGCAGATGGGTTTTTGTTGAATGTTTCCCACAGGGAGATCAAAGAAGAACAGGAGTAAACAAGTAGAATTTTGGCCAGAGGTTTCATACAGGGGCCCCAATTCCTGGTGGGTCACCAAACTCCAGGTAAAAGAGTAGATCTGACCAATTTCATAAACTATGCATTGCACAGGCAAAAACTGAAGCGGGAGAATGCATTTCTCTCTCTCTCTCCTACAATCCCTGAAGCCAAGAGTCCCCCAACAGAGTTTGCATCCAGGAGGCCAATCCGAAGAAAGGTCTTTGCAAAATCATCCCCGTCTGTTTGTTTGTTTGTTTTTTAAACAGGCACATCAAATATAGAACCTCAGCTGTCCAGGAAAGTCCACATAAAAGGTATCGATTGGAAGCCAAGCGTTGGATACAGATATCAAATGTCAACAACTCCCGTCCACCGAATTCTGGAGATGATGCAGAGGAAGGGAAAAATATGCCTAAATTGTCAAAATTAGGGCAGGTCGGAAAAGGCCCAAATGGAATATAGAAATTAATTTGCACCCAGGTGCCATCAGGAGGTCCCTCAGCAGGTTCAGAAGTAGGACTGTGTACTTCAGCTCGGTTTGGCCTTTTCGGCAATCGCCAAAGCCCAAGGCAACCAGCACCGCGGTGCGGAGAGGAGGGTCGATGGCGATGCGCAGTGAAGGCCATGTATGAATTACTGGTTGGGTGAAGAAGGACTTCCTTTTCTGTGACCAGCGGGAGGGAAGAAGAAGCCCTGATCCGAACAGGAAGAAGACTGTGCCTCCTTAAGAATTGGCTCGTCTGCCCGGAAATTCATCGTCACTGACAAAGTTACAGCCCAAGACTTTCAAATCTCCTGGTTCAGATCCCTCTGAATAGTTGCACTATGTACTTCCCAAAGTGATGCCTCTGGGGAAGACCATCTGCTTGTCCAAAGGAGAATGCTGGGTACTATTTCATGTTCATTTAGAAGTGAAAATACCGGCCAAGGACAACTCCAGTCCCAGCCTTAAAATGCGCAAGGAGCACACAGCTCCACGGTGATGGCAGCCATTCATCCGTGTTCGATGTTTTCCGACATAAACCCAATGAACTCCTTATCAAATTCAGACAGAGTCCAGAATTGGGAAGGGAGATGTGAGAATGGAATTTGTAATGAGCCAACCACATTCAGTGCTCAGACTGCCTGATGATACAAGCAAGTCCCGGGTTCGAATCCCTGCTCAGGAACACTGCTGCTTGAGTGATGACCAATGCCCTTGAGGAAAACCAGGATGGATTTGGGGACGTAACGTGTGGCTGCCAGGCTCATGAGTGTCACACCAGGGATAACCAATGCATTAACGTCTACACCAGGGGTAGTCAAACTGCGGCCCTCCAGATGTCCATGGACTACAATTCCCATGAGCCCCTGCCAGCGTTCGCTGGCAGGGGCTCATGGGAATTGTAGTCCATAGACATCTGGAAGGCCGCAGTCCATGGTGAACACCTCAAAAAGAATCTGCATGTCTGCTTTCTTCCGGGGCTGCAAACTCATTGCCACAGCCGGGTTAGATGCAGGGCCTACCAAGCGGAATATTATCTGGGAAACCCAGGCTGAAATCCCCACATTGCCAGCGAGCTCCTTGTCCAACCGCACTCTCTCAAGCTAACCGACCTCACAGGGTTGTTGTGAAGATAAAACAGGCAGGGGGAATAACATTGCTCTTGTGGTTAGTCTGGCTCTTTCCTCCTGTGTCATACAGAAAGACTCACACGGCCACCCATCTTGATCTATGTCCAGTATTTACAGGTTGCAGAATCCGCGTTTCCAAGCTATGGAATTAGCGCTCCCCCAGCATGTAATTCTCTGCATTTAGGTCAGTATTCACAGCCGTGTGCTGCGATGTTCAGGAAATCTTAGGAGCACCGTCCCGGCCAGTGTTAGTCTTCCTTCAAACAGAAATTGTTTATATTTTAATCTCATAACTAAGTTTCTAGATCTCAGCAATCTTAAGAGCTGAAGAAGCATTTCAAGATGCCCAAAGGAGAAGAGGCAGAAGTGAATATTGGCTCAGCATAAGCGTTCCAAGCAATTTCGAGGGACGCGTTTAAAAAACGCCTTTCTGGTTTTAGGGGCGGCGAAGGTTGTAAGCGTTCTTTTGATCAGCACTGATCAAAGCGGGCCAAGTGTCAGGGCTGGAGAGACAGCACCAAGCAAAAAATGAAATCTGAAATACAAAACTCCCATTTTAAAGCTCTTGGGAAGGGGTGGAAGATTACCCATTTCCACCTATGCTTTGCCACGATCAGAAGATGTGGATCCAGGAAAGGCAAGAGACACCCAGTAGAGCCTGTCTCCCTGCCAGCAAGGGGGGCATCGGACAGCCACAGGTCTGCCTAAAGGGAGCCCTTTTGCAGGCGACCTGCAACTAGCTGGCAGAATTCACCCCATGGCCGCAAGTCCCCAATGGTCACCCCTGGGTAGACACAGAAGCCTTTATTGGAATTCAGGAACAAAATATGCAAAATGTATATAATAGAGTTATGATAAAACAGTGCTACCCAGTTTCATTAAGAACCTGGAGTTAATTCTAGAAATAAAATCAGAGTCCAGTGGCACCTTTAAGACCAACAAAGATTTATTCAAGGCGTGAGCTTCGGAGTACAAGCACTCTACCTCAGGACTCTGATTTTATTGTGCTAATTCAGACCAACAGGGCTACCTATTTGAATCTAATTCTAGAAATATTTACAGAAAAACACCACAATACAAGAGGTTCGTGTAGGAGGAGCCTATTAACACATCTTGTTTCATCCAGTTCAGATTGAAAAGCGCACAGTGCAACAGCAATCAAAGAGTGATACGCGGAGAATTTAGGGCAGGCCAAAATAATCTGGGAAAGACGGGACCTCTGTGTTAACTGCAATGTGAAGTTTGGGCCTACGCCAGCCAGAGGACTTGCATGTTCTCCCTCAGCATTTAAAGGCAATCTCGGTTTGGTGCCAGCCTGACAAATTCAATCGGCTGTACATTTCAATTTTCAAAGCTCCCCGGGTCCCCAAGAGGTTACGGACGTGAAAGAAAATCAAATCTGAATGCTTGCAAGCAAATCGACAGGGGGAGAACTTGCCGGGGGATTGGGCCCCTCCTTCCCTGCCCCCCAAATCCATGTCCTCTGTCTAAACCATGCACAGACCTCTGTCTAATGCTCCCTTGGGAACCTCATTAACAAAGCATCAGAACAAAGAGGGGGGCGGCTGAGTCACACCACGCTAATGCCTTGTGACGGGCGCCCATCCGCCTTTGGACGGATCCCGCCCGCCTGACATGATATCATTTCATTACGGAAGAGCATCAGGCTTAGAAAGAAGGATGGGAGGGCTTGATGGTGGGGGGGGGGACTGACATAGAGGGGAAATCCTGCTGACCAAAGCACAGGCTGAGACCCGTGGATGTGTTCCGGGAAGGGCAATAATCTTCTCTGATGCAAGGAAGGAAAGGAACATCACTAGCAGAGCAGCCTGCAGGATACGGCCCCATCCTAGCTCTTCTGTAGCCAGCGGGGATCAGAAGTGAATCTACGTTGGGTGGATTACCCAGCCTTGTTTCCTTCTGGTGAATGAACCACCGTGTGGTGGTTGAAGTCCAAAAGTGGGAAGGTCAGGATCCGGCAGGTAACGGGGCTGCAAGTGGCCCGAGGCAAAAGAAGCAGACAGGTCAGGGGCCAAACCGTAGGCGAAAACAGGACATAAGAAGGCATGCACACGGCCAGTCATTAGCCGAATCTCTGTTATGCCACGGAATGTTCACTAACATTTTAATGGCTCTTGTCCCAACAGACTGTTAAAAACAACACTGGACTGTACACTAAAGCATCATTCTCACATGGTAGATCTTGGGTGTGTGTGTGTGTGTGTGTGTGTGTGTGAAGGGGCAGTATATATTCCAAGCAGACAGTGGAGCTGATAAAGGTCACTGAACAAACCTGTGGCAGTAGCTCCTGCCTGCGACAACGTTCCCCATCCAAACCTATACCAGCAAGGAGAGACGTTTGTGCAGCACAGGACAATGGCCAGAGACTTTCACAGATATTGCTTCATTGCTCTAACAAAGGGGAAGGCAAACGGTGGCTCTCCAGATGTCCGTGGACTACAATTCCCATGAGCCCCTGCCAGCAGTTGCTGGCAGGGGCTCATGGGAATTGTAGTCCACGGACATCTGGAGGGCCACAGTTTGCCTACCCCTGCAGATTTCCCCACCACCACCCCCTCAGTCCCCATTGACAATTGCTATGCCCTGTGGTGAGGTTCTGCTCCGAAACATTCAGCAAAACAGACGCCTCCTGGGGGAGGAGGGATGTCTGCTAGCAGAGACCCTTTACGGGAAGCCTGTCGGAGCCCCCGAGGGCAGCTGACGACCTCCTGGCCATTCCAGCTCGCCTCTCCAGCGATGGCTTCTCGTCATCCGGGGAGGCAGCATGCCAGCTGGGAGCCGAGCCAAACCAGACAGTCTCTCTCGGGCCAGGCACGCAAGCCGCCATCTTGGCAAAAGAGGTCATTCTCCCTGGCCGTCTGCAGGGTGCACGAAGGACCAAAGCCTGGCCATTCCCCCACCACCACTGCCCAGAAACTGAAGCAAGTATTCCTTCCAGTAAACAGCAATCCCAACAGGAGCATCTACAACCCAGGAGTCCTTTAGAAGCCAAGCATTTAGAAGCTGCCCGCCTTAAGGCCGAAGGACCTCTTTGTCTGCAAAGGCCTGATGGGGACATTTTTAAAACTCCCCCCCCCTACACACACACACACACACACAAACACACACAAACAAGGCATATTGTCTGTGTAACTCTCTTCCTGCTGGCCTTCAATTTTCCTTTTGTCGGCTCTCAAGTGCGCCTGAACAAGCCCAGTCTCTCTCCTCTCCAGCGGCTCACCGAAGGACAGCCCGTGGGGAGCCGGGGTGACTACACTGGGGGGCTCCAGAGGCTGAGGAGTTAGACTGGAGGGGCCAGCAGCACCTTCAAGACTCACAATATTTGTGAAAGGAGAACAGCTTTTGTGTGTCACACAGCTAACCGCCTGAATCTATTGTTTAGCAGCGATTGGCATCCGTGGCCATGGCACATTGGGGTGCTATTGGTGTGCCTGAAGGGCACCTGGGCATGTTGGGATTTTCAAATGATTCCTGTTCTAATCCAGGGGTAGTCAAACTGCGCCCCTCCAGAGAGGGGCCTGGCTCAGAGAGCATTTTTTTTTTTTACAAGATCAGATGTGCCTCCACAGTCAAAAAGTTGGGAAAAGCTGATCTAGAGGCTTGAGATGGCAGGTGCGAAAAGCATTCTGCATATGCTCAGAGGGACTTCCCTTTGCAGTTGCTTCTGGCAAGGGCCATTTTTCAACACAGGCACCAGAGAGAGGATTCATAGAGGGAGGGAGGTGGTGAAGTGCAGAGACAACATCTTGGGCCCCTCTCCTGTCTCTCAGCCTGCCTCACCTCGCAGGGTTGTTGTGTGGGTAAAGGGGATGTCTTTGGAAGAACAGGAGGATAGAACCTAACTGATAAACAAGCACAAATTGCACAGACTGCAGGTGGAGGGGTTGAGAGTGTATGTTGAGATCTTTCCCCCTCCTGAAAAAAGCAAAAGCACACACACACACACACACACACACACACCATCAGTGGAGACATAGTGGAGAAACTCAGAGAAAGCTGGAGATCCAAGGAAGAAATCATGCCCTGCTCCATGTGCAACTGAGTCTCGGAGAACAGTTGAGATGGGAGATGCAAGGTAGGCTTGTCACCCTCCAGGCAGGACCTGGAGATCTCCTGGAATTACAACTAATCTCCAGACTATAGATATCAGTTCCCCTGGAGAAAACAGCCAGCACAGAAAGGAGTCTTTGGCATTATATCCTTTCCTCAAAACCTCCAGGTTCTACTCCCAAATCTCCAAAAAATGTCTCAGGCAGGAGTTGGTGACCCTGCGTGTTTAGATCAAGGCGACTGCCTGGGAAAGGGAGGGGGAGCTGACCCCAGCCCCAGAGGAAGAGAGGGGGGCAGACTGCGTGTGGGGGGGGCATTGAGGGCATCTTCCCCCTCTTTTCCAGCTCTGAGGTCCCGATTCACAGCCCCAGGGAAGTCCTCCATTCAGAGAAATCTGGCCTTGGGCTTGTCAGGAAACAGACAAGCAAAACCCAAAGGCCATCTGTGCAGACTGGAACCAGGATCCCTTATTATTCAGGGTACCTGTCTCTTTCTCTCTCCCCATGTCCGACCTTCAGAAGCAGTAAATCAATAAAACAGTTAACAAATTTGGGTGGCCTGATCCAGCAGTGGGCAAGCTTGTGCCCTGTGGGAGGGTAAGGCTATCCGTGGCTGCCACTCTTGCAAATGGAGCCTCCACGTGCAAAGGCAATCTACCCCTGAGCACCAGAGACTGGGAACGAGAAGCCGGAAATGGCCCCCTGTTACCACCTTCCCACTATCAGAAAACAGCATGCTGGATGAGTTAGTTAGGGAAGCTGTGTTCATGAGATAATACCAGCATGGACAACACAGATTTTTTGGGGGAAACTGTCCATCTGGAAAACAGATGGGAGGTGGGGGGAGAACCCTGACTGTTCTCAGAAAGCAGCTAACAAGAGCAGGGAGAAAATGCAACTGTTTTCAGGCAGCAGCTGGTGAGGAAAGTCGCCAGTGGGAGTCTTCCAGTGGGGCACGCACCCAGGGCCAAAGCACAGAAACACACAACAAAAGAGGGAGAGCGAGGAGGGAGAACGACGGCAGAAAGCACGCAAGAGTTTGCAACAACAATCAGAAAACAAACCCGATTGGTGAATAAATACTGATTTGATGAATACAACGAGCATTAGTGATGTGAATTCTGAGCATTTCCACATTCTGACCCAGAAGCTGAATTTTTTGCAGGCAAAGAACCACTGACGGTTTTGGGATTTGCAACCAAGGGGAAGGGAAAAAAACCCTAGAACTGAAACCTCCGAGGGGCCAACGCAGCCCCATTCCATCCACTGCATCTCTTGAGTGGGCAGGGAACCGTGGAATCGGTGAAAGCAGCAAACACATGCACCCATGTTGGCACACTCTGGGTTGGATGCCGGTCCCTCCTAGGGACACAATTATGGAAAATAGGGAACTGGTCAAAGATTTGGGAGGCGCATTAATATAGTTGCCATAAAAGGTACCATCCTACCCATTTGCGACATGCCCAGATCAAGGACTCCACTCAGGAACCTATTTTAAATACCCTGATACAGGAAGTGGCATTCAACAGCTGGCAGACCTGGGGCCCATCCTAGCCGGTGTTGTCTCCTTACACAGGCAGGTGGAGAAAGGTCCATCCTGCCTGGTCCTTTGAAATGCAGATGCCAGGGACTGAACCTGGGACCTTCTGCATGCCCTTGAGCCATAGTCTCTCCCCATTATTCACTCAGCCCTTGATTTACCCCCAGAAATGCAGGTCTGGAAACACAAGGCAAATGGCCTGTGATTCAGCGGCATTTCTTACCAGAGCTGACCATCAGTGAAAATAAGTAAGGCAAGACCCCTGAAGGGGGCTCCGAGGCTCATCAAGAAGCAGATCCGGACTTTCTGTTTTTTCATAGACTCAATATCACCGCGACAAAGTCCAAAGACTCCCGCCTCTCTTCTCCTTCCAGATGTAAGTCAGGTTGGCAGCTCTGGGTTGGCAAATACCTGGAGACTGGGGAAAGGAAGAGCCTAAATAGGGAGCAATGCCCACCTTCTGAGGTGCCCCTCCTCTCGGTCTAAGGCAGGGGTAGTCAAGCTGCGGCCCTCCAGATGTCCATGGACTACAATTCCCATGAGCCCCTGCCAGCATTTGCTGGCAGGGGCTCATGGGGATTGTAGTCCATGGACATCTGGAGGGCCACAGTTTGATTACTGATCTGTGTCACTTGGAGACCAGATTGAAAGGGAGGGATCACTCTGTTGGTCAGAAGCAACACAACCAGGTTTGAGTCCAGGGTCACCTTGATGTTTAAATCAAAGTAACTCACCGGGGGAGAGCACAAGAGAGAGGCCTTTTCAGTAGCAGCCCCTCGATACCGAACAAGCTCTCCAGGGGGATGCTCCAGGCCTTCCTCAACAGGTTTATTTAGGATTGTGTTGGACTGATTGAGGTTTTGGCCACTGGCAGTTCTGACTGAAATTTTAAAGTGTTCTTTGATGGATTCAGGTGAGTGGTTGGTCTGAGTCCAGGGGCACCTCGAAGAACAACAAAGCTAAATTGTAAATATAAGCTTTCACGTACATGCACACGTCTTCATATCAGAACACTCAGGCCTAGAATTAAACCTCGTTGGCTTCGTTCTGGAAACCAGCTATAATTTTGGGGAGATCTTCAGCTGCCACCTGGAAACTGGGAACCTTAGGTATAAACCGTCCCCTTTCTTCATCCATAATCTTCTGGATGTGTGTGCATGCGGTGTATGTTTGTGTGTGTTTGTTGTTGTTGTTAAATAACAGTTTGCAAGACTAAACCCCTCTCCCTCGTCCAAATATGCTTCCCCCCCCATTTCACCCATGCTCACATTCTCTTGTTCTTTTGTTTCTCACCTGGCTGTCTCAGCCCTGACTTGAGAGACAAGCACTTCCCACACGGATGCCACAAAAAGAAGGTCAGCGACACCTTCGTGCCGGACTCATTGGTGGAAAAGCTTGCAGGGAGTTGTCATGTGAGAGAGGCGTGGGTGGCCGACACCTAAAGGAGTTGTACCTGAGGTTCGCAGGTGAGGGTCATAGCTCCGTGGGAGATATATCACCTGAACGGTGAATGGTGCCAGTAAAAAAAAAACACTTTCGGAATAGGGATTTGAGGAGTGCTTCCTTTGTTCAAGATCCTGGAGACTTGCATTTGGGGACCAGAACATAAGTCAGGGGTCCCCAATTACCTGGGTGCCTGCAAGCACCTTTGGAATTCTGACACCTGTAACCTTTGCCTTCACAGAATCAGCCTCTCCGTCAGATGGCTATCTAACCTCTGTTTAAAAATCTCCAAAGATGGAGAACCCTCCACCTCCCGAGGAAGCCTGTTCCACTGAGGAACCGCTCTAACTGTCAGGAACTTCTTCCGGAGGTTTAGACGGAATTTCTTTTTAATTATTTTCATCCCATTGGTTCTGGTCTGTCCCTCTGGGGCAAGAGAGAACAACTCTGCTCCATCCTCCATATGGCACCCTTTTAAATACTTGAAGATGGTGCTGTGGTGGCCGCGGCTGCCAAAGCTACATGTTAAAAAATCTGCACAGCCAATCAAATCTCCAAAGGCTAGGCAAAAGCCTTGCTTGGCTTCACCCACGTCCGATAAACATTTGGCGTGCGCCAAGAAGAGGGCCAGCGGAGGCCTTGTGGCCATGGGGCTGAACCCGAGAACATTGGGCTACTCTGGGCAGGGCAGGACAGGGACCCCCACAGCCACGATCCAAGGTCATTTGGCTAGAGACACGAGATGACTGAGCCGGCACATTCCGGATGGGAAGCTGGTGCTCTACCACTGGTCCCAGTTCTGCCAATGTTTTGGGGCAGAGACCTGTCTGCTCTTTTTTAAAAAGTCACCCTCTAAAAAGCCAAGGGGCGTGACTGCCGGGCCAAATTTCTACACACAGAGAGACACACCCCTAAGAGGAGAAGCAGAAGCTTCTGTGCGATTCTGCAATGAGTTTCAAGGGTGCTTGGGAAGGAGGGATCCCCTTGCAGGTTTTGCAGCACAGGGTGGCAGTGAGTCACCTCAACCCACTCACACCAGCCGAAAAGATGTTCTTGCTGATCAAGGGGCTGTTGCAGTGCATTATCAGACGCAAGGCAGTGCGGGGGTGATGGCTAAAGAGCTGGACTAGGGTCTGGGAAACCCAAGTTTGAATCCCTCCTCTGCCAGGAAAGCCTGTCATGCACTCACAGCCTATCGTACCTTACAGGGTTAAACCTAGTACGCAACAGAAGCCCTGTTAGGTCAGGGCCCATCCAGCCCATCCACTCTGTGTCCCACAGTGGCCAAAACCCAGGGCCATCAAGAGGTCCACCAGCAGGGCCAGAGGTCCAAAAGCCCTCCAAATTCCTGCTCCCCCCAAGCACGAAGAAGACAGCACATCCCTGCCCCAGAGGGCATCATCCATACTGTGTAGCTGCTCCAGATCCTGATCAAATCTCCTGCTGTAGCCGCCAGCACTTCCTGCAGCAGTGAATTCTGTGGGTTCAGGACTCTTTGGGTGAAGAAGGACTTCCTTGTATCTGTTCTAAGCTTCCTGCTCCTTAACTCCATCGAGGGCTCATGAGTTCTTGTGTCCTGAGAAAGGCGAGAAAGGGCTTCTTTCTCTGCCTCCTCTATCTCAGGCAAATTTTTAAAATCTCTGCCATGCTGATGGGAGGATAAACCAGGGGAGATGAGCACGGCGTGAACCACTTGAGTCTCCAATCGGGAAGAGAGGCAGGATAGACATACAGTAAGTTAAACAAAGCTGTGACTTGACCACCCAGCCTCCTAGGTCCTTGCAGTAGTGGACCTGAAACAACCCACCCCACTTCCATGTAACAAACCATTCCGTTAAGCAATTAAAACAGCACTTTAATAAGGATGGGAGGAAGAGAGGGAACCCAACTCCCTGAATGAGATGTCAGCCTCCATTTTCTTCAGCTAGTTGCCCCAGGGATCGTTTCCTACCAAGGGATGCAGCATAACTCCATGGGGAGAAGATCCAGAGACTTGGCTGAACCGAAAACGAAAGCCTCCGGGGGTTGAATTCATTAGCAGGAGGAGGCCCTGCCAACAAGGCTCTGGTGAGACAATGCTGGGGCCTGGTGGGTCAGAGGAACCAGCATAGAGCTCTGCAGTCTCCCCAAGACTGGAAGACCATCCCGGACTCTCCAAGGAGAACAGGGATGTGTTGAAGCCCTCCCTTGCCCTGGGCCTCATTCACAATAGTGGCAAACCTTTGTGTTTGTTCGTGGTCCATAACCCCTGCACTCTGGCCTGGCAGTTTTGCTTGGGGACATCCCAATCCATCTCCCTCTCTGGTTTCCTTCCTCTGATCCCCTCTCTGCAGAGCACAAAGTTCTACCTTTTGTGATCGGCAGAGCAACTGCTTGCTCCCCCCCCCAATTTTATTTTTCTCCCCCCCCCCAATGAGTGAATTAGCAGGAGAGCAGCCGACTTGAACATCCCCTTATCTTAGCACAGGGCTCAGTGGCAGGGATTTGCATAATTTTAATCTTTCCCACCAATGAGCATGAAAAAAGCAGATTTTCCACTGTTTTATCTTCTGTTTGTGTTCAACAAACAGCCTCCAAGGTTTTGCGCCTTTCTTTATGTTGCGGGAGGGGGGGGGGCAAAGAAAAGGAGAAGGAGGGGCTATGAGGATACAAGCTGGAGTGGGGGGCAAGATGGAAGCCATCGGCCTGGAAGGGCTGAAGGAGGCTGAACCTTTGCCACGGAAGGAGAAAGCCAACCAGCCCTTGACTCTTTACAGTCCATGGACCGGGAACAATTCCCATGGCTTTTCGGCTCCCTCTTTCCCCACCCACCCCCGGCCAAAGCCACATCACAGCAGGGCAAATGAGTAGGGAACCCGGCCCTGTCTGCTAACCATGCTATATTTTAGAGGAGAAACCAACAATGTCTGCATTTGCATGGAACAAGAAAACAATACAGGTAACATCATTTCTAGAACAGCAAGGTGAATAAGAACAATAACGTTAACATAGCCAAAGGCCATGACAAAGCACAATTAAAACAATATGGTACAAATACGAATAAAATTGTTATAAGCAGAACGAGTTCCTAGGGACAACAGCCTCATTTTCGTTTTGACTTCATCAGTGAACTTATCAATATAGTATAGTATTTCTTTAAATTGTTTTTTACAAGGCTACTAACAAAGTTAGTGTTATATTTTAAGACATGTACCTTGGGTCTACTAATATCAAAGGTCCAACAAGGTAACCAGCCTCTAGGGCAGGGGTAGTCAAACTGCGGCCCTCCAGATGTCCATGGAGTACAATTCCCATGAGCCTCTGCCAGCATTGGCAGGGGCTCATGGGAATTGTAGTCCATAGACATCTGGAGGGCCGCAGTTTGACTACCCCTGCTCTAGGGAATCCTCTAGCCAGTGCCCTTGATAAGAACAGGTTGATTTCACACAGCTGCATTCGATTAGACTTTTGAAGTTCTCCCACTCAATCCAGGATTCCAATGGGAGAAGGTAAGGGATTTGGGGATATATCTGTTGATGTTGATCTGGTAGTTTGAGTACTACTGATGCCGTTTGGGTTCAGTGGTGTACCCGGTGAATTTATGACCTTGATTAATGAAGTGCTTCATGATTTGCTGTACAAAGGGTTTGCTTGATGACATTTTAATCTATTCGAACTCAAAGGACGAGCTTGGTAAGTGTTGCAAGATCTACATTAAAACAACCTGTTTGCTAAGCTATCCAAATGCAAGTTCCACAAAGAATGCCTGGACTTCCTAAGATATCGGGTATCCCAGAAGGGGCTAAAGATGGACCCAACTAAAGTGCAGGGTATCTTGGGAGGAACTCCCCCTTAGCCAAGGTGCCTATTCCAAAGTTTCCTGGGCTTCGCTAATTTTTTGTGACTTCCTGGCAAGTTCACTCAAGGGCACTCCCCCTAATGGACCTGTTAAAAATGAAAGGAGGGGAAGACAGAAGCAAAAAAAACCCAGAGCAGGTAACACCTGAATATCAGCAGGTGTTCGAGCCGCTGAAACGCTTAACTATTGAGCTCATTCTCCACCACCCCAGCCCAGCAGAGGCCTTTCTGATGCAAGTCGACTCAAGTGACATGACTATGGGGGCAGTTCTCCTGCAACACGGGGAAGGGGGCCGCCTACACCCTTGCACGTACCTGTCAAAGAAAATTCGGCACCGAGCACAATTGGGCTACCTGGGAAGGATGGTCTGAAGCAGGGCAATGGATATAAGTACAACTTGCCTGTGGAAGGCTGACAGATAGCAGAACATAGTTTCATAATGCTCCTTGTAGTTGCTCCTGAAGACCTGGAATCCAGAGGTACACTGCCTCTAAACACCGAAGCTCCATTTAGCCACTATCATTAACAGCCATTGATGGATCCATTCCTCCATGAATGAGTAATCCCTTTAAAAAAGTATTTCAATTTGCAGACATGTCTACACCTTGTGGTGGTGAGTTCCACAGATTAACGGTGCACTACATTCAGACATTCTTCCTTCAGCCTCTTCTGAAATTTATTACCCATGTGGTAATCCCATGTTTTGGGGGAGAAGGAGGAAAACATTCTCAGTACATTTTCTTCAAACCCCACATACTTTTATAAGCTACTCCTCATGCTCCTGTTCTCCCATCTAATGACACCACATTCTGGCAAGTAACCTGACAGTGCAGCCTGAAATAGTCACCAAGTTCAAGAGATGGGTCATATGCTGCTCATAACTCTCAAGTTTCTAGCTACACCCCTTGATTTTCAAAGTCCGGATATGCGGGGGGTGCTCAGTTGCTGGGCTGTTTGTGCTGCTTGGACTGCTTGCTAGAGGTACAGGCAGCCAGCAGACTCAACAGCACCTCCATTACAGGTGGTCAGAAAGCGGTATTACAGTTATCAGCACAGCAGGGACTGGATGACCCCCAACCCCAGCCCTGCTTGGACCCTCTGTTGTTGGAGTCCTCATGGACGCAGGCGAGGACCTGCACCCCTGGCTCTCAGCTACCCTGGCCAAGTGCTTGCCGGCTTTGGGCTGCCTCCCTCCCCTCCCACCTGCCACAGTGTAGAGTCTGAATTGCAGAGTGCTCCCAGGCGGAGCCCGCCTGCTCGCCCTTTCTTAGCTGGGTCACTCTCCCTGGCTTGCTCCCAGACCCTGTAGAGCCCAGGGCTGCCTGGGACCATCAGGAGCCTGGGAAAAACCTCTCTCCCCATCAACACTCAAGGGAAGGGAAACTGCAAGGATCAGCAGCGAAAACAGCAGGGCCATGTTTATTTTTGTGAGCCGAGGGTTTGGGTTCTTTTGCTCCCACTCGCTCTTCCAGCCCTTCCCAGATTCCACACAGGCTCCCCAACCCCCCCCCCCAACACACATACACTACTGTCTAATCTACACTCCAAGGTGCAATTACCTCCCCATACTTTCCCCATTTACGCTCCAGAAACCTTATAATTTTCCCAGGCCAGAAATGTAATTAAAAGAAAGCTTCCTGGAGTGGAGTGCATCTCCCTTTAACCCTGCACTGGACTAAAAATACTCTTGGCTGGCAGACCAGAAGAGCCAAAACGTCCTCCTGCCAAAGGGAAAGAGGGTGGGGCAGAAGAAAAAACGAACCTCTAGAAAATGCCTGGGAACAGAGGAGGGGAGTCTGGCCGGACTGGGCACAGGGTGTGGGAAAGAAGAGGGCAAGCTTAAGTCTCAGTTGTTGGCCAAGTGGATTTGTACGGCTTCTTTCCTCCAAGGAGGTGAGCGAAGGCACTATAGATGATGTTATCCTCACAATCACCCTGTGAGGCAGGTAGGTAGGTGAGTCTGGCAGACAGACAGAGACAGAGTGAATGAGAATCACTCACACATGGCGATTCGCACCCAGGTCTCCAAGATCCTAGCCCAACGCTCTGGCTCTGCTTCCAAGAAGCCCCTCCGCAGGCAAACGCCTTGCCCCTCATCTTGCCCTGCAACAAGTAATATTCAAAGACAGTCTGACTCTAAAGATGGAGGTTTCGTTGCACTACTGCAGCTAAAAGGCACCGACAGACCTAAATGCCTTGCCCCTCATCTTGCCCTGCAACAAGTAATATTCAAAGACAGTCTGACTCTAAAGATGGAGGTTTCGTTGCACTACTGCAGCTAAAAGGCACCGACAGACCTATCCACCTCTGCCAATGCTGTTGCTCTTGTTTTTTTAA
Organism: Paroedura picta; assembly: GCF_049243985.1. Taxonomy (NCBI): domain Eukaryota; kingdom Metazoa; phylum Chordata; class Lepidosauria; order Squamata; family Gekkonidae; genus Paroedura; species Paroedura picta. Next base: position 28,219,401 of record NC_135372.1, read on the forward strand.
AGCACTCGGAATGGGTAACCTTCAACTGCCGCAACAACAGCCCTGCAGAGTCTGCCCCAAAGTCCATCTAAGGCAGACACTCTGTTGTGCCAAAGTGCACAGACGCCCATAAGCCCCACTTTCTCCTCCTGTGGCCCTGCCTCCAGCCGCTAGTGCTTGGGGCCTGAACCCACTGAGGAATCTGGGACCCTGCAAGCAACTCAGACCAGACAAGGGAGCCAGACATCAGTGCCTACCGCCTACCAAGCAATTGTGTCACCCACGTCTTCCTAGACATAGAGCCAAGGCAGGTTCTCATGTGGTGTCCCCTCGTAGCTGCACTTGCAACCAGAAGCTCCTGATGACAACGGCAGTCTTGCAGTCAAGTTGTCTCTCGGATGACGAAGGGGCCACCTGACTTCACCCAACGAGGCTGGACATTGTCAGAAACCTCAAGGAGGGCAGCACACGCTGCCCGTTTCTATGGCAGATCCTCCCCCCCCCCTCCATCTGGAACTGACATACGAGGCGTGAGCCCCGGAGCCTTCAAGCCAGCCTGGAAGACTGCAGCACGGTTTTAGAATTAAGAATGGGGGGGGGAAGAAATCCATTTAAAATTGAAGAAGAACATGCAATTAAGAGGATCAAAGCGGCTGGCATGGCATCCTCACTGGCCATCTTCAAGGAGCGCCAAGGAGGAGAGACGTTCTGGGCATCCTGTGTGATCCCTGCCTGGTCTTCCAGCCTGCCCATTTATTGCCGTTCTCCTCCACTGCCGCAGCTGCCCTGAGCCCCGCAGCCTGATGGAGAGGGAGGGAGCTGGCCGTTGTTCTGCAGATGGGGGTCTTGCCCAGCCAATCCCCTCATCTGGCAACGGCCTGGCTTGGCAGAAAGCCCCGCCTGCTTCTGTGGCCGCTTGCTCCTTTCCAGCATGCAGAGAAGCTCTGCCCAAGCTGTTGCCCAAAAAACTTTTCCGACTGCCTGCAGGCCAGGCCTGCTCCCTTCCGGAGGCTCAGAGAGAGCAGTGGCCCTGTGTCTCAGCACAGGGAAGGGCCCACAGTCTCTTCCTCGCTCCCAGCTCATTGGGCTGCGTTTCACGGTTTCTCTTTGGAGAGGGTTGGGGGACGGGCAGGGGTGATGCCCCTTGGCTCTCATGCAAGGTTTCTTTCCCACCCTCTGCAGCCTGCCTGGCCGGATCCAGGAGCACATCCTGGACCCCACGGCCAGATTAAAACATTCTGAACTTGTCCAGGTACTTCGAAAGAAGGAAAGACACCACATTCTTCTCTCCCATCCCAAAACAAGATCAGAAGCCGGCAAGGACCAGCGGACTCCCAAGGACCGCAGCAGGTCAGAGATCATTGCTGACAAGAGACTGGGGGAAACTACAGGTTCTAATATCACTATTAAAAGAATTCCAGGTGTCCAAGACTCAGAGCATTTCTACCGCTCAATGCAGGGGTCAGCACTGACCAAGGGGGGCAGAGGGCAGCCTCCTAAGTTCCCCAGAGGGCCTCTCTTTTCATCCGCAAGATGCCTAGGATCCTCAAGTAGGGGTCCCACCTGGAGACCATCTACTATTAACATCCTCCAGTTCCCCTGGGGGAGATGGCTGCTCTGAAGGGGGGTCTCTAGGGCATCAGACCCTGCTGAGGGCCCCCTCCTGAGTGCCCTCTCCTCTGAAAACTCTTCGCTTCCCAGGCTCCACCCTCCAAATCTCCAGGCATGTGCCAACACAGTGCTGGCAACTCCTAGGCCTTATTCTCCTTCTCTACCACCTACTTGAGGCCATGCTGAGGAATGGCCGCAGTACAGAGAAAGTAGAATGAACCAATGAAGCAGAATTCAGGTTGAGAACCTTCACTTTAAAAAAAAAGAGAAGTTTCTAGTTCTCATGATCCTGAAGATACATAGAAGATACATAGAAGACTGAAGGAGCTGCTGGTTTCTGGCTTTTCCAGAACTTACAAGGGTCTATCACAGGGTATTCCTTCCACCCCTTCCAATACACTCATCCCCTCCTTCAAATGGTTCTGCAAAGAGAGGCAGAAAAAGAGAAACACAACGAACACCTCCCAGATAGCAACCAAATCCTGGCTCGCCTGAACTTGCAATAATGTAATCGGACCACTTCCAAATGCCAAAATATTCAGTGCAGCTTTCTTGTAAGACACCCTTGCGTGGGTGGAGGGTTTCAACCACAGTTCTTCTCTGTGTGTGTGTTTTTTTTAAAACATGCCCTGTGGGGACGAAAAGAACTTGAGCTCTGAGTAACAAGCTGGGACAAGCCGAGTGTTTTTCATAGCTTCAGGGAGCTGAGAGCAGAGGATCAGGGCAGCCACGCGAGGCAGCTTGTGCTCCTTGGCAAGAGAGAGAAATCATCCCCGGGGAATCGCTCCAGAGGGGAGCCGTGCTGGTCTGCAGGAGGGAGAACAGCCAGAGAAGTCCACGAGCACTTCAGGGACCAGCAAGAGTTTTGGAGACTGTACTGGGGAGAATCATACCAGAATCATAAAATCATAGAGTTGGAAGGGGCCATACAGGCCATCTAGTCCAACCCCCTGCTCAACGCAGGATCAGCCCTAAGCATCCTAAAGCATCCAAGAAAAGTGTGTATCCAACCTTTGCTTGAAGACTGCCAGTGAGGGGGCTCTCACCACCTCCTTAGGCAGCCTATTCCACTGCTGAACTACTCTGACTGTGAAAAACTTTTTCCTGATATCTAGCCTATATCGTTGTACTTGAAGTTTAAACCCATTACTGCGTGTCCTCTCCTCTGCAGCCAGCAGAAACAGCATCCTGCCCTCCTCCAAGTGACAACCTTTCAAATACTTAAAGAGGGCTATCATGTCCCCTCTCAACCTCCTTTTCTCCAGGCTGAACATTCCCAAGTCCCTCAACCTATCTTCATAGGGCTTGGTCCCTTGGCCCCAGATCATCCTCGTTGCTCTCCTCTGTACCCTTTCAATTTTATCTACGTCCTTCTTGAAGTGAGACCTCCAGAACTGCACACAGTACTCCAGGTGTGGTCTGACCAGTGCCGTATACCATGGGACTGAAGTATCATGTGAGGATGGAACGCTGCCCCCTGGCCAGAAGCAGGCCTTGTGTTTCTGGGACAGGGGTTTCAGACCTCTCTCAGAGCAAGGAGGGGTGTTGTAGGGGTCAGACACCCTGAACTCCCCACATACATCTGGCTGGGGTGCCTTGGGCCAGTCTCTTCTGCCTGCCAGCTCCATCTCCTAAGACAGTGGTTCTCAACCTTGGGGTTGCGGCCCCATTTGGGATCGCTTAACCCCTTCCCCACGGTCGCCAGGTTGCGGCAGTGAGCAGTGGTGGTGGCCAGCTGCAGTGGGCGTCAGTGATGGCGTGCAGAGGCGGGTGTGGCAGTGGTGGGAGGCGGGTTGAGGCAGCAGAGCCTCGGCAATGGCCGTCTCCACGACGCCTCAATTGCTGCATGTGTGCGGACACCCGCACACGCCACCTGCATGCGCTACGCACACGCACGCTGCCGCTGCTGCACCAACCGCCGCCTAGTTGGGGTCGCGGAGGAGGTAAGGTTGAGAACCACTGTCCTAAGGGCATTGTGGGCGTAACATGTGGGGAGAGAGCACCTGAGCTTCTCTAGCCCCCAGTTCACTATGTGTTAAGGGAAATCAGCAAACACATCCAGTTATTTCTCTAAGACAGGGGTAGTCAAACTGCGGCCCTCCCGATGTCCATGGACTACAATTCCCATGAGCCCCTGCCAGCAAATGCTGGCAGGGGCTCATGGGAATTGTAGTCCATGGACATCGGGAGGGCCGCAGTTTGACTACCCCTGCTGTAAGAAATGTACTAGACGGCTCACCAGTCTGGCCAAAGCAGCCGTGAAAAGCCATTTAAAATCAGGGCACACAATAATTTAAAAAGGCCTGTGCAAATGACCAAGTGCTTTCCCCCAAATGGTTAACTGAGGAGCCCCTTCCGCAGACTGCCCCCTGCCTCAGCTCAGAAGTTATGGCTCAGGTTACGGGGCCCCTGCCCAGGGCCCTCCGTGCTAGGCCAGCTTGTAGGGAGCACCGCCTTCCTGCAATGACTAACTTTGCAAGAGGCGTGCATCCTCACTGTGAAAGCAACAGTAATAAGACTTCCTCTGAGGAGCTATGGGAGGCAAATGAATCAAGATGTGATCACTACTCGTCCTCAAGCCAGGGAGTTATCAGTACGGTGCACTGGCGGTTCGTGCCAAGGAGGCACGGACAGGTGAGGTCAGAAGCCAACTCTCCGCTGACCCCCATCTCTGGGTGGCTTGCTTCGTCACCGTTCTCTTAGGGTTGGTCTCAAAGACAGTTCTCTCAGAGCTCTCTCAGCCCCACGGGTTGTCTGTTGTCGAGAGAGCAAGGGAAAGGTTGTAAGCCACTTTGGGACTCCTTCCAGTAGGGAAAAGGAGGGCATAAAAAAAACAATTGTTCTTCTTCTGACCCTCCCCTCCCCTCCCTCAAGATACTCTCAAAAGCAAAGCTCTTCCGCGGTCACCATTTTGGACCAGGCTGGTAAACGCGGATGATTTGTGAGCCACTTACAAAAAGTGTTTTTTTCCTGGACTGCCTGCCCTGATCCCTTTTAATCCACTCCCAATGCAGCCTCCCTTTCTTTCCATGGGGCACCTGAAACAACCCCCCCTTGCGATACGTAGGTTCAAGAAGAAGCAAAAAAAAAAAAAGGGAAACGCATCCGATGGTCTCTTTGAATGCCGCTTCAAAGGGAAACTTCAGTGGCGTTCCCCACCTCAGTTTGATTGTGAAGTTTGGGGGAGGGGGTTAGAGGAGCATCTATTGTGCGTTCCCTCAAAGCATAAAGCGATGCCTATTGTTTCTTTCTTTGGTTCTCTCCACTGTGTGCGCGTGTGTTTGTGCACAGGGAGTCAGATGAAAGGTGTGCAGGAGACGGCCACCCCCTTGAGGGTCCTCCTTCAATGACAACCACCTCCGATCTAGGTTCTGACAGCCCGATATGGAAGCGCCTCCCCAACTGCACGTCAAGGGCCCAAGCGCATTCTCAGTTCCCAGCTCCAGCTCCCACTTTTCCTCTGACCTTGAGTGGCCAAACTTTCCTGCCGACTGCAAATCTGAACGTCTCCTGTGACTCTGAGCCCATCTCTTCCAGCAAGCCCAATAAGCCCCATCTCGGTCTTGAGGCCATCCGGTGCAAACCCAAGGAACTGGGGAGAAGGAGGGGAACACAACCTTCAGATACCAATCCAGAGCATCATGTCAGGAGCTGCACATGAGCTCCATGCTGCACAAGGGGCTCCGTGCTGCACCACAATACGGGCACGAAAACAAATATTTCCCGGGTCCGGTCCACTGCACTTTATTCTGCCCCAGGGACAGCGCATCATGTTCCCCTATGCCGCCCATCCTACGTGCCACCACATGTGCACTCCTCCCAAACTGTGCCATAGATGTCGACCCCAAAGCCACAGGCGTACCTGGTGCCGGGTGCTTTGAACAAACTCATCAGAAACTAGAACAAATTGGAACGGGATATTTTGGTTGTGTTGGGGGGCAGCAAATTGAGCGATCTTGAAATGTGTTATCAGCAGCTTCCAAGGTGGTTTCTGAAGAGTAGGTCCCCCCCACACACACTGCTTTTCTCTACCCGAAGGAAACTCAAAGCACCTTGCAGTTGCCTTCCCTTCTTCTCCCTGCAACAGGCAGCCTGTGAGATAGAATTTGGAGAGAAATTGGCTGGCCCAGACCCCCAGCAGGCTTCAACTGGAGAAGGAGTGGGAAATTGGACCTGGCTCTCCAGATCAGAGCCTGCCCCTCTCCTCCGTGATGCCATGCTGGCTTCAGGACCACTCAGGCAAATCCAGGGCACCAACTGGCAGACTGGGACCTGGCGGTATCTTAAGACAGGAGGAAAATGTATCCACCCCCCAGTCAGAGAATTAACTCCACAATACTCAGGGGCAGGAATTAAACTAAGGAGGACAACACAGAGAAGTCGGTGTGGTGTAGTGGTCAGAGTGCTGGACTAGGATCTGGGTTCGAATCTCCACACCGCCATGAAGTTCACTTGGGCCAGTCACTCAGTCCAGCCTACCACACACAGATGCTGTATGGAACAAACACGGGGGGGGGGGGTTCTCAGTTCAGTTCTGCCTCTTGTCCCACCATGCCCATCTCGCTCTTTTCCGCTGCTCCAGACAGACAAACGCTCTATCTCGATCTACCCCGCAAGGCTGTTGTGTAGATGGTGCCCCCCCCCAGCTAAGTTGCTTGCCCAGCCGTGACCCCTGTGAAAGGGTCGTTCGACCCCCAAAGGGGTCCCGACCCCCAGGCTGAGAACCACTGCTCTAGAAACACACAACCTCTTTGATAGCAAAGAGAACTTCTGCAGAAAAAACACGGTGCAAAGACAGTTCTCCGGAGTTTTTAAAAAGTTTGGAATTATCCACCTTGAGTGGATTCTATGAACACTATATTTGAAAGCCGGTTCTCATAACAATTCACTTGGATCCAAACCACTCCTTAGATTTGTAATCGTGGCAGTCTGGGGTTTTGGGTTTTTTACAAAAAAACAACAACAACACTCCCTGTATTTTAGAAGACAAGACCCCACAATTTTCACTTTATTCAGACAGTCCTGCATAGCAGACAGGCCTGGTTGGTTGCGTCACGGGGGGAGAATAAGGAGGTTAGAAGTCCAGATTGAGAACCCGCACGTGACATTGCCAGGAATATCATCCCATGTTCAGTGTGTGTGTGTGTGTGGGGGGGGGGGAGACGGTTTTCTGCACGTCATCCCGTTACGTACAGCCAGGGCAAAATTATAATAGAGTAAAATAAGCTAATATTATAGACTAAAATACAGTAAAATCAGCTGATTAAAACATCTTAATTCTAGCTCGATAAACAGCCATTAAAAATTCAGCTACACACAATGTGGTCTCTGCAGAAAGATCATGAAGCAGAAACTGGAGTGTAGCTTCATCATTTACTGGTCCTCCAACCCCCATGCTGTTCCAGGGGTGACTGTGGCTCTGCACATGTCCATGAACTACAATTGCCTTCAGCCACTGCAAGTGGGAAAAATCTGGCCCATCCTTTGCCAGTATGTGATTCCAGTCCCCCTTCGGGCTGCCTGCTGTCATGAATTTCTGTTGCAAAGCAGAGAAGAAGGTTTGTGGTGGCCATACACTCCAGAGAGGAAATGGGGGTGCTCAGGAGTAGAAGACGATGTCCCTCTTATCCTGGGGGGCTGCCTGTCCAGGGTTAGGCCATGCAACCAACCCAAGAACAGGGAATGCCAACCCTGGACAGACCACGAGCTGCACTTTGTACAAGACAGCTTGCATTGCCATGCAATATCTCTGCAGAACAAGGATGGAGACATTTGATGATTCCTACTGAGGAGGGCTACGAAGATGGTTAGGGGTTTGGAGACCATGTTGTATGAGGAAAGGGTGAGGGAGCTGGGTCTGTTTAGCCTGGAGAGAAGACGACTAAGAGGTGATATGATAACCATCTTCAAATACTTGAGGTGCTGTCATATAGAAGATGGAGCAGAGTTGTTTTCTGTTGCCCCAGCGGATCGGATCAGAACCAATGGGTTGAAATTAATTCAAAAGAATTTTCGCCTAAACATCCGGAAGAAGTTCCTGACAGTTAGAGCAGTTCCTCAGTGGAACAGGCTTCCTTGGGAGGAGGTGGGTTCTCGTTTTTAAGCAGAGGCTAGATAGTCATCTGACATATATGTTGGTTTTATGAACAGGCAGATTGTGAGTGGGTGGGCAGGATGTGCCAGTGTTTGGCGCTTTCTTGCATGCCCAGGGAAATGCCAGCTGCCACTTTGGGGTTGGGATATGAATTTTGTAACAGGCCACACTGGCCAGAGATTCTGGGTTTTTTTGGGGGGGGGGGCCTTCATCCAGACATGGAATTGGGGTCACTGTGGGCAGGCAGGTAGTTGTAAGATTCCTGCATTGTGCAGAGGGTTGAACTAGATGACCCCGGAGGTCCCTTCCAACTCTATGATTCTATGAACTTTTCTTCATTGGTCTCCAAACTCTTCACCATCTTCATTGCCTTCTTCTGGACACACTCCACTTTGTCTACATCCTTCTTCAATTGAGGTGCCCAAAACTGAACACAGTACTCCGAGGTCTAAGAAGAGTAAAGTGGTACCTTGCATGATATGAACTCTGTACTTCTTTTGATACAGGCCAAAATCTCGTTTGCCTTTTTAGCCACCGAGTCACACTGCTGACATGTTCAGTGTATGGTCTACACTGTCTCCTAGATCCTTTTCACACATACTCCTGCCGAGACAAGTGTCACACATCCTATAGTGCTGAATTTGACTTTTCCTACCTAAATGAAGAACTCTACATTTATCACTTCCGAAGTCCATTTTATTCATTTTAATCCAGTTTTCTAGCCTGTCAAGATCATCCTGTATTATGATGTCGGTGTGTTTGCTATCTCTCCCAGTTTTGTGTCATCTGCAAGTTTAATAAGCACCCCCCTCTATTCCTTCATCCAAATCATTTATAAATACATTGAACAACACAGGGTCCAGGACAGATCCCCGAGGCAGTCCACTCATCACTCCTCGCCAAGAAGGTGACAAACCATTTACAAGCACCCTTTGGGTGTCAGTTCTTGATCCACCCAACAGTAATAGGATCCAAATTGAATTTTACCAACTTGCCAATAAGAATATCATGTGGGACCTTATCAAAAGCCTTTCTGAAATTGAGATAAACTATGTCCACAGCATTCCCCTGATCCAGCAAGGTAGTAACTTTCTCAAAAAAAGAGATAAGGTTAGTCTGGCATGACTTGCCCTTGAGAAAGCTGTGCTGACTTAGTAATTACAGCCATCTCCTCTAGCTGCTCAAGGACCAACTGTTGGATAATTTGTTCTAAAATTTTGCCAGCTATAGATGTCAAGCTGACAGTTACCCGGATCCTCCTTTTTCTCCTTCTGGAAGATGGGAACAACATTTGCCTTCCTCAATCTTCTGGCACTTTACCTGTTCTCCAAGAATCGCCAAAAATAATGGACAGAGGCTCAGAAATTACATCTGCAAGTTTTTTTTTAGTTCCCTTGGGTGCAATCCATCTGGACCAGAGGATTTGGTTTTGTTTAAAGAAGCTAGGTGTTTATGGACTACCCCTACAGGGATCTCAGGCCACAACTTCCATGGCTCATCATGTGAAATGATTTTGCCACAATGAGCACAATTCCTCTTGCAAGAAAAGACTGTGGAGTAGTAGGAATTGAGCTGTTCAGCCCCCTCTTCATCGCCTGTTCCAATGTCACTTTCTGGTCCCCGCAATGGTCCTACCATGTCCCTATCCTTTTTCTAACTTTGAACCTAACTACATAGCCCTTTTTTTGTTTAGTTTTTTTAGCATTTCTCGCTAGGCTAAGCTCATACGGAGATTTAGCTTCTCTCCCTACCGACCAAGTCATAAAATATCATTTAAATATTTTTACAGTGGCCCATGAAGGAAAAAGTACTTGGGGCCCACAGGAATCCTGATGACATCTGAGTGGCCCCAGGATGCTGGACTCTATGGACCCTTGGCCCAAGACCCCTTATGGCAAGAAGGGATTTTTATCTGAGCATCCACCCACAACGGACCTTGTTTCCTCTTCTGTATCAGCCTCGGTACTGGGCATTTTGACTGCTCCTGCATGGTCCGAAATGGATTTTGCCCCACCCCCGGGGCTCCCATTTCTAATGGCCCCTTTTGTTCTCTGGGAAATGCCCTGTTCATTAGTTGTCTTTTCATTTAGCAGAGGTAGGGAGGGGAAGGAGGAAGAAGGTGGTGGGCTGCACACAAATAGATCAGAGAGACTGGGAAGAAAAGCCATAAAATAAAATTCTGAACCTTCTGAAAAATCCTGTAGCCTTCCCTGGATTCTACCACGTTTGTGCATTTCCCTCCCTCCCCACCCACCCCCTCCACTCAGCATTTAGGCTTACCGGCTGGCTCCAGCTCTGTTAATTCAATAACCTGCTATATAATTACGCCATAATAAACTGCTATTATCCTAACATTCGCTCGACAGCTGTGATCGCCTTAAAGCGCATGGAAAGGGGGGTATCTCCAGGGATACGAACTGGGGCATCCTTCTGCCAGCTGGGGGGGGGCGTGCCCCATTAAACCCACCCACTCCATCCACGCAAAGAAACAACACACACAGAGTTGGGAAGATTAATGTTAAGTTCTCTTTCTTATTAAAAAAAAAACAACAGCCTTCTGAAGGGGCTGATCGCCTACGGTAAAGAAATACCACATCCAGGTGATCTTTGTAAAACTCAGTGGTGGGTATCTGAAGAACTAAGCAGGGAATCACAAAACCTTATACACCGCCACAAATGTAGTTAGTCTTGCAGGTGCTCCAGGACTCTGGCTCTTTCCTTCTGCTCCAGGCAGAAAAACAAGCACAACCTCCCATCTTAATCAAACTGAAGAAGTGAGCAGGGACTCCTGAAAGCTCCTCCCCAGCCAGAAATGTGGTCAGTCTTGAATTCTTGCTCTTTTCTGGATTCTTGCTCTTTTCTGCTTTTCCAGACAGATTACTGTGGCCACCCATCTTGATCTCTTTTCTTGGGCCGCAAAGAGTACCAGTCACAGGTTTACACGTGAACACAAACAAGAGTGTTGTGTTTTTCAACACCGCTCGGCAACGTCACTTGGTAATATTCTCAACTTATCATAAAGCACTCCTGTGGAGCGGATTAAATAAAAGGGTAAGGGCTGTTTGGGAGGAGTTAGGGCGGGCCCTGTCCGGGATAAAAACTCAGAGGGACCAATCAGGAGCCGCGAAGTGGCTCCTGATTGGACCCTCCGAGTGTCCATCCAGGGCCGAGCAGCCAATGGGGAGCCGCATTGGCTGCTTGGCCCGGCTGGGGACTTACCGCACAGACTGAACTGGCAGCCCACACGGTGAGTCCTCCACCCCGGGTGCTCCTCCGCCTTAAGAAAGGAGCAGGGACGCCGCATCTTCGACGCCGCGTCCCTGCTCCTTTCCAGCCCTGGGGACCCTGCCCATTGGGGGGGCCACCCATGGTGGAGCTGTCCTCCTGGCACAAGGCCCCGCGATGCTCCGGGGTGGGGTCGCCGGCTTCTCCCGGACCCGGCTCCTGCTCCCGGGGCTGGGAGAAGGAACCGAGACGCTCCGGGGTGGGGGGGACCACCTTCTCCCGGGCCCAGGAGTGGCCTCGCCGCGTCGCTGACATGGCAAGCCCGCTTCTGGGCCCGCAACAAGGCCCCGGAACACTCCGGGGTGGGGCCTCCCTGCCTTCTCCGAGCCCCAGCAGACCAGCCCACAACCAGGAGAACGCCCCAGGTCGCGGCCCAGACCCCCTGAAGCCTTCGCCCTGCAAAGACTTCCCCGGGGACTGGCCCCTAGCGCCCATGTTATTCAGCGATAAAATGGGCTGTATTCCTAGTTTTGCATAAAGTAAGAATACACCAGGATCACAAAGAGCTGGGACTCATAAATATAACTATTATGCAGATTCTTTCTTCCCGCACAAGGAAGTTTCCTGAGATGCAAGAACAGACCCGCAAAATGTCTTTAACGCTATCCTTAACTCTCACCTTTCCCCTAGGCTATCTAATCCCTGAGTATGTGTAAAGGGCCATCAAGTTGCAACTAATTTCTGGTGAGTCTGGAGGGTTTTCATGGCTTAGCAGCCCTTTCAAGATGTAACACCCACAGTCTCCCATCCAAGCAGCAACCAGGGCCCAGGGTTGCTTAGCTTCCCAGTTCTGATGAGAATGTGCCAGCCTGGGCTCTCCAGGGCACAGCAGAGATGAGCAGAGCTGGGTGGCCATTGTCTGCCTCTGCGTAGCAACCTTGTACTTCCCTTGATGGTCTCCCATCCAAGCACTAATCAGGGCCCACTTTGTTAAGCTTCTACAGAGACAGGGCCGCAAGGAGACGGGAACAGAACCAAAAACCAAAGGAACTCGTGTCTGAGAAAGACAGCCTTTCCTCACAGCAAAGGGACGGGGAGAAAGAAAAGACTCCAGTTCAAATCTCGCCACAGTGCCCTATGCAAGTTTCACACCATCAGGCTTCAGTTCAACACTGTGCAGCTAATGAGTCTGGCCTACCTTACAGGAGCGGAAGAACAGCTACTGAGAAGGCATGAAAAAGATTGAGTTTCCTGAAGCTGCTGTGGCATAGTGGCTGAGGGAATCCACTGGGATCTGGATGGTCCCGGGTTCAAATTCCTCCTCTGTCCTAAATGCACTCAGTGGCTGCAAAGACACTCACATCCCTGTGTGAGCATCTTGAAGGCCCCAATACCCCAGCTTTTTTCCACTGCTCCAGACAAACTCAGCAAACCCCTGAACCGATACTGTCTCCTGTTTAAGGACAACAAGACGAGACTCTGAATGCCTGAAGGGCCTATATATATATATACACACCCATCTGCCTTATTTTCTGCGTCCCGCCCTGCTCTTTGTTTGCACGTCATGTCAGTCACCTGACCCCCTCCCACTTCCCAATTGTGATCCAGGAAACTCTAGGGTTGCTCAAAAGGTTACTCGAGGAGAAGGCCAGTCAGGGCAGATGAGACTCCCCTCCCCAAGAGAGGGTCATAAAAGCCTGAGTGGGGGAGGAAGCAAAAGCAAGAGAACGCTTCTCTCCCCGCCTCCGTTGTCCTTCCAGGAAACCAACAGGCAGCCGATTAAGGATAGAGCACCAGATGGGGAAAGAGTGGCTTACCTTGAAGAGGGGTAGGAAAGACATTCGTGGGGGACAGACCCATCCATGGCAGACAGCAAAATTAAACCTCAGAGACAGTCTACCTCTGGAGACATACAGGGAAGGAAAGCCATTACCTTTCTGTCCAGAGGTTGTAAACAGACCAGGGTCCTCTCCAGCCCTGTCCTAAGACAATGAGAGATCCTGCAACTACATGGTCTATCTAGGGCAGAGTCTGCACTTACTTTGTTTATTCCATTGTCAATCCTGTTGAATTCAGATCGCTTTGAACTCGGGTCTTCCTCTCCCCCCCCCCTCCCCATTGAAACAGGAAAGTCTTCTGCACGTGGTTAGGGAGGCTCAGAAGAGGGGGGGGGAGGCAAATGGAGACTCTTTCTCTGTTTTCTTGAAGGGGGAAAGGATCCAAGAAGTCAGAGGAGGGAGGAAAAAATCCTTTCTTTTTTTGAAGGGGGGGGGGCGGTGTAAGAGGATCGAAGAAGGCAGTAAAAAAAATCCAACAGAAGTTGAGAGAAATTAGGAGCTTCTCCTTTAAGGCTGGCTTATCACGTGACCACCTGTGGCCAATAATGGGTTCCCTACCACGGAGGAGAGCCCAGATTCAAAACAATGCGATTTTAAAATATATTGAGGCTTAAAAGCACTCTGAGATATCGCACAATAAAGGTAGGGTCACTCCGGATCAATCTTTCTTGCCGCAGAAGGAAAATTTAAATCGCCCCAAATCCAAACGGAAATCGCATTCTGTGTAGACGGCAGGGACTGAATCGACCTGGGGTTGGAATAAAAGCTCCGTGCAGTTTACACCTAGGTCAGGATTGCTTACATGCAGCTCAAGGCTGTCTCCCCTTGGCGATCTCCGAAGCCCGCTACGGGGTTTAGGAGGCCAGCGCTACGGCGCAGAGAGGAGGGGTTGGTGGTGGCAGTGGTGAACCAGGATGGAGGGGTGGGTAGGGGGCCTGGGTGGGCTATGCTTCCCAACCATATTCTGCATGATTATACCACATCTGGGGTGTCTTGAAGCCTGAAGAATGTTTCAGGGGTTTCTCAAGAGTAAAGAAGTTGAGAAAGGCAGAACCTTTGGGAAGCCCCTGCCTCTCCCCTCCCAATCAAAGCATCTGGCAGTTCTCTCCAGCCCCACAGAACCACACCAAAGCACATGGCCTCTGAAATGCCATTCCCAGGTGCAATCAACGGCACAAAGATTATTGACAAGGAAAAGCCGCGTGAGTTGTCCAAGGTGTTTGGCAGGAAACATGTATCACTTCTTTCGCAAAGCAAATCCCCAAAAGAACCCTCGACCTTTTACATTTTATTTTTCTATTTTTAACACACACTAGAAACCCTTTAGGAAATCTCCAGGTCCCTTCAAGACTGGAAACGCACCAAACTCCTTGGCAATTAAGGATGAAATGATCGTCAGAGGGAACCATCGACTACAAGTAATTTGCACAGCCAATGTTACTGGGAACATGACACCTGATAATCAGGCAGGTAAACTCCAACCTTGATTAGTGAGGCAGAGCACAGAGATGTTAACAGGCCTGAGTGTCTGCTCTCTGTCTTGTAAGCCACCATCCCCATTTGGCCTCTCTGGAGGGGAACTTGGGAGTGGTTTTGAGCACCTGCCCACAGATGTACACCCGGGGTTCCCACTCACTCCTCCAGGTTGCTAGCAACGAAATATCTGGTGCCGGAAGCGTGATGCAGGGAATGAAACTGTGACAGGTAAGGAGAAGAGGGCCTTGAACCTTGTTGCCACCCCCTGTCCATCCTTCCTCCCCCCCAGGATTCCAAATTTGTTTGCAGAGTCCCGCCTTCATGCAGCTCAAGGATGCACATGGCAGGAATTTCGACCACAGATGCATTCTACTTTTTGGAAACCTCCAGCCTAGGCGATCCAAACTGCAACACACAAAGCCAGGGGTGGCCAAAATGTGACTCACCACATGTCCGTGGACTACCATTGGCAGGGGCTCATGGGAATTGTAGTCTATGGACATCTGGAGAGCCTAGGTTTGGCCACCCCCCTAGAAAGCTGTCTTGGTGTCCTGCAGACCATACAAAAACACCAAAGACAAAGCAACCAAATTATCTGCAGCAAAGACCACATTACTGTAATTTTCCCACGCTGGTATGAATTAGCACTGTTTACTTAAATTGTACCTGGGATTAATGGAGACTACGTTGAGACGGAGGACAGGTTAGATCTCAGAAGTGGAGGGGGGAAAACGCATGTTATTTGCGCGAGATTGGCTGGCTTAGTACAATGGTCATGGCCAAAGAGAAACTTGTTAAATGGTCCATAAACTTAAATGCATTACAGAAACATATCAAATGGGAAACTGTCCATCTTTTATGAATGGCAGCCGTGCCTCGTAACAGTGTGAAGGAGGCCACCAAATGTTGGTCACTGGAAAAAAAAACATTACCAATCTGTGAAGAGAAACAGCTGGCAAAACTAGTTCCTGTATTGATTTAGTTTCTGTTGTGACTGAGAATGCAAACCTAGGTCATGATCAGGACAGGAGGTGACAGGTGAGGATGCTACATAGATAAACTCCCAGTGGCTCTCAGGTAAAAAAAAGGTAAAGGTTTCCCCTGTGCAAGCAATGAGCCATGTCTGACCCTTGGGGTGACGCCCTCTAGCGTTTTCATGGCAGACTCAATACGGGGTAGTTTGCCAGTGCCTTCCCCAGTCATTACCGTTTACCCCCCAGCAAGCTGGGTACTCATTTTACCGACCTCGGAAGGATGGAAGGCTGAGTCAACCTTGAGCCGGCTGCTGGGATTGAACTCCCAGCCTCATGGGCAGAGCTTCAGACACAGCATGTCGGCTGCTTTACTACCCTGAGCCACAAGAGGCTCTAGTGGCTCTCAGAGATGTGGCCAAAACTCAGGTTCCCTGGTTTCAGCAGCTCAGAACAATGGTGTTTGCATTCTTGAATTCTCACATTATGGACCAGGAAAGAATTCAACTCTCCCCCACCCGCTCCCTGTTGCTTATCGTGTCATTTAACCCAAATCAGACTGCACCAAGCCAACCAGTAGGGTCATACCCAGACAGCAGGGTAGGCACACCACATGGCCTGCTTCCCCTGCATCTTGGCTACTGTTTTGACAGGGTCTGAGATGCAGTGTCTCGAGAGGCACCCTAGGAAAGATAGTCCCCAACATCCCTGGAATCTTAATGGGCAAGCAGTCTAAGGCCTAATGTTGCACCAAAACAGGGAAGGAAGAGGCCCTCTCATCTCTCCCAGCCCACCAGGTAAAGTGGGTTAGGAGACCTCCCTGGGGCCCACCATGGGCTACCCGGGACACACTGAGCTCAGATCTTGGGCTCACACAAGCCCCCAAAGGTGTGCAAATCGTTTCTGCAGGCATACCGGGCTGGACCCTGCAAATCCTTTCAGCTTGGCAGCTGTGCTTTTCTCCTGGACAAGGAGCTCACAGCTGCAAGCCAGCGAGCTCAAAGAGAGCTCCCTTTGCGCTGGAGCCAAGAGCCTCCTCGGACGGAAGCAGAGGGCCCCAGGGGAAGGGGAGATCACCAGAAGCCCACCGGCTAGGCGGCCATTTTCAAAAGCTACCAGCTTTATCCCAGGGTGGCTTCTGCCATTCCCCTCTCCACGGAGCACGCAACCCTAGTAGTTATCTGTGGAACTCACTGCTACCTGCTGTTGCAGTGGCCACTAGGGTCCAGTGCTCTGGGGGAGCTCTCAGTCCAGGTGTTTGTCTAATGTAGGAGGGAGAAACCTGAAATAGGCAGGATGTTCCCAAAACATGCATTCTGTCACTCTGCCAGCATTGCTTTTGGATGCCCCATGCTGTGCAGGGATGAGATGCCTTTTCTGCCTTTCTTGGGACCCCGGCACACCGGTTGATTTCACCACTCTCCAAAAACAGGCAGAGCAAAGAACGGAAAATCTATTTATAATGGAAGGAAGCCAAGCACCTGGTGCTGGCTGCAAACAGGGGGACGGCCAACCCCCTCCTCCCGACCCTGCCTATGAGTTCTTGGTGGGGCACACACACACACACACACACACACACACACACACACACACACACACACACACACACACACACACCGGCTGGTTGACACGATGCAAGAAGGCCAAATCCAGGGATTGGCAACAAGACCACTAGGCAATGGTTATTCCCTGCGCATGAATTCCCAGTGGAACAGAGCCATAAAAAGAGACGGTGACTTTGGAAAATCAGATATCCTCCTCTCGCTGGGAGACACCGCACCCTCTTGCGTGCCCCTCCTTCCCGGGTCAGGTTCTAAAACTGTCTAGCCGAGCAACATATGGAAAAGCTCACGTACAGCCCTTGCATTGCACCATGCTGAAAACGAGACGTTTCCAAGAACAGAGATCTCAGTCTGCATTTAGGGCTTCCGGTGCAAACCCAGCTGCTCATAATGGGTTGCTATGCACTTTGCAACGCCATTTCAAAGTAGACCTTCCCATGACTCTGTGACCACCTTAGGCTCCATGGATTTCCCACACGTGACGTTTCAGGGTGGGCTTTGGTCGGATCCCTCACTGAACTGATCAGATGAGGCTTCTGGAAGGAGAGTTGCAGTCTGCAGCCACAGGGGACAAATGGACGTGATCTGGGGCACGCTCCATACACACGGGGAGGCAAAACAGGGACCACAAGGTTTATGGGCTCATCAGAAGCTGCGGGGGGGGGGGGGTGCAATAATGACACCATTTTCACTATTAGTTCCAGGCATACAGAAGCAACAGCAGGGCTTGCTGAGCCCAGCCCAAAGACAGGGGAGCTCCGCCTACCCTAACAGCTCCTGCGGATACTTTGGTAGGAGTGAGGTCCTTGTAGGCATTCCATTCATTCAAATGGGAACCCAGAGTGGTTCTCCTCTCCTCCATTTTTATCCTCACGTCAGCCCTGTGAGGTAGGTTAGGCTGCGAAACTGTGGCTGTGCCCTGGGACTAGATCCCCCACAAGATACTACTTAAAGTGTGTGGCCTCATCTCCTGCTTCTGGGAACTTTAAACTAGAGAGTCCCCCCCAAGAGATCGGTGTGTTACCATATCATTCAAAATTCATTCCAAGACCACAAAAATGGCTGTCGGTTTCTACAAAACTATTTCACCCATTAATATCTGAACTGCAGAGTACATTTTATCACAACTCAGTAAACCAGTTGTGGGGGATTACAACTTTCATCTAGCAATTCAGATTGAGGGGGAAGAAGAAGAGTTGCTTTTTATATCTTGCTTTTCACTGCCAAAGGTGTCTCAAAGTGGCTTACCGTCACCTTCCCTTCCTCTCCCCACAACAGACACCCTGTGAGGTAGCTGAAGCTGAGAGAGCTCTACAGGGAACTGCTCTGTGAGAACAGATCTATCAGGACTATGACTAGCCCAGGGTCACCCAGCCGGCCACATGTGGAGGACCGGAGAATCAAACTCAACTTGCCATATTAGAAGATACCACCCTTAACCACTACACCAAGCTGCCTCACAGAAGAAACCCATGATTCAGAGCTGCATACAAAAGAATTCACTGCATGCAGAAAACCAGAGTGTCAGGGAGGGTTCTAATTTCATCATTGAGGTACTAGATGTCCATGTGCAAGGAAGAGGTTTTGTTTGTTTGTTTGCATGCCTCAAGGGATCCTTGACCTGCAGTCTAAATGGATACAGTCAGAAACAGGCTGAATTTTATATAATGTAATATTAAATAAGTGAGCTGATCAAACATTAAAATTTCTGCATGCTTTCAGAGGGTAGTTTCTAAGTGCCTCAAACCTTCCACTCATGTAGCATCTGAGCCCACGGAAATCTCCGTAAGAAAGACCAAGGAAATACACAAAGCTGCAAAGCCATCAAGCCAAAAGGTAGGACTTCCTATGGACATCGTCCCTCTCCGTGACAACTGCAAGGAAAAGGCCCCCAAGAACGTTAGGTATCTCAGGCAAGGAAGCCGAGGAGAAGGGCAAGGTCGCTGAGTCACTAGCCAAGCCGAGTTCAGCAGGATACGAAGATCCCACCAGCACCCCAAATACACCTCCACCTTCTATCATATTCTCTAGCCCAGGGGTGATCAAACTGAGGCCCTCTAGATGTCAATGGACTACAATTCCCATGAGGCCCTGCCAGAAAATGCTCGGTCCGGTACTTTTTAACATATTTATTAATGATCTAGATGAGGGGGTGGAGGAACTACTCATCAAGTTTGCAGATGACACCAAATTGTGAGGACTGGCAAATACTCCAGAAGATAGAGACAAAGTTCAACGAGATCTGAACACAATGGAAAAATGGGCAAATGAGAACAAGATGCAATTTAATAAAGATAAGTGTAAAGTTCTGCATCTGGGTCAAAAAAAGGAAAAGCATGCCTACTGGATGGGGGATACGCTTCTAGGTAACACTGTGTGAACGAGACCTTGGGGTACTTGTGGATTGTAAACTAAACATGAGCAGGCAGTGTGATGCAGTGGTAAAAAAGGTAAATGCCATTTTGGGCTGTATCAACAGGAGCATCACATCAATATCACAAGATGTCATAGTCCCATTGTATACGGCACTGGTCAGACCACACCTGGAGTAATGTGTACAGTTCTGGAGGCCTCACTTCAAGAAGGACGTAGATAAAATTGAAAGGGTACAGAGGAGAGCGACGAGGATGATCTGGGGCCAAGGGACCAAGCCCTATGAAGATAGGTTGAGGGACTTGGGAATGTTCAGCCTGGAGAAAATGAGACTGAGAGGGGACATGATAGCCCTCTTTAAGTATTTGAAAGGTTGTCATTTGGAGGAGGGCAGGATGCTGTTTCCGTTGGCTGCAGAGAAAAGGACACACAGTAATGGGTTTAAACTTCAAGTACAACGATATAGGCTAGATATCAGGAAAAAAAATTCACAGTCAGAGTAGTTCAGCAGTGGAATAGGCTGCCTAAGGAGGTGGTGAGCTCCCCCTCACTGGCAGTCTTCAAGCAAAGGTTGGATACACACTTTTCTTGGATGCTTTAGGATGCTTAGGGCTGATCCTGTGTTGAGGAGGGGGTTGGACTAGATGGCCTGTATGGCCCCTTCCAACTCTTATGATTCTATGATTCTATGACATCTGGAGGGCCGCAGTTTGACCACCCCTGCTCCAGCCCCTTAAAACATTTATTTTGCCATCATCAAGCCTTTATACTTTAGTTTTTTAAATGTATTTTACTTGTATA
Organism: Paroedura picta; assembly: GCF_049243985.1. Classification (NCBI taxonomy): domain Eukaryota; kingdom Metazoa; phylum Chordata; class Lepidosauria; order Squamata; family Gekkonidae; genus Paroedura; species Paroedura picta. Next base: position 28,239,331 of record NC_135372.1, read on the forward strand.
TCCCGCCCTCCCAGTGCTGGGGCCTAGGCCAAAATAGCCTTGCTCTGACAGAGGCCTATCTCACTTCCTTGGGGCCAGGGATCTTCAGAAGACATTGTTCTGAAGAGCTGAACACTCTTGGGGGGATAGAAGGGGAAAGACGGTCCTATAGATATGCTAGCCCCAAGACAGAGACCAAAGATTCAGGTCAAATCAGGCCCAATCTAGGTTGACTTTAGCAACTTGATAAAATAAAAAGATAAAAACCACTCTGTACTGGCTCAGGAACGTTTTGCTCTCCAGCTCTCTTGGGGCTGGCGCAGTGTAATGAGTATGAAAACAAACTGAGATCTGGGAAGGCCGCTGATTCAAATCTCACTTCTCCAACAAGCAAAGGGTGTGTGGATAGACAGAATATCTCCTCCCTGCCGCCCCCCACTCTTGATGGAGGCAAGGAGCTCCACATTGGCACCCTGGGAAATGTAGTTCTCGTTGCTGACAATTACCTGCAGGGTGGGAATAAGCGACTTTGCAGGAATATATATATATATATTTAACTTCTTTTATACCCCATCTGTCTCCCCGGTGGGGAAGATTATGGCAACATCCTAGCATGTGAACACTGAAAACTGCTCTCTGAAATCCATAAAAATTAATATATTCAGCGTGTTCTTTTCTATTATTCCCAATAACGGTTTTGGTAGTTGAAAACAGACCCCAGGGCTGCATTGTTCTCCTACGGCCTCCTCCAAAGGACCGTCTCTTGTTTGTATTTTTATGGGAAATGAAAGGAAGGAAGAAATCGACCTGCCTCGACCCTGGAAGCCTGGCGAGGCCTCGAACCCGTCTCTCCTGTGCCACTAATGCAGGGGTAGTCAAACTGCGGCCCTCCAGATGTCCATGGACTACAATTCCCAGGAGCCCCCTGCCAGCGAATGCTGGCAGGGGGCTCCTGGGAATTGTAGTCCATGGACATCTGGAGGGCCGCAGTTTGACTACCCCTGCACTAATGCATCGGCCCACCCAGCAGAACCTCCTTGGCTCTCCAGCCTACGCATTCCCCTCCACGCATCCGGCCAGAAGTACTCTGCCGATTTGAAATTAAAGGACCGGATCTGAAAGACATTTACCATATTCTCTGCTCATTTAGCAGCTCCGTCCTCCATTCCAGAACAATTAGAAGAATAAAGACATTACGGAATGGAGGTGGTTTTGGCATTTAAAAACAGTAAAAACAAAGGGAGAAGAAAGAGACAATCGCAATTTTTCACACAGGAGTCTCATTAATTGTCTGTGGTGCTTCTATCCCCTCCCTCTACCGTTCCTGCAAGTTTCCAGTCCATGGTGAACAAAACAGCCCACCCTCACCTGTGCCTCCCACCTTCCGGTTTCTGAGATGGTTCCTTTGGCCATCATCAAAGGCCAGCAAGAAAGAGAGTACTGGGTTTCAATCTCACCCCTGCAGCCCGGAAGCACTCTAGGTCACTTTGGGCCAATTGCATCTTAATTCACAGGGCTGCGGCAGGGAGAATGCAATAATCCCAAAGCATACTTGAGGGACAGGAAAAATAAAAAACTGAGTTAAAAAACACACACGTGCGGGCCGAAATGAAATCTAGCCGTTTTAACAAGAGCTGCCAATTTTTCAACTAGCTGCCTGCTTAACAATGGCCTGATCCTTTAGCGCCATGTTGAGAACTCTCCCCCCCCCCCCGTAACTTTTTGTGGATTTTTGTCCACAGAGCTTCATTTAGAAGGTGTAAAAAGAGCTGGGCCCTCAACCCTGCCTCCCCCCCCCAGCAGCTGGCAATTCTTGTGCCAATCAGGGCTTGCCCAGATGTTTGCATGCAGCACATGCCAGGCCTCAAGGCACTGCTGAGCATGACCGCACATGAAATCAAAACTCTTTCCGTGCTGTGCCACCACAGCATTGAACAGAAAACAGCAGTGGTGAGATGGGACTCCACTCACCTTCATTTTTCTGTGTGTGTGTGTGTGTTGAGAGAGGAAGGTTTAATTAATTTATTCATTCTTCCTTTCAGAACAATGTTTATGCTGCCTATCAACCTGACCAGGATCATAGAATCATAGAATCATAGAGTTGGAAGGGACCTCCGGCATCATCTAGTCCAACCCCCTGCTCAACGCAGGATCTCAAAACTACCTGGTGACCGAATTCCATGCCCAAGTGATCTTCTCCACCAGAAATCTCCAGAATCCCACCTGGCCTGGAGGAAATTCACCTCCCATCCCACAGCAGCAATCAGCAGTTCCCACAGGAGGTAAATGTAGAAAGATGGAAACAATTTAAAACCATCTGCAATTGAAAAACAATTCAATAAAACCCCATAAGCAAAAATACAAGAGCCAGGGAGGTTGCCCAGTAGAAGACCACCCATTCCCCCCCTCCACCACCAACCCGCCCAGAAGGAAGAGGGACACCACCAAGTGAGGGGGATTTCCTTGAGCTGATATCGAGAACGCGGGTGCAAACCATCTCTCCTCCCACCCCACTTTCCAAGATCCTAAGCCCCAAAATGGTCCACCAGGTTAACTCAGGTAAACATGCAAGGTCTTTGTGCCTGGGTGCCAACTGGGGCTATACAGCAAATGCTGGCAGGGGCTCATGGGAGTTGTAGTCAATGGACATCTGGAGGACCGCAGTTTGACCACCCCTGGGCTAGAGAAGATGAAAGAACATGGAGGTGTATTTGGGGTGCTGGTGGCGTCTTCGTATCCTGCTGAACTCTGCTTGGCTAGTGACTCAGCGACTTTGCCCTTCGCATATGCTGGCAGGGGCTCATGGAAGTTGTAGTCCATGGGCATCTGGAGGGCCGCAGTTTGACTACTCCTGCTCTACAGGGACAAAACCGGCTGGGCTTTTCTTTGTCAGGCTGCAGGGGGGGCAGTGGCAGTAGAGCAAATGGCAAACTGCAGGGGTGGGGGGAAGCAAGAGAGAAGGTGGGCGATTTACTGGGATGGAGACCCTGGAAGGACATGGTTCTCAGAGGCAGATGCACTCACTGGCTGACAGGAACGCTCTGGAGCCAGGGACATCTTTGGCTCACCGAGGTCTCTAGAGTCAGCCCCCCCCCTTCCCCTCCACTTGTGAATCAAACCAATCCCATCTGGTGTTCAAGGAGAAGGAGGGAGGGGAGGGAAGAACCCATAATCATCCAAGGAGGATTTGAGGCTGAGGAAGGGAGAGCAGATGAAAGTTTCTTTAATGGGGTGGGGGGAGTAAGGAGGAGGATGCTGGCAAAACAGAGTCAGAAGAGGAAATCAGAAGGAAGGGCAGAGCAAAATGGTGAGGGGGGGGGGAGTACCCTGCAGTGTTGGCAGAGGGATCTAGGGAGATTACCAAGAGGGCAGCTTCGGGGTTGGGAGACGGCTGGTCAGAAGGGATTGGAAAGAGATTGGCTTTCAAAATAGCCTGCTCTGTTGCATCCTCGGCAAAGGCTTGGAAGCCAGCCGGGGGAGAGGGCAGGAGGAAAACAAAAGACCCCCCCCCCGGCCATCGTCTTCCTCCTCTTCATCAGTCAGGAGAGGGAACGAGGGAAGAAGTAGAAAAAGTGGCACCCAAAATCCCGGTTTAATCACAGAATCATAGAATCATAGAGTTGGAAGGGGCCATACAGGCCATCTAGTCCAACCCCCTGCTCAACGCAGGATCAGCCCAAGGCATCCTAAAGGTTTCAAACACTGGACAAGATCCTGGACTCTTACCCACCAGCTGGCCTTTCCCACAGGATCCAACCCAACTGCCTCAGTCACCAGGATATGGCACCCAAAAAGATTACACGCTTTGGAGCATGTGCAGAATAGTGTGGTGAGAGCTGATGTTTAATTCAAGTGCACCCTCCAATGCTTCCCTGGGTTTGGGCAGAGCAGGACTTTAGACCTGGGAGTGGGGGGGATTCAAAACCCATCCCTGTTTGTTTTTCAACTCCCCCCTCCTGCTTCAAACCATTTTTCCATCTGGACGAGGAGGGAACAAACTACCAATCTGTGTTCATGCGAACGAATGCAGCCCACACCACAATGTATTTTTGGGGAGGGGGGGTCACCATCAGCAAAGACTAGAATCCTTAAAAAAAAAAAAAAACAGGAACCAAATAGAGTCTCCCCCCATCCCCCACCCCCAAAAAAAACCTGGGAAAAGGCTGGAAAAGAAGCCCCCGCAGAACTCTTTCCGGGAGCTGCACGATGTGCGTTCCCCAAACAAGTTGGCGAGTTTCCCTGTGAGCCACAGGCCTCCTAAAGAGGAGCAGCTTTGTCCCCCCCGAGGAGGCAGCCCAGGGTCCTTTCCAATGCGTGCGTGTGGCATTTGCAGATAAAAGACCCAATTGTTTCACAGCGGCTGAACAGGGGCTTGCCACCGAATCCTTCCCCCTCAACAGCTCTGAGCCAGGCCCAGGCATACAACAAGAACACCATCTGGCTGGCTGGCTGGCTGGCTGGCGGAGGGGGTGGTGGGGGGGAGAGGATTCACTCAAACAGTTCCGAGCCTGACAAAACTGGCTTTTCGATCTTGAAAATTGCTTCATTTCTCAGGGAAAACAGGCATTCGGCAGGGCGGGATTGTTCTTCACACTGGGACATCCTAACTAGGTGCCCCAAAATATATCTTGAGGCCGCTTCTTAGCATCTTGGAGTAGGAAGGGACCTCCAGCTTCATCTAGTCCAGCCCCCTGCACAATGCAGGACACTCACAATCACCTGCCCACCCACAGTGACCCCAATTTCACGCCTGAGTGATTCTCCGCCACCACCAAAAATCTCCAGAATGCAGGCTGCCTGGAGGGTATTCACCTACCATCCCATAGTGGTGATCAGCAATTCCCTGGGAATGCAAGGAAGGACTACAAGAGAAAGACACTGGAACATCCCTTCCTGTGCACCCACTCACCATCAGCCTAAGTTCATCAAATCAGCACTTCCGTGAGATAACTATTTAGCCTCTGCTTAAAAACTTCCAAAGAAGGAAAACTCACCACCTCCCGTAGAATCGTGTTCCACTGAGGAACTGCTGTCAGGAACCTCTTCCGGATGTTTAGCCTAAAATTCTTTTGAATTAATTTCTGCCCCTTGGTTCTGGTCCAATCTTCTAGGGCAAAAGAAAACAACTCTGCTCCATCTTCTATATGAGAGCCCATCACGTATTTGACGATGGTTATCAAATCACCTCTTAGTCGCCTTCTCTCCAGGCTAAACAGACCAAGCTCCCTCAACCTTTCCTCGTACGACTTGGTCTCCAAACCCCTCACCATCTTTATTGCCCTCCTCTGGACATGCTCCAGTCTACTGCCAAGAAAGGTCTCACCCATCCTATAGTGATGCATTTGATTTTTTCTACCCAAATGCAGAACTTTACATTTTCACTATTTAAATTCATTTTAGCCCAAGTATCCTGATTCTGTCTTCTGGTGTGTTTGCTACCCCTTCCAATTTAGTATCATCTGTAAATTTAATAAGCACCCCTTCTACTCCTTCATCCAAATTATTTATAAACTGGAAAGTAAGCCCGGTGTAGAAACAATACAGCAGGCGTCAGTGGGCAGTGGGTGGATGTGGCAGGCTCCCCCCCCCCTCCGGGGCAGTGTGGGTAGATAAAGGGATGGGTGGACGGGTGGATAATAGGAAGGAAGGAAGGAAGGAAGGAAGGAAGGAAGGAAGGAAGGAAGGAAGGAAGGAAGGAAGGAAGGAAGGAAGGAAGGAAGGAAGGAAGGAAGGAAGGAAGGAAGGCAGGCAGGCAGGCAGGCAGGCAGGCAGGCAGGCAGGCAGGCAGGCAGGCAAGAAAGAAAGAAAGAAAGAAAGAAAGAAAGAAAGAAAGAAAGAAAGAAAGAAAGAAAGAAAGAAAGAAAGAAAGAAAGAAAGAAAGAAAGAAAGAAAGAAAGAAAGAAAGAAAGAAAGAAAGAAAGAAAGAAAGAACATGGGCAGAAAGGATAGAGATGAAGGAAGGAAGGAAGGAAGGAAGGAAGGAAGGAAGGAAGGAAGGAAGGAAGGAAGGAAGGAAGGAAGGAAGGAAGGAAGGAAGGAGAAAGGTACAGGGAAAAGGAAGGTGTAGTGAAAGGGATCAGGGCACGGAGGAAGGAGAAAGGTGAAGGGTCCGCTCGGCAGGTGAGAGGGGGCGAATGGTGAGGGGAGCAGGGGGGAAGAGGTTGAGGTAGAGATGGGTGGGAGGCAGGGTGTTTGGGGGGGCAGTGGTGGCGGAGCGCGGGGAGAGAGAGAGAGAGAAAGGGGGGAAGTGAGGAGATTTGGCAGGGGGTAGGAGGGGAGGCGGTGAAAGGGCTGTTTGGGGAGGTGAGTGCCCAACCCCCGTCTGCCTCCCGAGGTGTGAGCCCCGCCGCCAGGCTGGGTGGCGGGACCGGAGCTTCTGGAGCGGCAAAGGGACAGCCCCGTGGTGGCTGCTCCGGGTCGGGGTTGTTGCTTTGCCGCCCTGGAAGTTCGATGGGCCCAGCAGGCTCCAAGCCAGGGCCGGAGCTTCCTGCGTGGCAAAGGGACAGCCCCGCTGCAGCTGGGCCACGGCTGGGCTGTCCCTTTGGTGCCCCGAAGCTCGGGGAGCCGCCCGGACCACCGCCTACCTTGCTTGGCTGCAGGGTAATGGCGGCGGTGGGGAAAGGCAGCCGACTTGGGGGGGGGGAGCGGGTCAACAGGCGCTTTGCGGCTGCCGATTCATCAGACAGGGGCCAAGGGGCTGATTGGCCCCTTGGCGGCAGACTGGCAACTGGAAGGCCCTCCGGTTGTCAATCCAGGGGGAAGGGGCCAATGTCCACCCTTTCCCATTCCAGGCAGGGCCCACCTCAAGGACCCTTAGCGTTTTAGTTATACCGCTCCCGCGGAGTCATTTACCCAAGCAGCAAGGCAAACTAAACTGGATGGTCAGACTCCGGGTGGTTCAGGAAGTGGCTCTTGAAAAATCTGTGTAAGAATGCCCTACCTAAGCAAAGGCGTCACCTAACCCCCTTGGATGACTTCGGCCCCACTGAAGGAGGACAAGGAGGAATTCCTAAAGAGCACTAAAAGCCAATCCCAGAAAGCAACGGTTTGGATTTTCGGCTTCAGGGCACTCTTCCTCCCACACACTGTCCACACAAACAAGGCTGGGAGAGGCAGAGGGGAAGAAATGGAACCTCTCCCAGCTCCAGGTAAAGATCTTACGAGGACAACCCCAACTCCTTCTCACGTTTACCGGGGAGTAAGGTAAGGTGACCTGTAAACAGGATGCTTAGGGCTAATCCTGCGTTGAGCAGGGGGTTGGACTAGATCAGGGGTAGTCAAACTGCGGCCCTCCAGATGTCCATGGACTACAATTCCCAGAAGCTCCTGGGAATTGTAGTCCATGGACTACAGAAGCTCCTGGGAATTGTAGTCCATGGACATCTGGAGGGCCGCAGTTTGACAACCCCTGGACTAGATGGCCTGTACTCTATGATTCTATGATTCTATGATTCTGTGACCATATTTCAACATTGGCAAAGTGGGACACCATTGACCGGGGGTGTCTTGATTAAAAATTTGGTCTATATGGAGCAACAAAAAGTTTCATAGAACGCACAGAATGCAAAAATAGTATTGTAATATATATATTTTTAATTTCAACATAAGTACAATTTGCCAGGGGCCCCCAGAGGTCCCTCCAAAAGTGGGACAATCTTGGTCACCTTAGAGTAAGGACCCTTCAAACCAGCAGAAATTGCTTCCGATGAAGATATGCCCAATGCATCTGAGGAGTCCTCCTTTGCAGCTAGAGCAGCAAGATCTCAGGTTGCGCCAAGGGAAAGCACAGCCAGACTCTTCAGAAACATCCAGACCAGCAGCTGCTCCGGTTCGTCTCTTGCGTGAAGCGGAACCTGGGGGTCACTCGCAAGGCAGAGCACAAACATTGGGGAGGGGGGATGTCTTTGCTTGCGAAGGACAGCAAATCTCTGCTGGCTCCTCAATCCCCTCTTTGCGCCCCTGCTTCCAACACAGCCAGTTGTGGAACAGAAGGGGAAGGACAGGTGTGAGAGTGGTTTACAGGTGAGGTAACAGAGCACGTAGAGAGCGCTGCTCCTCACATGCTACCTGACAAAGGGAACTTTGATTTCCAGAAGCTCACACCCAGAAAACCTGCCTGGTCTCTAAGGTGTCACTGGATTCAAATCCAGCTCTTCTGTGACTACCCCAGCCTCCCTCCTCAAACTCACTAGCCTGGAGCCCACATTAATCTTAACCGACTGGGTACAGTGCATTCGTGTTTTTGTCTTTCTGTGTGCATCTAACAATTCTCAACTTCCATGGATAGCTGCATGTGTAATTCAAACTCTGCAGCTCTATGGGTTTCATTTGGGAAGTGGACATGCCCTGCCTCTTTCTTACAAACAGGTGAATATGTATGATGTGAATGTGTTCCCTGAAATGTAGGTGCAAATGGGTAGCCGTGTTGGCCTGAAGCAGCACAACAAAATCAGAGTCCAGTAGGAACTTTAAGACCAACAAAGATTTATTCAAGGCGTGAGCTTTCGAGTGCTTGCACTCGAAAGCTCACGCCTTGAATAAATCTTTGTTGGTCTTAAAGGTGCTACGGGCCTCTGATTTTGTTCAATGAAATGTGTGAAGAGTGTGTCACCTCCAGAATTAGGAGGAAAGACTTCCGGAATTTTGAGGGGTGGGGGGTGGGAGAGTGCCACGTCATCACAATGGCCGGCACAGGAAGGAAGAGCCGAACCCCAAAGAGCTGTCACAGGAGGCAGAACCAAATGAACTACAACTCCCCAGGTAAGTGAAGCCCAGGTGCCTACACCGCATCCGTCCTGATCCTCCAGTGGCTGCAATTGCTATTTGCCGCCACGGAAAACCCTTTCATTTGGAGGAAGGCAACCAATATTATTATGGATTATTATTAATATACAAATTAATTTCATTTATAAGCCACCCTTCTCTACGGCACAAAACGGTGTTCGTTAGAATAAACAATAGGAAGGCGTAATCAGCCTAGCCTTACAATGGCCCGACCCACTTTCTGAAAAGCTCAAGGGTGGGATCCAAGAGCAGTCCTGTCAGACACTGTGGTGCCCGTGGGTGCCATGTTGGAGAACCCTTCACATGTTCTCTAGAAGTTTCCTGTTCACTCTCATAGTCTAGGAAACTGTGGCCCGCCAGAGCAGGGGTAGTCAAACTGTGGCCCTCCAGATGTCCATGGACTTCAATTCCCATGAGCCCCTGCCAGCATTCGCTGGCAGGGGCTCATGGGAATTGGAGTCCATTGACATCTGGACGGCCGCAGTTTGACTACCCCTGGGTGCAGAAACCACACAAGGCTAATATTCCGCCAGCAAACAAGAGGCAGCCTCCCATTCAAGGAATCAGATTGTCTCTGAAACCCTCCCTCTGCTTAATTTTCACAGTGCGACTGCATGCTGCTGCACAATAAATAATTGAGCACAGATTAAAGGTGAATCTAATAGAAGCACCTCTCTGCCTCACTCACAATCAGTTTGAGGAACCCACTGCCCGTGGATACAGCGACGGTCATTAGCTTTTAATGAAACCTGAAATTAATTTTGATGGGGCTGAGAGTCATATAATTTTTTGGGGGGGGGGGTTGGTTTTATTGTTCAACTGAATGTTTTTACTGTTGCGAACTTCCCCAAGCCCGTATGGGGAAGAGCATCACACAAGTTAAATATTGTTATTGCTGTTGCTGTTATGATTATGTGCCTTTCAGAAAAGGATCGGACAAGTTCGTGGAGGAGAGGTCCATCCCTAGCTATCAGCCATGACAGCTAAAAAAAACCTCCATATTCAGAGGCAATATGCCTCTGATTTAGTTTCACAGCTGGGCATCAACAATACTGTATGCTGTCGTTGGGTTTCAAGATCGTGTTCTTATGGATTCCAAACACAAACAAGGTGGAAGCTGACTATGTGCCAGAGTAGGGCCTTTTCTGGAGTGGTGCCATATTTTTTAAAATTCTCACCTGCACAAAGTCCCCAGCACTTCCCCAAGGCTGGTCGACATGACCGTAAATAAATGAAAGGAATTACCGCTTGCTGAAGTGTGACTTACAAAGTGCCCCAGCACAGCAGAGATTATGCCTGTTTTCGCAAACATCTTACAAAGCAGTAAGAACTGTTACTCTGAAATGGAAAAAAGTCACAATCTATACTGCTGTTCTTTTACTGATTTGTATTTAGGGTGACTGAAACAATTTAAACACAATTCTGAGCGGATGGCAGCAAAAACCTAAATACTGAATCACAGCAGCCACGAGAAAGCCGGTTGACAGGGTGCAGTGGTTAAAGCAGCCTTCCTTAACTTTTTTGCCATTAAGAAACCCCTGAAACATTCTCCAGGCTTCAAGAAAGCCCAGAAGTGGCACAATCGTGTAGAACAGTGGTCCCCAACCCTGGGCCGGGGACCGGTACTGGTCTGTGGATCAGTTGGTACTGGGCCGCGGCTCCTCCTCGTCCTCCTCCTTGGCTGCTGCTTTGGGGGCTGCCCTGCCACTCTGCTGCCAGCTCACCTTTGTTGCTCTCCAGCGGCCGCCATGACTGGGGCTCCCCCTTGGCGTGGCACTGCGCAGCTGCTGCTGGCAGCACTCCCCAGTGGGCGGCGGGAAGTCAGGGGCGCTGGCAGGAAAGCAAGTGGAGCAGGGGCTCAGGCAGCTACAACGTCCCTTGGCAAAAGACTACCCCCCCCCCCCGGGCCTCAGTAAAATTGTCAAGCGTTGACCGGTCCCTGGTGATAAAAAGGTTGGGGACCACTGATGTGGAATATGGTTGGGAAGCAGAGCTGAGGACACCCCCCCCCAGAGGACCCCCCCCTTCCTAGGTCCATCAATGGCCAAGGTGGGGGGGGCTGGTCAACATCATCCAATTAACATTCAACAATTAAAAAAATATATTAAAAAATTAACTCCCATGCATTCAGGAAACCGTTCCAGGGCCGTCAGGAAACCCCAGGCTTTCACAAAACCCTGGTTGAGAAAGCCTGATTTAGAGTTTCATAATAAGATCTGAAAGAGTCAGGTACGAAAATGCAGGAGTGGAGAAAAACGCAAGTTGCTTTGAGCCTCCAATGGACACTGAGGTGGGTTATAAATGAAGACGGACAGACATAAAAATAAAGATTACACCCCCATCCCCCCCAGGGCAGTTCTCGCAAAGACAATTTTAGCCATCAGGCATCAAAGCATGAAAGGCAGGCATGCATGTAAAGACCCCAACTTTCATGCCATACTTCCCTAAGCCCCCCCAACACACACACACACACACTCACAGTTCCACACTGCAGGCAGCTCTATTCCACCTGCCGCATTAGCAAGCTCTGCCCCAGCCTTCTCTCCAGGGACTGGAAAGCCAAGTAGGTGTCTGCTCTTTTAATTCCAGATAATTTGAAAAGCTATTAATTGCTTGACCACATGCCATCAGAGCTTCGAAGGAGTTGGCAACAGCTGGAGTGCGCCGCAGAACCCCCAGTGCTCATGCGCCCACTTTCAGGCTTTTGTGCGCTAAAGACAAACACCTGGACACCATCGTTCCATGTGGACCTTCATGCCCAGCACCAAACCTAGGAATGAATTCCGCAAAAGCCAAAACGGGGACCCAAGAGAGATCTCCTTCGTAATCGGGTGGCTGCAGCAGCCCACTCTCCCAATTTGGGACTCAGCGGGGCTCCAGGAGGCTTGGAAAAATTGAACCGATAAAGAATTGACAGCAAGGTCACCCAGGGTGAAGGCGGCACCATTTTTTCCAGGAAGACAATTAGCGAGAAAGAATTGCTAGGGGGTATAAAGGATTGTCGGGCACAGTTTGGGTCCCTTTTTCAAAAAAAACCACCGTCCACAAGACTGACGTATGCAGAAAGCAAGTGGAATTTACCAAGACAGGTAGAACCAAAATCCTGGGAGCCTGAAACGCACCTCGAGACCATTCCCCATTACAGCAAACCAACACGTGTGACTTTGGAAAGAACCATTCACACCCTCAACCCTCCCCAGTGTCCCTCCTCAGCACCCATGCGCTGTGCCACGCAACTCGTCCTTCCAAACACCCAGCCATGAGGCAATGGCAAAGAAGTATTCAGCCAGGCATTCTCCGTATAATCCCCCCGCCAACCAAGAATGCCAATCTTGGCACAAGGACTCACAGGCGCCTCATCGCGCACGTAGAAAGGAAGCGGGTGAGTCATCATGCGCCAACAATGCTGTACCCGGGGCATGGGAGGGGTGGGGGGGGAGAGATGACGCTGTACTGGAGCTGCCCCTAGGTTATCAGACTATCAACGGTTTGAAGTTCTCCAAAGTGGGAAGGGTTCCCCCCCATGCACCAAACAGTTTGGGAGAAGGATGCCGAACATTAACAGTCGAAAAACCGAAACCATTTGCAGTAACCATGTAAGCTCAAACAATTTATATCAAGAAAGGATAACAAATATTTTCCAGAACAACAATGTTGACAATTGGCACAGACAGTAGGTCCAGAGCCCCCCCCCCTCCATCCCACCCCGTTCCCCTGCAAATTGGTAAGATTCCTTTGGTTCTTCTGTCTTGGTCCACCAGGGCTGAAGCTACAGAAAAGGAGATTAGGAAAGAGCCAGAGTCTAGGAGCTCCTTCAAGACTGACAACATTTGTGGCAGGGGAGGAGCTCTTGTGAGTCCTCACTTCTTCAGATACAGCTAGAATGTGAGTCCATCTGTCCTTATATCTTGGAGAGTGGCGTGATCTCAGGAAAGGAGGTTGTAGACCAGGGGTAGACAAACTGTGGCCCATCAGATGTCCATGGCCTACAATTCCCATGAGCCCCTGCCAGCAAATGCATGGGGATTGTAATCCATGGACATCTGGAGGGCCACAGTTTGTCTACCCCTGTTGTAGACCATGACTGAGGGACCTCAGCACTTTCCCTGGAATCTACCAAGAGCTTTGAGAAAGTGGGCAGGGTTGGGGGAGACTTTTGTCCCATAGGGCTTCTGATTGGCACTGCAGACGTCAATCAATCTGGCCTCCCCACTTGAAACACCCACCAACAGAGACCCTTCTGAGCTCTGAAAAGATCCCCCAGGCATTAACACGAGAAGGCAGTTTTTAAGGTAAGACGGTTATTTATTGTTATGATTTTACCCGGTATGACTTTATAATGTCGTGAACCGCCCTGAGCTGATATTTATTATTTATTATTTAAAAGGCAGGATGTTAAACAGCGTCTGCCTGAAGTGATGAGCTGTGACCAAACTCCCTGACATCTTGTGGCTGACTCCACCCTCTGTGGCAGCCATTTTGGAGTCGTGCCCACCGCCCTGCCTCAGAACCCCGAAGCTGCCCAAAGTCTCAACAAGAATCCCTCATCTAGCCTAACATGTGGAGAGAAAATCTGCTGGGCTTGCAGGTGGTCTCTGGTTCGATGCCCAGCAGGTCTCGGGAGCAGCAGATAGGAATGAGCCCCTTTGCTCAGGGGTAGTCAAACTGCGGCCCTCCAGATGTCCATGGACTACAATTCCCAGGAGCCCTTGCCAGCATTCGCCAGCGAATGCTGGCAAGGGCTCCTGGGAATTGTAGTCCATGGACATCTGGAGGTCCGCAGTTTGACTACCCCTGCTCTGGAAGAACCACGGCTAGTAAGAAGAGGCCATTCTTTGGCAGCTTCCCACTGAAGTGGTGGCATTTCTTGTAGAAGAACAGGATGCTCTTGAGCAGAGGGAACCCACAAGTCCCCCAAACCAAAGAGCACAACCACCTCCTTTGACACGGTCTCTGACACATCAACAGAACGTGACAACTGAGGGGTGACACGACAGAGGCTGACAAAGTTACGCGCAGGGCAGAGAAGAGCGAAAACAAAGGCCCTTTCTCCCTTTTCTCACCGTACAAGAACTTGTGGGCACGCAATGAACTTAAGGCGCAGGAGGCTCAAAACAGATAGAAGGAAGGACTTTTTCATCCCAGCACATGGAACTCACTGCTGCAGGAATCGGCAGTGGCTACAAGCATTGACAGCTCAAACAGGGGATCACCTGGAAAAGAGGTCCATGCGTGGCTCTTAGCCACAAGGTCTCAACAGAACAGACTCTTTGGGGCAGGGATGCTCTGTCTTCTTGGGGCTTGGGGGGGGGGCCACAGTGGGAGGGCTTCTGGACTTCTGGCCTTGCTGCTGGACCTCCCAGTGGCCCCTGACTTTTGGCCCCTGTGTGACACAGAGTGCTGGACTGGACGGGACACCGGCTTGATCCAACAGGGCTTCTCTTATGCTCGTAAATTCAAATGTCATTTTGTCTGAGTGGGAAGGCACTGTGCCTTTAACTGTATTTACAAACACCCAGAGCGTAGTCTGGCCCTTGTACTTGCAGAGACACATAAGCAATAACTACAGCAGGGTCATGCAGGATTAGACCAAAAGTCCCCCTAGACCTGTTTCTTGCCACACATGGTATCCTGGGTGTAAACTGCACAGAGCTTTTATTCCAACCTTGGATCGATTCAGTCCCTGCTCTCTACACATAATGCGATTTCCGTTTGGATTTTGGGCGATTTAAATTTTCCTTCTGCAGCAAGAAGGATTGATCCGGAGTGACTCTACTTTTATTGTGCAGTATCTTAGAGTGCTTTTAATGCTCAATATCCGGATTGGGAAACCAAGCTCAGTGGTAGAGAACCTCTGATAGGCCACACCTGGTCATTTGACAAACTTGCCTTAAAGGAGAAACCCCTAATTTCTCTCAACTTCTGTCAGTCCTGGATTTTTCCTCCCTCCTCTGCCTTTTTCGATCTTCTCCCCCCCCCCCAAGAAAAGAAAGAGGCTCCCTGCCTGGCTCCTCTCCCCCCCCCTTCAAGAAAAGAAAGAAAGAGGCTTGGCTCCCCCCCCTTCTGAACTACCCTAACCACGTGCAGAAGACTTTCCTGTTTCAATGGGGAGGAGGGGGGGAAGAGGAAGACCCGAGTTCAAAGCGATCTGAATTCAACAGGATTGACAATGGAATAAAGAAAGTAAGTGCAGACTCTGCCCTGGAAGGATGATGAGAAAAGGACTTGTACTGTTCTGCACTGGGTATTTAAAAAACCCACTGCCTCTGCCCAGGGAGGCTCCCTTTACACCCCAGGACTACCTTTTGCGATAAATTGTCCCAATGTCCTTTGAAGGCTAACTAACCTCGCTGTTATCGCCACATCTTGGGCTCCAGTTAAGAAAGAGTTCCCGAAGAGAAGCAGAAAGGGGAGTGATTTGCTGGACGGAGACATTCCTGGGCACAGAGAATTTCGATAGCGGGCAGGCAGCTGACCGTATCAGATCAAATTCACTGATAAAATGCCGTTTTCCAGCCGCGTTTGCCAAAAAGCAGTTCCAGCCAGAAACATCTTGTTTGGGGAAAGCACGGGGAAATGCTCCAGGGGAGCTTGGTGGGATCTAACCCATTTTCCAAAGGCAAACCGGCAACTGTTTCTCTGTCAAGCTGCAGGCAAGACGTGGATGTCGCAGAGTTCTCTTGCGCCTCATCCTTGGGAGATTGCTTTCATGGGGTAGAATGCCTCTGAATGTGGAAGTTCCACTGGTAGAACGACATCTTTTTTGTGACTCTTCTCATAAAGACAGGTATCTTGGAGGCGTCCCTTAGGATGCAGGGGACTCTATCAAGATCTGGACTCAAATAACTCGCTAGAATTGGCTCCAGATCTCTTGGACAGATTATTTTGCCAGCGGCAGATGTTTTCCCACAGTTAGCCTTTTTCAGGGGAGGAGGTCCTATGACGCTTGCTTGGCACAGAACCCCGATTCCCTCATTCTGACGAGTTCATATTTTTCACGGCCTCCAGAAGTTCTCTTTGAAAAAAGTTCTGGGAAATTTAAAAAATAAGAACACCCAGGCAGTGACTAAACCTGTGATAATCGGAGAAAATGCTCTGGCTGATTTCAAGGGAATGGATGCAACTCAAATTCCCTTGGCCAGACCAGCCAAGGGGAGGGGGGGCACAGCTGGCAAAAGGGGATGCACTAATTCACACAACAGACCTATTTGCAGAGGACCATGACTGGGGAAGGCACTGGCAAACCACCCCGTATTGAGTCTGCCATGAAAACACTAGAGGGCGTCACCCCAAGGGTCAGACATGACTCGGTGCTTGCACAGGGGATACCTTTACCTTTACCTTTATGCTGCATAAAATCAAGTGTATACCAGTTTCTTATTATTTATTTATTTATTTATTGGACTTATTGCCCACCACTCCAGGCAAACTGGCTCATGGCGGGTTACAAAATCAGGTTCCAATACAAAACCCCCAATAAAAAACCCATTAAAACCTGATTAAAACACAATAACGTAATCTAGCAGTAACATAGTGGTAAACATAACCCCATTCTATGGTGGTGCACCCACCTAGGGGGGATGGTAATGCAATAACGGGTTGCCATCAGAGACGCCAAGAATTGGTAGTGGCTATCTTCCTTTGGCGCAGAGTGGTAAGGCAGCTGTCTGAAAGCTTTGCCCATGACGCTGGGAGTTCAATCCCAGCAACCGGCTCAAGGTCGACTCAGCCTTCCATCCTTCCGAGGACGGTAAAATGAGTACCCAGCTTGCTGGGGGGTAAACGGTAATGACTGGGGAAGGCACTGGCAAACCACCCCGTATTGAGTCTGCCATGAAAACGCTAGAGGGCGTCACCCCAAGGGTCAGACATGACTCGGTGCTTGCACAGGGGATACCTTTACCTTTTATCTTCCTTGGGGGGGGGGGGTGCAGCAGAGCTATGCCCTGAAAAACTGGGCTCATCTGTAGACAAAGTGGAAGAGTTCCGTCTTGTGGAATGCTGAAAGCTCCTGCAGGGCCCGTAGCTCTTCCAGAAGCTCATTCCACCTGGTAGGGGCTAATCCCGAAAGGGCCCTGGCCCTGGTCAAGGCCAGATGGGCTTCCCTGGGGCTGGGAATGACCAACAGATTAATGCCCGCACAGCATACAGCGACAAGCGGTTCCACAGTCTCCTGTAAGTAAGACTGTTTACAAAAGAAGGCTGCCTGTTGCTTCACTGCATGAGTCCCTGGGCTCTATCTCCTTCTAATTAGCTGTACAGATCTGGTGCACTTAGGTTAGGGGTGCTTGTGTCCGTGTCCAGATTTTAACATTGGCAAAGTGGGACACCATCAACCGGGAGGGTTCTTGATTTAAAATTTGGTCTATATGGAGCAACAAAAAGTTTCATAGAGCGCATAGAATGCAAAAATAGTATTGTAATATATATATATTTTTTTTAATTTCAACGTAAGTACAATTTGCCAGGTACCCCCAGATGTCCCTCCAAAAGTGGGACAATCTGGTCACCAAGTCACAGTTTCCCAGCCTGGATCTGGCCGCCTCACCCCACTCCTCCCCCACTGATGGCCAGGGACCAAACCCTGACATCTCTTTATTTATACATTTATTAGTCAACCTTCTTCCTTATGTAGCTTGGGGCCACTCGCAGCACAATGATTTGGGGAACATGAGCTTCCTTAAGTCAACGCTCCCTCAGGTACTAAAAATCCAGTATTTGAAATCACAGCTCAGAATGGCTTGTAAACTTCGCCAGTCTTAAATGAAACCGTCTCCAGCTGCCTCCTGCAGACCAGGCACTCAGCCCTGGGCAGCCTGCTCCATAACTGTGGTGCTGGCGCCAAGAAGGCCCTCTCTTGTGCGCCCACCAAATGAGCCTCTTTGATTGGTGGAAGAGTCAGAGGGCCTCCCCTCCGTCTTAGTTTGAGAGTTTAAAGCAGGGGTAGTCAAACTGTGGCCCTCCCGGTGTCCGTGGACTACAATTCCCATGAGCCCCTGCCAGCGAATGCTGGCAGGGGCTCATGGGAATTGTAGTCCACGGACACCGGGAGGGCCACAGTTTGACTACCCCTACTTTAAAGACTTGAAAGTAGCAGGCCCCAGAGAACACCCACACACACACACACACACACACACCTCCCAGTCTGAGGCCTCCAATTCACACTGAGTAGATTGACCTGTGTGCCAACTAGCGATAAGAAGTCTCAGAAACACTGGGGAGGGGGAGACCTTTTCTCCCTCATGTTGTCAAATATCTAGGCCAGGGGTCTCGAGACTTTTTGTGCCTGCAGGCCCCTTTGGAATTCTGATATTCAGTGGTAGGCACAAGCACAAAATGGCTGCCTCAGGAGGAGGTGCCAGTCACAAAATGGCTTCCCTTCAGTCACACAGTGAAGAGCCTAGTGCGGTGGTGGCAGCTGCTGCCCAAGCCATGTTGTTGTAGGGATTTTTTTTTTTGTATGAAACAGCACAGCCAATGAAACCTACAGGGCCAGTCAGAAGCCCCATCTGGCTCCCACTCCCAGAAAAAGAGTCAGCGGGCGCTGCGGTTCCCATGGGCACCACGCTGGGGACCCCTACTCTAGTCCTTGCTTTGAAGAAGTGTGGCACTATCCCTTGAACACTGGGCACAGAGCAACACCCAGCCAACTCTGGAGTCCATTCAGACAAACCTGTGAATTGGGGCCAAAGAGTTCTGCCCACCCTTTGCCGTTCCCCTGTTTTCTCAACTCTAGACCCAACGTTGGCCAGGGCCTTCCAGCTACCAGCTTCTGCTTTTCCTCCTCACTAGAAGCTGTATTACTACTACTACTACCACTACTACTACCACTACCACTACCACTACCACTACCACTACCACTACTACTACTACTACTACTACTACTACTACTACTACTACTAATAATAATAATAATAATAATAATAATAATAATAATATTGTTTGCTCCTTATTGAGATCCATGCGTGGGGGGTGTGGTGGCACTGGCCAGCCACACACCCCACATCCACTGTGCTGCCTATGCACTGCGCATCCCCAACTGAAGCCATCACATCTTCTTCGATGCAGAATGTGGGCGAGAGGAAGGTGCTACTTTTTCTTTCTTTTATTATCTCTTGTTTTTCTCTTTTCTGGCTCTCTTTGCTGGCAGCTCATCTTCTCCTAGTCTTTCATTTCAATTGCGGTTAAAATAAAGGGAGGGAAAGACGAAGGGACTTCCTGGGTTGCGTTGGAGCTTGTATAGTGGGGTGGTGGTGTGGGGGGTTTTTTTTGGGGGGGGGGCTGTTTTACCTAACTATTTATCTTAAGCTGTAAGTTTCCCATTAGTCCCTGGAGTAATAAGAGTTGTAGGACGCAGTTAGTGCTTTCTACCACTGGTATGTACACTCCCAAGGACTTTTATCTCATTATGTAGAGACTAGACTAGATGTAAAGCCCATTGTATCTTTGAATACAATGGGCACTATCATGGGTGCTGGGGGGGGCAGCAGGCTCGCAGGGCTCCTAGCAGGCCCCTCCGCCGCACCGTCCCCGCCGCCCGCTTTCCCCCACCCCCCTCCCCCTCTCCCCCGAGGTCCCGGCTTCGGTGTGGTGACAGGAGAAGGGCTAGCGCGTCTCCGATATGGCGGGCCTGCTCTTCTTGCCGTGGCAAAGCCTTTTCCCCCCTCCCCCCCACTTCGGTGCGGCAAAAGGAGCAGGCCCGCCGTGTCTCCGACATGGCAGTCCTACTCTTCTCGCTGCGGCAAAGCCTTTCCCCCACCCCCCTGCCCACCCCAGTTCCCGGCTTCGGTGGCGGGAAAGGAAGTGGCAGCGGCGGAACGCGGGGTTGAGTGGCGAAGGGGGGGAAGAGTTGGGGGTTGGGAAGAGTGGGTGGCTGGGTGTTTGGGGATGGGGAAGTGGCGGCAGCGGAGCATAGGGTTGAGTGGCAAGTGGGGGCAGGGGGGAAGAGGGCGGGGTTGAGAAGGGTGGGTGCCTACCTGCCTTGTCGGCGGGCAGCTGCATAATGGCGGTTGTCGGCCAAAGGTGGTACAGCTTGGGGGGTGGGCGGGTCGTCAGTCTGGGGGCAAGGCGCCAATTGTTGTGTCCCCCCCATCCCGGACCGAGCCCTCCCCCACACTCCTTCCTGCTTTATTTATACCGCTCCCACGGAGCAGTGTAAAGATATGTTGACCAACACAGGGCCCAGGAAAGATCCCTGAGGCACACCACTGATCACTCTTCTCCAAGAAGATCACAAACCATTTACAAGCACCCTTTGGGTATGGTCTGTCAACCAGTTCTTGATCCACCTAACAGTAATAGGATCCATACTGCATTTTATCACCTTGTTCTAAAAGACCCACTTGCAGAGGAGGTGACCTGCCATCTCTGTTCTTGTCCCTGGCTAATCAGTTCCTATCTCAGATGCAACGAATCATTTGAGGTCATTCCAGACACAAACATGCAAAAAAAAATTAAGAGAGACTCCATTGTGTCTCTGCCTGAGTTACCAATCTACATTCCTCCTTCCCATTGGTTACCAATTTTGCTTCCATCTTGGCTACAAAAGCACTGACCAGTCATTTCCAGGGTGGAAATACACCAAGAACAAGCTGCCTGTTGCATCTCAACATGAGTCAGCGTTCCGCATTGGCACAGCCAGGTCAGCAACACATGCAAGATGGCCTGTTCAGGAGGCTGGCAGCTTATCTAAGAAGACTGTGGGGCAGTTTAAGAAAAATTCCCATTATTGAGTGCCAAGGAGAAAGGCAGTCTCTCCTCATACCTCCCAAGACTGACACGAGCCCACCTTTAAAAAGGGAAAACAAACAAACAAACAACAAGCAAGAAATGGTCTGTTAAAAATGACAACCATGAATAGATGGAAGGTCCTTCACAGCCAAATGCAGGCAAGGACCAAATGCACACGATCCATTTGTGAACAAACTAACCATGATGCAAAGGTTCCTTTTTCTCTCTTCTCCCACCTTAACCCACCCTCCCTTTTTCTGTACAAGCCAAACGGCGCTGGATTTATAAATATCCAGAAGATGCAAAAAAAAAGATTCCTACATCTGATGAACGCTCTTATTCACAAGCTGCCAACCAATTGTCTGTAGGTGGACTTAAAGAGAGAACAGGCGTATGCTGGATGAAATATTCAGCCCGTTTGAAAAAAGACGCAAGAATGCTCAATGGCTAGGGTATTTCAAGGGGGGAGTTATTTTGGGGGGAGGATCTCTCTTTTGAAAATCACCAAAGTAACATTATTTGGGATTTTATGCAGCGTGACTCACACTGGGGTCCCGGTGCTATTGAACATCGCTTCCTTTCAGGACGACTTGCTCTAAATGGAATTTTCCAAAAGGAGCAAGAGCCTTTGAAGGCAGGCGAAAAAGCAGGCTAAAGATTCCTTTTTTAAAAAACCCCAAAACCGAACAATAAAACCTAACATTAAAATTGCAAACCGGGTTTTTTTAAGATACCTAGATGTGTCTTCTCCAAGTCTCCACACGCTCTCTTCCCATTGGCCCCCAGAACAGGCTGTAACAAACGGCTTTAAAAAGACGTTTCTTACCAAAACAGAAAAGGCAGCCCACAGGACTGCAGAAAAGTCACCACAAACTTGCTCACACATGCACAGACCCACACTCACAGCTCCCTAAATCTCGAACAGCTTTCCCTCTGCTTTTATCATTCACACAATCTGGTAATGCACACATAGGTCAGCTTTGGGAGTTGCACAAGTCCTCTCAGTGCACCATGAATGGCTGCAAATCCCCCAGAACAACGACCCATAACGTTTGAAAAGCTGGAGGGTAGCAAACTTTGCTTGGGGAAGTTCCTGGAGGTCTGGACGTCAAAGTGACCTTGGCAGCGTATAATGCCATAGAATCATTTATTTAATTGAACTGCTTGAATGATTTTAACTGTTCGTGCATTTTAACAATGTTGTAAACTGCCCTGAGATGGCAGCGCCGTTAGGGGTGGTCTAGAAATGTTCTAATAAATAAATAAAAATCTGTTTTTAAAAACCAGAGTAGCTGATCTCTGTCGTCTGGAGATCAGCTGTAATTCTAGAAGATCAGAACAGAGAGATCAGGCCAATGACCCCTCCAGTCCAACCCTCTGTGCCACACAGTGGCCAAAACCCAGTTGCCATCAGGAAGTCCATCAGCAGGCCCGGAATTCCAGAAGCCCTCCCCCCATTGCCCCCTCCCCAAGCACCAAGAATGCAGAGCAGGCATAGTCAAACTGCGGCCCTCCAGATGTCCATGGACTACAATTCCCATGAGCCCCTGCCAACGTTTGCTGGCAGGGGCTCATGGGAATTGTAATCCATGAACATCTGGAGGGCCGCAGTTTGACTACCCCTGATGCAGAGCAATCACTGCCCCGGGCACACTGTCCCACCTGTACTTGTAGCTAAGAGCCACTCGGGGACCTCTGCTCCAGATGTTGATCCCATCCCCCTCTTGTCTAGGTTTATAGTGAATTTCACATTAATGACTCTTCTGTTGAAGGACTTGCTTTTATCTATTCTTAGCTTACTGCTTGTTGATTTCATGGAGTCTTGTATGGTGAGGAAGGGAGGAAAGGACTTCTTTCTCTCTCTTCTCTAAGCCAGGCATAATTTTGGGCACGGGTGGTCAAACTGCGGCCCTCCAGATGTCCGTGGACTACAACTCCCATGAGCCCCTGCCAGCGAATGCTGGCAGGGGCTCATGGGAATTGTAGTCCATGGACAACTGGAGGGCCGCAGTTTGACTACCCCTGCTCTTTCCCGTCACCCCTCAGTCGCCCTTTCTCCACACCAAAGAGCCCTCTCCTCCTTAAGTCTTTCATCCCTCAGCTGCTGAGCATCACCTAAAACCGAGGTGGGCTGGGGTGGGGGGCACCCCAAGGGCAGCAGTGAATTCCCAGGCAAGTGGGAAGGCTGGAGAGGGGAAAGGGGGGGGGGGAAATGGCTGCCAACTTGGCTAAACTTTTCCACAAAGCTGCTCAGGGGCCCCCACAGATGCCTGGTCTCCCTCTCCCTCTCCCTCCCCATTTGCAAACATTTTCAGAAGTTCGAACGTGTTTTCGGAGCTTTGGTGCTTTCTGTTTAAAGTGTTTGCAGGGAGCGGAGAGAAGAAGGACACTAATAAAAGCTTTCTAATGAAAAAGCACAAATTACAGGCAGAACAAACTTCACTGACCAATCGCAACGCGCTCAGGAAACCACCAATTTTCAAGTTGGGGAGGGGGTTGGGGGGACTATTTCCAGCCCTACACAGCCTGAAGCCTGCAGCTCCCCTCTCCTTTGCTACTCTTTGTTGGCCAGGAATGAGGGGTGGGGGGTGGAGAAAGGGAATGGATGGGGAGGGAGGGAGGGGGGGAGGGAGAGAGGGAGGGAGTTCAAGTGAATCTTTGGAAAGCTGCTCATTTTCAAACATCAGCCAGTGGGGGAGGACAAGCCTAACGCTCCACACAGGCACAGCTGCCAAAAAACGTGCACCAGGGTTCACACTGGGCACTTGCGTTCTCCGCTTGGAACAACCAATTGGTTTGCAACCAGCCAGATTAAGAAGTTTTAAAGTGGGGGGGGGGGGGACGGACGGACAGAAAGAAAGAAAGAAGCGGTCGGGGAGAAAAACCACAGCCTCCACTTTTAACAGACTTACTCTAAAAACTCCAGTCAACTTGCTGAGTGTTTCTGCTACCAAAGTTTTCAGGTTATTCGTCCAGGCAGACAAAAGACCGGGGGGGGGGGGGGGGGAGAGATGTGAACAAATGGGGGTTCCTCTGATGTGATTAAGGACCATTCTGAGTCAGCAAATGCTTCCCCCCCCCCTGAACTTCCCTGAACAACTGGATATAATTTTTTTTTAATTCTAATGTTTATAGCTTGGCTTCCGACACCAAAAGCGTGCCAGGAAGGAATAAAGCAAAATCCGTACTCCCCCACACACTTCTTGCCAAAGAGCCCTCTCCCCAAAAAACTGTACTATTTGTTAAAACCGAACAGAGAATACAGAGATGGAGGAGGAGGGGGGGACTGGGATGGGGGGTATCTGGGGGAGAATTCCATGATAATCAGGGCCTTGGGAAGGGGAAAAAACTATTCTTCTCAAAAGGGGGGCCTCAAAAGTCAAACAATCTAGGCATGTGCTCCCCCATGATATATCATTACGAAAAATCAGGGGCCTGGAATGCAGAAAAATGCCCCCTTTAAAAGCCTGGAAATAAACAAAGAGGTGAGTGGATCCAAGAGGGCAGGGGACTGACTCTTCATAGGATTATGCGAGCACGTTTGTTTGGCAAGGGGGCTTTTACCCTCCCCCTGTTTCTACCACCAAATCGCTTTGCTCCCCCAAGGCCAAAAGAGAGTCAATGCTGCCCCTGCCCTGCTAGCTCCTCCAAAACAAAAGAACCCTTGGAAGAACAGCAGACAGTTTTGGGAGAGGGTGGATCTGGGGGGGGGGGGGAGATAAAAACAGAAGGAAGTTCGAAAAACTAGGGCGCCTTTTAAACTTAAGAATTGTAATTCTATTGTGATGAGCTGTGGGAGGGGGGGGGTCCCAAATTCTGGGAGTTCTTTACCCACCATGAGCCTCCAAGACTAGGGGGAGAAAAAAAATACGGGACAAAAAACCCAGTTAAGACTCACCAGGCAAGCGGGAATCTCTTCCATCAATGCTTCATACTCCCCCCAGTCGCAGGGGCCCCCCCGATCTGGTTCCCGGGACGGTTTCTGTCCAGTTAATCCAGTTTTTAAGTTTGGGATGCGAGAGGCAGTCAGCCTACAGTCCCCTCCAGCCAGGCTCCGGAGAGGCGGAGATGGAGGGGCACAGAGGGACGGACAGGGGAGGAGCTGGGAGAAGCCAAAGGGGAGGAATTCGAAAGGGGGGGGGCATCAGGAGAAGGGGAGAAGAACGATTCTCTGTGCACTGTTTGGCTGTGGAAGAATACCAAATACTTTAAAATCTGGAAGACATATCTGGTTCTCCCCCTCACAAACTAAGACTCTCAAAAGCTGCATTTGGCTTTTCAAACCCTCAGCCACAAAGGCGCGGGAGTGAGGTGAAACCCACAGTGGGGAAGAGCTGGGCATGATCTTCCATGCCTCCCTGTCTACGGAGGTTCAGATCACTAGAGTAGCTCAGCTGGCATTTTACCGTCTCCACCAAGCTAAGCTACTAGCACCCTACATGACCCCAGAACATTTAGCCAGTGATCCATGATCCACAGTCACCTCCAGGTGAGGTTACCGGGGCCCTCCCTTGACTTTGACCTGGAAACGGCAACTGGACCAGAACACAAATGTTCTCATCAGGACCCCTTGGAGGACCTACATCTGGCCTGTCCTCAGGCAACTGCACTCTCTCCCAGTTGACTTCTGGATCAGGTTCAAGGTGCTGATGTTGACCCTCAAGGCCATTCCCAGTCTGGGTCCGGTGTACCTGAGGGACCAGATCTTTTCACTGGATATAAAAGATACTTGGGATTAAAACTGGGACCTTCTGAGTGCCAAACAGATGCTCTACCACTAAGCCACGGCCCCTCTTCCTCCCAACAGGGTTCAGTGTACACAGGGGTCCTATTTTATCCTCACAACAGCCCTGCAAGGGGAGAAACGTGGACCCCATTGGGAGAAACATGGGGTATAATAATAATAAAATATATAATAAAACAGTTGAGCCTGGGCCTGGCACTTGGGCTCTCTAGGCCCAAATTTCCAGAGCTGTGACGTGTATCACCTTCCCTGTGAGACTGCAGCTTCCCTGAAGGGGTCTTACTGTTGGGATTTCCAAGCTCTGTTGTGGGCATGATTCAACAGCAGATGAAGAACACCCCATAGGGGGCATCGGAGGAGGTATCAATTGAGCATAGTTAGATTAGTAGCTTCCGGGTATTATTCAAATAGTCTCCTCCTATGTTCCGATTGGCTCATCTGGAGACTTCCTGCTCCTTTGAGCTCTCTTCCTTGACTCCAGAACAGGCGCTTGACTCCAGAACAGGCAGAATGAAGACAACGGTTTGACAGTTAGGTCTCTCTCTCCCTTCTTTCTTTACAAAATTGCTTCCTTTCATAATAAAACTATTTTGTTCTTTTAAGCATCTCGGTGCTCTGCTCCTGTTTGCATATTTAAACACTGCTAACACTTAAGAGGTCATCTAGTCCTACCCACCACTGAATGTGGGAAAGCCAAAGCTGGGATATCCCCAAACAGCTAGCTAACCAGCCTCTCCCTGAAATCCTCCATTAGAGGAAAAGAGGAGTAGATTTTTATACCCCACTTTCTCTACCCTGTGTTCAAGTGGCTTACAATCTCCTTCCTCTCCCCAAAACAGGCAGATGTATTATTTATATGGGTCAACTGACCGAATAAAGAGACTGACTGACTGACTGACTGACTGACTGACTGACTGACAGGCACCTTGTGAGTTGGGGAGGGGGGCTGAGAGTGTTCTGAGAGACAGGTGAGTGGCCCAAGGTCACCCAGCTGGCTGCAGGTGGAGGAGGAGGGAATTGAACCTGGCCCTTAACCACCACGCTGGCTTCTGATTAGGAATCCCCTCCTAATGTTCAGGCGAAACCCGCCCCTCCCATCACGGAAGTCCCTTTGAGCCAACCCTGCTCATTGAGAGTCAGTGGAGTCTTGGTTAAAGTGCTGGACTAAGATTTGGCCAGTCCAGGTTCAAATCCCCAGTGGAAACTTACTGGGCAAAATTGGGCCAGACACGCACGCTCAGCCTCACCTACTTCACAGGGTTGTGGTGAGGATAAAAGGGAGGAGAGAAGGCGGCCAGCTGCTTTGGGAGCCTCGCTAGGGAGGAAGACAGGAGAGAGACAAAGTCAATGAATACAAGTTCAGGAAAGGTGGCACTTCTGCAGATTTAGCAATGCGAGGCGGGAACAGCAGCGCATGGGCCATCTCTTCCGGGCTTTCGACATGTGCCGCTCTTGCAGGGGTAGTTTTTGGGCAGGGACGAGAGCCAGAAAGCTGGGCAGGGGTGCTCTTCCAGCTAGGGTCCCCCCTGGACACCAATGGGAGATGGGAGGGGCAGATCCAGGTTGGGAAACTCCTGGAGAAGCCTTGGGAGAAAAGGGGCTTAGGGGCTGCAAACTGCCAAGGAGCCCACCCCCAGAGAATCCCTTTTCCCCAGGGGAACTGATCTCTGTAGTCTGGAGAGGAGATGGAATTCCAGGGGATCCCAGGCCCCACTCCCAGGCCTTGAGCCCTGTTGCTTTCCACTGTGAAGGACTCTGCACTCAAAATGCTTCTGCTCAAAAAATGCCTTTTGATCCACTCCAAAACATCTCCTGGAAGGAGTGAGGCAAATTTGAAGCCCATGATTTACCTACAGACAACTTCTTAGCCCAGACCTGGGCAGGGGAGAGGTTAGGGGACTTCAGAAGAAGAAGGAAAACACCTGGAAACTTTAATCCCTTATGCCATCTGTGGTTGCACCTATTTATCGATTTGTTTGTTTATTTATTTCTTTAGATTTTTATACCGGCCTTCCCTATGGCTCTGGGCAGTGTACATAAAAACATTTTGGAACATTTACACAGAACACTATCAATATCAATATAACAGTATAACAATAACAATAACATACCAACTAGAACAAGTAGAACAGTATTTCAACAATAACTTTGACACTCCCTCAGTAGGTTCGATCTCTCAGTCTGGGGGTGGGGGGGACCTGTAGTTGTCATGGGTCAGTCGGCCTCACCAAATGCCTGGTGGAAGAGCTCCTTTTTGCAGGCCCTGCGGAATTGTGGAAGTTCCAGCAGGGCCCTGATCTCTTTGGGGAGCTCATTCCACCAGGTGGGGGCCAGGACTGAAAAGGCCCTGGCCCTTGTTGAGGTCCGATGTGCCTCTTACCTGGAACTGCTGTTCACCGAGGTGTCACTGCGCAGGCACACGTAGGAACAGCACAGTTGTTGGAGCTGCTGAAACTAGGGTTGTGTATTTTGGCGCGGTTCGGCCGCTTCGGCGATCACTGAAGCCCAAAGCAGCCAGGTGATGCCAGTGACAGAGTCGTTAGAAGACTGGTCTCTGGTTTCAACAACCAAGCAGTCAGGTATAGGTCTCTCCCCTTATATGGCTCGTCTCCGTTCTCCAGAACTGGACACAGAGAGTGGCAGTGGGGGCAGATTTGTACTCCTGTGTGGAGTACCACCAGGTGCGATCCTCTCCCCTAATTCAAAGGAAATTCCATCTAAACAACCAGAAGTTCCTGACAGTCAGAGCGGTGGAACAGGCTTCCTCGGGAGGTGGTGAATTCTCCATCTTCAGAGATTTTTAAATAGGCTGAACAGCCATCTGACGGTCTGATTCTGTGAAGGCTCAAGGGGGTGGCAGGTGACAGTGGATGAGCGATAGGGATGTGAGTATCCTGCATAGTGCAGGGGGTTGGACTTGATGACCCAGGAGGTCCCTTCCAACTCTATGATATTTAACCTTTTTATGCACCCAGCTGACCTAGAGTTACAGGCTGGGTTGTCACCAATATGCAGATGACACCCGGCTCTTTCTCCTGATGGATGGATGGCCTGACCACCCCGCCCCCAAGAAGTTTTGCCAGATGTTTGGAAACAGTGATGGCCTGGATCAAGCACAGCCACCTGAAACTGCTGCTTTTCAAACTTCTGATGCACACCCCAAAAGATTGACTTTCTCTGGACACAATCTGTCCAACAGGATGCGTTTTTCGATCCCCTGAGCTTCACCAGATTCCTTAGTAATGTGCTGGAACTGTCTTCCTTTGAAGCCAATGGGACTTCTCACACCTCAGATCTTGCCTGGATCATACCTACAGTGCACACAAGTTTTTAACAGTTACTCGGTGGATTGCATTTTCTTTTCTTTTCTGGCTGCACCTCCTAGCTGGAAGAAAGCAAACTGAGAACAGTAACTCAGAGAGGCGACAGCTGGAAGGTCAAGGAGCCCGTTCCACCCAGCCCCTCCTAGCCTGCTTCCAGTGCTGCCCAACAAGAGGTCTCCCAGAAGCATCCCAGCAAGGTACAAAGTACTCCAAGGTAGTCTGCCTCTCAACTGGGAGGTTCAATTTAAGCAAGAGACGGTGCCCAGCATGCTGTAACTTATCCCCCAGGCTGTTTTTCTCCTCCAGCACAAATGTTACAAGAGCAAGATTGTAAGCAGTGACTTCTCCGTAGTACAAGAGCAGAATTGGGGGTGGGGCTGAAGGGGGAGGAATCTGGTTCAGAAAGCAGCGAAGCTACAATCCAGATTGGAAACAGATGGGAACAAACATGACATCCGATACCACGCAGGAGGATGAAGGGAGGAATGAACTCTAATGTTCCCAGCATTTTGGCAGCCAATCAGCACTGGAGAAAAGGAAAATATTTTGCTTTAGGAACAGCCCCCCACACCTCTCCGCACAGTCTATCCCCCCCCCCCACACACACACAAGGTTTCCAGGGAAGCAAGGAACCTGGAAAACCTTCATCTTCTCTATTCCTTCAAAGAAAAGAAAAGAAAAAAAAGGGGGAGAGACATTTCTCCCCCAGTCTGATTTTGCTATTAAGCTCAGGCAGATTACCTCCCTATGAAAGAGCAGCCTGCCTTTGTTTAACCATGTGAGGGACAAGCCTTGGGGGAGGGCCAGGAAAACCAGAAGACAATCATGGCCTCGAGCCTGGCCCAGCAGGGCTCAATGGATGCATCGTTTTTGGGAGCCCATACTGTGACATACTAGGAAGATTTGTGCAATCTGAAGATAATCCATTTACTGATATTTTAAATGTTTGGCTGAAAGATAGTAAAATATTTTTGTTGTTGTTGTTGACATAACAGGAGGGTTACCCACAAGACTGTGCTTGTCTCCTTACATAAAGATGGCAAGGCTTCAGTTCGTTTCACTTCACTTCTTATGAGTCAGTATGGAATAGCAGTCAGTGTCGTATTAGGATCTAGGATGTGCAGGTTCAAATCCCCACTCTGCCACGGGTCAGCCAGGGTGTAAACTGCACGGAGCTTTTATTCCAACCCCAGATCGATTCAGTCCCTGCCCTCTACACAGAATGCGATTTCCGTTTGGATTTGGGGTGATTTTAATTTTCCTTCTGCAGCAAGGATTGATACGGAGTGACCCTACCTTTATTGTGCGATATCTCAGACTGCTTTTAAGCCTGAATATCCAGCTTGGGAAAGAAAGCTCCAGATTGGGAAGCTCCGTGGTAGAGAACCTCTGATAGTCATGTGACACGCTTGCCTTAAAGGAGAAGCCCCTAATTTCTCTCAACTTCTGTCGGTCCTGGATTTTTCCTCCTTCCACTGCCTTTTTCGATCCTCTCCCCCTCCCCTCCAAGAAAAGAAAGAGGCTCCCTGCCTGGCTCCTCTCCCCCCCTTCAAAAAAAGAAAGAAAGAGGCTTTGCTCCCCCCCCCCCCCTTCTGAGCCTCCCTAACCACGTGCAGAAGACTTTCCTGTTTCAATGGGGGGGGGGGAGGGGAGGAAGAATCCAAGTTCAAAGCGATCTGAATTCAACAGGATTGACAATGGAATAAAGAAAGTAAGCGTATACTCTGCCCAGGTCTCAGCAATGTTGAGGAGGAAGAAGACCCAGCATAGCCAGGCTAGAGGCAGCAGAAGCCGAAAAACAAGAGGAGGAGGTGCCAGAAAGCCAAGACTTGCAGCCAAGAGCCTGAACAGAGTCACTTCTGATCCAGCAGATGAAAGCCAGCTGCCTGTTTTTGATCCTCCAGGAACACCCAAACCATTAGAGAGGTGAAGGCACAGGCTTAGAGCAGAGCTTCAGGGCAAAAGGAGAAGTGCTCGCCTTATAACTAGACGTCAGCTACCTGATGAAAGTGAGGATGAGTCTGTTGCAGGATTGAGTCTGAACATCTGGTGTTTAACTATAAGAGCTCTTGAGGGACATTGTGTGGTATGGCTACATGTAATGGCAGTGCCCTGCTTGAGTCCTGGAAGCCTTGCTGATTACCATGCTTGCCTGAACTCTGGAAGCTTGAACCTTGAACAGAAACTCCTCCCTTGATTTTGGTAATCTGAAAGAATTATGAAGATCACTGCAATCTGATATCATCACCTGGCCAGAACATTACACCCTCTGCCATAGAAACCTGCTGGGTAACCTCAAGCCAATCATACTTTCTCACTGTACCTACCTCAGAGGGGCATTGTTGTTGTTTTGAAATCATTTTTTATTAAAGCTTTTTTTTTAGTAAGACAAAGATAAAATCTAACAAACTACCGAGAAATGAAGATAGAAACAAGAAGAAAAAGACAGAAGAATAGGAAAAAATACAAAGCAGCTGTTTTTGATTTTCCCTTTGCCAAATATATGTAGAATAACAGACTTAACACTTAATCTAAAGGTACAAACATGAAAAATTCTCTTTTTTCTAATTTCTAATAATTTCTTTTAGTCATGTAAACCTCAAATCATCAGTTCATTTTTCCCATGTAATGCAAAAAGTCTGTAAAAAAATTTCAGTCAGCCATAAATACAGATATTATTTTTTCTTTGACCAAAGACGTAAGCTTGGCAAATTCCATCATTTTCACCAACCAGTACCCATTTTGTGGGTAATGTGTCTTCCCATTTTTGTGCATATAATAGTCTACCTCACAGGTTTGTTGTGAGGGTAAAATGGAGAGCAATGCAGGCCGCTATCGGTCTGCAATGGAGAGAAAGGCAGAATATAAATGATGGATGGGACAAAATAAATAAAATCAACATTTCCAGCAGAGAGCAGATTGCCTGCTTGTTCCTACGGAAGCACAAAACGCCATTTTATATCTTGCTATGTGAGATTCTTGAAACTGGAGATGCCGGGAATTGAACTGGGGGCCTCCTGCATACAAAGCAGGTTCTCTGTGCCCCTCACTCAGCTAGGAAATGCACGAGTTTGAAGTCAGGCTTCAACAAGGTCTCTGCAGAATCCCAAAAGCTTGTGAAAAACTCAAAGGCAGGTCCAGTGCCCAGTTGACCCTGTGCCCTGCCAGAATCGTGAATGTGGCCCTTGACCTTCCAGATATTGGTCAAATCCTTCCAAAAGCACCCGTTTCATTACCCAACGCCCAAATAGAAATTCAGTCATCAACAACTAAATTGGCTTTTAAAAAAACAACGTAATGAATGACTGTAGCAATGTTTAGTACAGTTTCTAAAAACGTACAATTCACTGAAAAATTCTTCTCTTTGGCTGTCAGCCTAGAATAGAACAGCATACAGTTATTGGGGGGGGGGGATTTTAAAGGAAAATTAAAGAACAAGATCCCCCCCCCATCCCCCCCACCCCCGGTGGTTGTCCTTCGTGGGCGGCTGGCCAATTCTCTCTGCTAGGAGATGGGGGTGGCAAATTGGGCTTTGCTTCTTGTCAGGAAGAATAAATACCACACGCTCTTCATCCCGGGTGCCAGACCCCATCCAAGGGAAAAAAACCCTCTGAAATGCCTCCCTCTCAAGCCAAAGAGATATTCCAGACATAAAGGGCGCCCCTCCCCGACACACACAAACACACACACACACACAAGTTCTTCTCAACAGGTCACACATCAGACCCAGCTGT
Source organism: Paroedura picta (assembly GCF_049243985.1). NCBI lineage: Eukaryota > Metazoa > Chordata > Lepidosauria > Squamata > Gekkonidae > Paroedura > Paroedura picta. The sequence goes on from NC_135372.1 coordinate 28,271,625, forward strand.
CAGTCAGTAAAGCAGGATGCAGTGGAAGGAGACGCATCAGCTGGACCATCTTCCCCAAACAGCTGCCTGTGGGCAGAGAGCGTGAAGCCAGTCAGTCGATGAACAGGTGAACAGCCCCTCCCCAGCCCTATCCAGGGGGCCAGTGGTGGGTCATCTTCAAAAGGGTGACCACTCTATGGGGGCGCCTCTTAAGGGGACTGACCTCCTCTGCTGCTTCTGCCCACCTTAATAAGTGTGCTCTTACAACAGAGAAGGAGGAGGTACTCTTCAAAACCCCAGAATGGGTCAGGCAAGCCTATTCCACAGACCCACAGACACCGCTGTAAGGATGCCCGGCAAAACAACCCATCCTCTGTCTCTCGGTCCCCCTGGGAGAACAGAAGAAGCTGCCTTTGACAGAATCCAGCCTTGGGTCCATCCAGGTCCATGCTGTTGACTCGGGCTGGAGGCCGTTCCCCAGGGTCTCCCCCCCAGGCATTTCGCATCAGCCAGCTCTTTTGGGCTGGAGATGCTGCCGGGGATTGAACCTCGGACTTTCTGCGTACCAAGGAAGCACCACGCCACCCGGCCATGGCCCGCAGTGGACGTGACCCTTGCTAGTGATTTTGGCACTTTTCGGGTGCTGGGCATAAAGTGCTTCGTTCCAATGCAGGGGAATCACATGTACATAGAAGCCCCTCTGATGGAAACATTGCTGCATGCGGCCTGGGGGAAGAACACCTGTTTTACATGTATGTATGTATGTATGTATGTATGTATGTATGTATGTATGTATGTATGTATGTATGTATGTATGTATGTATGTATGTATGTATGTATGTATGTACGTAGGGCCTCTTGTGGCGCAGAGTGGTAAGGGAGCCATCTGAAAGCTGTCTGCCCGTGAGGTTGGGAGTTCGATCCCAGCAGCCGGCTCAAGGTTGACTCAGCCTTCCATCCTTCCGAGGTCGGTAAAATGAGTCCCCAGCTTGCTGGGGGGTAAACGGTCATGACTGGGGAAGGCACTGGCAAACCACCCCGCATTGAGTCTGCCATGAAAACACTAGAGGGCGTCACCCCAAGGGTCAGACATGACCCGGTGCTTGCACAGGGGATACCTTTACCTTTTATGTATGTATGTATGTATGTATGTATGTATGTATATTTTGATGTTTTATTGAAAGTTGTTTTGACGTTATAGTCTGCATAATGTTTCATGTAAGTTATAATGTTCTGTGTAAACCGCCCAGAGCTGCAAAGAAATGGGCGGTATAGAAATCTAAATATATGTATGTATGTATGTATGTATGTATGTATGTATGTATGTATGTATGTATGTATGCATGCGCGACAGAGAATGAGGTGGCTGGGTGGAGTCACTGAAGCAGTAGGTGCAAACTTAAATGGACTCCGGGGAATGGTAGAGGACAGGAAGGCCTGGAGGATCATTGTCCATGGGGTCGCGATGGGTTGGACACGACTTCGCACCTAAAAACAACATGCATGCATGCATGCATGCATGTATGCATACATGTATGTATTATGGTTTAAACCAGAACAACACAAAAGCAATAAAATTTGGTACATACTTGCCTTGCATCTAGACAGGCCCAGGCTCAACCCCATACATCTCTCATTAGAAAGGACCAGGGAGAAAGTGATGCGAAAGACCTCTGGCTGGAGACCCCGGAGAGTCAGTTCCGGGCAGAGTCAATGAGACGGACCATCATCCTCCCTAGAAAGCAGCTTCATGGGGTCATTTGGGTCAGTATTCGGGGCTGGGTTGCTCCCCACCCCCACCCCGTCATCCTCTGGTATGGTGGGGACTTTCCCATGACTGCATCATCTTGCAGTGATGCTCTGTATTCCTAGAGGGGCAACAGCAGAAGGGCTTATGTAGTTCTGGCCCCACTAGTGGACCCCCTGTGGGCACCTGGGGTTTTGCCATTGAGTTACACAGAGTGTTGGACTGGATGGACTATTGGCCTGATCCAACAGGGCTTCTCTTATGTTCCCTTCATGAGTCATACCTATTGGCAGTCAAGCCCTATCTCTGATTTCTGCAGGGCCAGCAAGACAGAGCTTTTCTGCCCGGCCAAAGGTTGAGGCCAGATAAACAATAAATAACATTGTATTCAAACCTCGGGCCTCCCCCCCCACACACACATACCATCTGCCCCCCTCCTCCCCTCCGGTTCCTCCAATTTTTCAACATCAAATTGGTTCCGTATGTGGACTCTAAGGAGCTTTTATTTGCTCTGTAGGATATAATGGAAAAGTTATTAATTTATGTGTTTGTTTGTTACACTTCTATGCCACCCTCCCTTGTGACTCAGGAAGGCTTACAATGAAATTTGTGGCTCGCAGTTTGCTGTGATGCTGGCATAGTACAGAGAACACAGTAACAGTTTGGTAGATATTTATTTATTATTTATTTTAGAGAGCCAGTTTGGTGTAGTGGTTAGGAGTGCGGACTTCTAATCTGGCATGCCGGGTCCGATTCTGTGCTCCCCTTCTGCGCTCCCCCACATGCAACCAGCTAGGTGACCTTGGGCTTGCCACGGCGCAATAAAACTGTTCTGACCAGGCAGTGATATCAGGGCTCTCTCAGCCTCACCCACCCCACAGGGTGTCTGTTGTGGGGAGAGGAAAGGGAAGGCGACTGTAAGCCGCTTTGAGACTCCTTCGGGTAGGGAAAGCGGCATATAAGAACCAACTCTTCTTCTTCTTCTTCTTCTTCTTCTTCTTCTTCTTCTTCTTCTTCTTCTTCTTCTTCTTCTTCTCCTTCTCCTTCTTCTCCTTCTCCTTCTCCTTCTCCTTCTCCTTGGATTTCTAGTCTGCCGCTCCCCTGAGGCTCACGGCGGGTAACAACATGTAAAAAAACCCCATAAAACCCCTAATACATAAAACATCTAAAAATTATTATTAAGGTCTTGGCAATCACCCTTAAGGGCATACAATATTAAAAGACTAGAAATAAAGCCCATTTATAAAAATGGGCAGAGGTCGGGCTTGAGGCGAGGCCTCCGTACCTGCGAGGCTGTTGGGCCGCTGTCGGGGGCGGGCTGCGAAGCGGCGCAGCGTGGAGTTGTGGTGGCGCAGACGACGGGGAAGGGAAGGAGGACTCCTGTAGAGTCCACGCCTGCGTGCTGTAGGCGAGGGCGGGAGGCGGGGCATCTGGCAGAGGAACCAGGCATGCGCGTGAGTCCGCGCATGCCTGGTTCATTCGGGAGCGTTGCTGGCCGGCGAGCAGGCCGCGCTGGCTGGCAGCATGGCTGGGAGGCTGAAGGGAAGAGAGGGACAGGGATCAGGAGAATCGGTAGAAGGTGAGGGCGGATCGGGGAGCAGGGAGCGGGCGGGGGAAGGGTCAGTTGTTGTGGGGGTTGGAAGCGCGGGGTGTGGGGAGGGTTGGGGGGCTGCGGGTGGGTGGCGGAGTGTGTGTGTGTGTGTCGGGAAGCGGCGTTGTGTTGGGAAGGGGTCTGGGGAGGGTTTGGGGGGTTAGCGGGCAGCGGGTGGGTGTTGGAGTATGGCTGGGCAGGTTTGTTTGTATCGGGGAGCGGCGGCGGGTCAGGACGGAGTGTGGGGAGGGTTGGCGGGTGGGTGGCGGTGTGTGTGTGTGTGTCGGGAAGCGGCGTTGTGTTGGGAAGGGGTCTGGGGAGGGTTTGGGGGGTTAGCGGGTGGCGGCTGGGCGTGGGAGTGTGTGCGTGGGGGGGTCTCGTTGTCTTTGGGGCGGGAAGGTAGGTGGGGATGGAGCAGGGGGGCGAAGACTGAACGATTAGCGTGGTGTTGGGGGGTGGCGGGAAAGGAGCAGGGACGCTGCGTCTTCGACGCGGCATCCCTGCTCCTTTCCCGAGGGGATTGGGAAGGAGTCCCTGGCGGGCGAGGCGGTGGGAAGCGGCTGATGGGAAGGCGCGCTTTGCGCGCCTCCCCATCAGCCACTTGGGCCAAGAGTGGCACTCGCAGCGGCGAATCAGGAGCCGCTTCGCGGCTCCTGATTCACCGCTGCGAGAGTTTTTATCACGGACAGAGCCCGCCCTAACTCCTCCCCAGTAGCCCTTAGGGCTTTATTTTATCTGCTCCGCAGGAGCGGTTAAAGATGGCTATTCATAGGAGTTAACTCCCCATCTCCCCTCCCCTGCCCGGCTGCAGTCAGGAGCTCTTTTCATTAGGAGCGAGAGTCCTGATCTCACTAATTCTAATTATTCTAATTATAACATTTGAATATAGGCACAACAGTATAATGTTTTAAATGCAATAACACTTTAACAATCTTAAATTGTGTAAATTGTGTTATCCACTCAGCCTTTTGTTTGTTTAGTGCAGGGTTAGTCAAACTGCAGCCCTCCAGATGTCCATGGGCTACAATTCCCATGAGCCCCTGCCAGCAAACGCTGGCAGGGGCTCATGGGAATTGTAGCCCATGGACATCTGGAGGGCTGCAGTTTGACTAACCCTGGTTTAGTGGATGTGCAGGTCCAGAGTCGCCTTGGGTCATGGGTCTATTGTGGCGGTATTGCTCTGATTGGCCTCAACCAAACATTTGGCGGAAGAGCTCCCTTTTGCAGGCCCTGCAGAACTGTTTCAGCTCTGGCAGGGCCCCAGTCTCCTTTGGGAGCCCATTCCACCAAGTCGGGGCCAAGACGGAGAAAGCCCTGGCTCTGGTTGAGGCCAAATGGGCTTCCTTGGGACCAGGAAGTGTGAGCTAATTGAAGTTTGTGGAGAGTAGTGCTGGGGCCGAGGGGGCTGGGACAGGCGGTCTCTCAAGTACACAGGGCCCTGAGCGTGTACGGCCTTAAATGTAATTGACAAGACCTTAAGCCCAGCTCCCTTGATATTCCCACAAGCTAGAGAAGGCAAGGAAATGGCTCGGAAACCAAACAGGGATCTCTTCTGTATATTTTCCTGGGGAGAAAGCCCCTTTGGCCAGCTCTCGGACAAACACACCCACATGCAGACATTCACACACAGATGCCCTCTCTGTCCCTTCAGTGACACAAAAATGCCTAATTCTTACAATCCTCTGAAGCACTTTTTGCAGCCTCCCTTCTTCTTTTCCCTGCTAGTTCAATGCCTGAAGAAGATGGGGAAGAGTGCTAAGAGGTTAGAAAAAGGTCAAATGCTTATTCAGAATTTAAAGTGCCCCCCCACATGCAGGAGTCCTGGGGAGGGATGGGTGAGAGAGCAGAGACAAAGCTGGCTGGTCCACAGTCTTACAGATGGCTGGAGCTTCCGGTTCCTGAGAGCTTTCTCTCTCTCTCTCTCTCTGTCTCTCTCTCTCTCTCAGGACAAAACATGCATATACACAAATACACACACACACAAAGGGATTTTCAAGTTCACTCTGGAATCTGGCCATTAATGGGACAACCCCATTCACAAATTATGATTGCCTCCAGGGCAATTTCACTCAAGCGTAGGGAACGTTCCCTTTTATATCCATTTCTGGATTCTGCCAAGTGCCTCCTATTCACTGTTGGTGTTATAAATTCTATTTTATTATTTTATTTTTATTTCATTACATTTATATACCACCCTCCCTTGTGGCTGTGAGTGATTCACAGTAAAATTCATGGTGCCATACAGGGAACATATAATAATTGAGAACATATAATAATTGAGAACAGGCAAGAGTTGGTGGATGAGGTGAAGGAGGTGGGGACCCTAGGGGGAAGTGACCATGTCCTCATAGATGGGGAGCCAAGGAAGCTTGTAGCCAGACACGGATGTTGGATTTTCGTAGGGCAAACTTTAATAAACTCAGATGAGTGTCATACCATGGACGAGAATGCTGGAAGGGAAGGGAGCATGTGAAGGGTGGGCGCTACTCAAACAAGAGCTATTGCATGCTCAATCAATGACTATCCCAGAAAGACGAAAACACTGCAGGAGCTCTAAGAAGCCTATTTGGATGAACAGAGAACTTCAAGAGGAACTAAGAAAGAAAAGGAAAATGTTCAGGAAATGGAGGGAAGGACAGAGCTCTAAAGAAGAGTACCTACAGGTTACTAGGCACTGTAGATCAATCATCAGAAAGGCCAAAGCTGAGAGTGAGCTAAGATTGGCCAGGGAAGCCCATTGTAACAAGAAAAGATTTTTCAGTTATGTGAGGAGCAAACGTAAAGTAAAGGAGGCAATAGGCCCACTGTTGGGTGCGGATGGACAAACTCTAACGGAGGATGCAGAGAAAGCAGAAAGGCTTAGTGCCTATTTTACATCTGTTTTTTCCCACAGGTCAAAGTGTTTAGGCACATCTAGAGATGGCCGTAGCCAAAGGATAGTGTCTGGGTGGCAGTTTAACATGGATAGAGAGGTTGTCGAGAGGCATTTAGCTGCACTGGATGAGTTCAAATCCCCTGGTCCGGATGAAATGCACCCGAGAGTACTCAAAGAATTTTCCAGAGAACTTGCACAGCCCTTGTCCATCATCTTCGGAACCTCTTTAAGGACTGGAGATGTCCCAGAGGACTGGAAGAGAGCAAACGTTATTCCAATCTTCAAAAAAGGGAGGAAGGATGACCCGGGAAACTACAGACCAGTGAGTCTGACCTCTGTTGTGGGGAAGATAATGGAGCAGATATTAAAGGGAGCGATCTGCAAACATCTGGAGGACAATTTGGTGATCCAAGGAAGTCAGCATGGATTTGTCTCCAACAGGTCCTGCCAGACCAACCTGGTTTCCTTTTTTGACCAAGTAACAGGTTTGCTGGATCATGGAAATTCGGTTGATGTCGTTTACTTGGATTTTAGTAAAGCTTTTGACAAGGTTCCCCATGATGTTCTGATGGATAAGTTGAAGGACTGCAATCTGGATTTTCAGATAGTTAAATGGATAGGGAATTGGTTAGAGAACCGCACTCAAAGAGTTGTTGTCAATGGTGTTTCATCAGACTGGAGAGAGGTGAGTAGCGGGGTACCTCAGGGCTCGGTGCTCGGCCCGGTACTTTTTAACATATTTATTAATGATCTAGATGAGGGGCTGGAGGGACTACTCATCAAGTTTGCAGATGACACCAAATTGGGAGGACTGGCAAATACTCCGGAAGATAGAGACAGAGTTCAACGAGATCTGAACACAATGGAAAAATGGGCAAATGAGAACAAGATGCAATTTAATAAAGATAAATGTAAAGTTCTGCATCTGGGTCAGAAAAATGAAAAGCATGCCTACTGGATGGGGGATACGCTTCTAGGTAACACTGTGTGTGAACGAGACCTTGGGGTACTTGTGGACTGTAAACTAAACATGAGCAGGCAGTGTGATGCAGCGGTAAAAAAGGCAAATGCCATTTTGGGCTGTATCAACAGGGGCATCACATCAAAATCACAAGATGTCATAGTCCCATTGTATACGGCACTGGTCAGACCACACCTGGAGTACTATGTGCAGTTCTGGAGGCCTCACTTCAAGAAGGATGTAGATAAAATTGAAAGGGTACAGAGGAGAGCGACGAAGATGATCTGGGGCCAAGGGACCAAGCCCTATGAAGATAGGTTGAGGGACTTGGGAATGTTCAGCCTGGAGAAAAGGAGGTTGAGAGGGGACATGATAGCCCTCTTTAAGTATTTGAAAGGTTGTCACTTGGAGGAGGGCAGGATGCTGTTTCTGCTGGCTGCAGAGGAGAGGACACGCAGTAATGGGTTTAAACTTCAAGTACAACGATATAGGCTAGATATCAGGAAAAAGTTTTTCACAGTCAGAGTAGTTCAGCAGTGGAATAGGCTGCCTAAGGAGGTGGTGAGCTCCCCCTCACTGGCAGTCTTCAAGCAAAGGTTGGATACACACTTTTCTTGGATGCTTTAGGATGCTTTGGGCTGATCCTGTGTTGAGCAGGGGGTTGGACTAGATGGCCTGTGTGGCCCCTTCCAACTCTATGATTCTATGATTCTATGATTCTATGATTCTACATATATATTTCTAACAGTGGAAACTGAAAACAATACATTGTTGAACATGTAACATTTAAGCATAACATTATAATTTTAACTCACGATTTCGTATTTTAGTCCTGTGGTTTGCCTGCAAGGTGTAGTTGGTGATAAGAGGGGTCTCTAGGTTTTGACGGGTGGGACTGGCCTCGACCGAAGAGTTCCATTTTGCAGGCCCTGCAGAACTGTTTTTAGATCTAACAGGGCCCTGATCTCTTCTGGGAGCTCATTCCACCAGGTGGGGGCCAGAACAGAGAAAGCCCTGGCCCTGATGGAGACCAGATGAACCTCCCTGGGGCCAGGGATCACCAGTTGATTGGAGACTACAGAGTATAGTGCTCTTTGGGGGACATAGGTGGAGAGGCAGCCCCTTCAGCCTGTTGGCGTACAGTACTGGATGTGGGCCCTCCAAGGTGTTCTTGTTAGCTGCTGCATTCTGAACCAGTTGTAGTTTCCAAGTCAGGGATACAGCATATTGTAGAAATCTGGTCTAGAGGTCACCATTGCCCTGATCGCTGTGGCTAGGTGTTCTGTATCCAAGTAGGGCGCTAGTAGATTAGCTTGGTGCAGGTGAAAGAATATTTGCCAAGCTCCGGGAATTCTCCAGCTGAGAGGGAGAGGTGGACTATCTCTTGGAACCATCTACTGCAGTGGTCCCCAACCCCGGTCTGGGCCGCAGCTGCCTCTCCCCCCCAGCGGGAAGCTCGCCAGGCCGTGAGCAAATCGGCCGCCAAAGCAGCCAATTAGCTTGCGGCCCAGCAAGCTTCTTGCTGCGGGAGAGGGGGGAGAGGGAAGTGCGGCTGCTGGCACGCCAGCGGCACAAACGCATATGTGCGGACCTACTGCACATGCGCGTTTCCGTGGGGCTGCCCACATGCGCAGGGGCCCGGTCCGCAACCTGAAAAAGGTTGTGGGCTGCTGATCTAGTGTTTCCTTCAAATATAGCCAAGGGGCCTCTAGTTCCTCTTCTGTGTCTAAAGTTGGTGGAATGTTGTGCTGGATGTTCACATCCAGTTTATAAAATGGGGAAGGATCCCACCACCTGTCCCACAAACACTTTGTGCTGGTGCAAAATGCTGTCCCCTGATCCAATAGCTGCAGGGAAGCTCCCTTGAGCTGGATAAGGTGTTCATGGAAGGAATCCAGCCCATGGAATCATCATTTATATGTACAATAAAAATGTATTGACAATCGGAAGAAATCCAGCAGGGAGAAATGGTTCAAAAATTTGGACACACCTGTGCAATTTCAAGCTGGAAACAATAAACTCTGCCTGCTTGGTTTGCTTTTGGAAGCAACTCTGTGGATGCTGGGAAAGCCATGTTAAATAAAAACAGGGATTTCAGAATCAAAACAGCAGGGATGAAAAAATTCATCTCCTGAAATAATTCCATTCATCTCCTGAAATAATTCCAGGTGGGCACCTGTGCTAGTCTGTCACAGAAAAAGCAAACAGGAATCTTGGGACACCTGAAAAACAAATGTAATTCCTGCAGATATCTCCCTAGACTCCACCAGGAAGTCCCTTCATCAGAGGCAGCAAGGAAATCCTGACTGTGCAAACTTTGATTTAAAAAATCTAATAAAGCACATTTAAAACCTCATTTTCACCTGCTATATGCACCACCACAAGGAAAGAAGTTTTCAGCATTTTAGAAAGGTCATTCAGACAGGAGATTCTACCATATTGCACCCCCCAAAAGCTGTTACTGCTTCTCCTCCTCCTCTTACCTCTGCTCAAACAGGCTTTTGTATCAAAATGATATTAAAATCTTGCAATACCTGTTTACTAGAGGAGACAGTCAACTTTTTAACATTCAACTTTTCCTTAGCCATCTCTCCCACAATCACTACTATCAATTGCAACACCAGATTCAGAGATAAAGCTCTTGTCTGATGCAGATCTTACCTGTGAAGATACAGTCTCTGACAGAAGTGAAGAGGCTGCAAGTTGTCTAAAGCAAATGCATTAGATTTGAGTGGGGCTTTCACTACGACTTATTCTTTCTCAATGCTATTTATTTTCTTCAGTACACATGAACAAATGAAGCTGCCCTCTACTGAATCAGACCCTCCTCAGTCCATGAAAATTAGTATTGTCTACTCAGGCTGGCAGCAGCTCTCCAGGCTCAGGACTTCCACATCAGCTCCTGCCTGGTCCTTTTAGCTGAAGATGCCGCCTGAGACCTTCTGCATGCCAAGCAAAGGCCCCTTCCCAGTTAACCTCCAGTGCCTGTTCACTGAAAAGTCATCCCATCTGTTCAATGTTCTGCTCTGGTTCGGCCCCACTTGGAGTCCTGTGTTCAGTTTGGGGCACCCCAACTGAAGAGGGATGTAGACAAACTGGAGCATGTCCAGAGGAGGGCCACAAAGATGGTGAGGGGTTTGGAGACCCAGATGTATGAGGACAGGTTGGGGGAGCATGATCTGTTTAGCCTGGAGAAGAGACGACTGAGAGGGGATCTGATAGCCATCTTCAAGTATTTAAAAGGCTGCCATGTAGAGCAGTGGTCCCCAACCTTTTCATCACCGGGGACCACTCAACACCAGGGACCACTCACCGGGGACCACTCACCGCCTTTTACTGAGGCCCAGTGGGTGGGGGTAGTTTATTCCTCTACTCTCAACCACTGCCCTAGCGCTCTCTGATCGCTATGGTAATGTTTAAACATCCCTTCAACATAAGATACAGACACGCCACAACAATGAAGTATGTTATAAAGGGCTGGGGGGGGGATGAAGTAAAGGGCCGGAGGGGGGCGGGAGAAGGCGTCCTTCGAGGCCCACCTCCAATTAGTCGAAGGACCACATGTGGTCCGCGGCCCACAGGTTGGGGATCGCTAATGTAGAGGATGGAGCAGAGTGGTTCTCTGTTGCCCTGGAGGGATGGACCAGAACCAATGGGATGAAATTAATTCAAAAGAAATTCTGTCTAAACATCTGGAAGAAGTTCCTGACAGAGCAGTTTCTCAGTGGAACAGGCTTCCTCGGGAGGTGGTGGGTTCTCCATCTTTGGAAATGTTTAAACAGAGGCTGGACGGAGAGGCTGATTCTGTGAAGGTTCAAGGGGGTGGCAGGTTACAGTGGATGAGCGATAGGGTTGTGAGTGTCCTGCATAGTGCAGGGGGTTGGACTAGATGACCCAGGAGATCCCTTCCAACTCTATGATTCTATGATTATATGACATCAGCCTCAGACTTATCAACAAACAAGAAAGCCCATTGCAAAAAAAATTACAATGGGCTCTAGCTGTGGCAGGTTCTGCCAAGGCCTGGCAAAGCTGTAGCGGGGTTGCTCGGGACATGGGGGGAGGAGCACCAGTAGGGTATTCTTGCCTCCTCCGCTGACCCAGATAATCTCCGTTGAGGCCTGGCAAGGCTGCGGCGGGGCTGCTCAGGGTAGGCAGGGGAGCTCTGGAAGCTAGTTCCACACTTTAATCCCTCTCTGGGTAAATCAGCATTTCCTTTTGGCCCTCCTGAACCTACTGCCCATCAGCTTCCTGGGATGAAACTGTGGTCTATACTGCTGTGTACAGCTTATTTTAAGTAGGATCATATGAGATTTATGGAACGCTTTAATGCATCATGGTCATACTAATGCAATGCAGTTCTTTCTGGTGGTTCCAGATTTTTAAAATCCTAATGCTTATTGAATGTCCCATTTGGTTGTCTGCAAGGACCCATTGTGTGCAATTTGCCTTCTGTCCATGTGAGGAAAACAGACTATGAATAACACAGTACAGTAAACTTTATTGCACTAGGCCACAGGCAAGTTCAGATATACAGGACAATAAACACACAGGCAAGTTCAAATACACAGGACAATAAATAGGTTCAAGGCAATTTCAAGGCACTAATGCCACCCGTTAGGTATCACTCAGAGCTCTGTCCCCGCTTACTTTAAAGGCCAAAGTATGAGTCCAGCAGGGGCACGTTGAAAACCAACCAAGTTTTATTCAAAGTAGAAGATTCTGTTTGCAGACCCACTTCTTCAACTACGTCTTCAGGACATGAAAGTTTATACCCAGAATTAAACTTTGTTGGTCTTCAAGGTGTCCCAGTATTCAAACTTCCATGATTTTGAAAGATGTTTAAATAGTTGCCAATGAAACTTCATCTGCTCTGTGACACACAGCAGGGCTACCTGCCAGTTTTCTATGTCAGGAAATCTGGGGGTTCCACCAATCCAACTTGCTTCCCTCAACGAGATCACAGATTGCCCTCAACCCCCCCCCCACAGATTCACCCACCCACCCATACAACCACACTGAAGGGCACAAACTGTGATCATCAAACTGCACCTAGACCCAAGAGGGTCTAAAGTGATCAATGGGCATAAAGTGGTCTTGAAAGATTCTGCTGAAGAAGAATCAGGGTGCTCTTGGGGAGGACCTAGAAGAGATCTTACTACTAAAGGATCCCAAATCTCTGAGACTAGCCATTGTGCATTCTCTTCAGCCTTTGCCCCACACCCAAAGCAGGATTGAATCTGCACTGGACTTTTTATCCCCAGTGACCCCAAATTTTAAAAAGTGATCTACATGTAATTCGATATCCATTTGGACATTTAGCACTTTAAATTTCCCCTCTGCAATGTCTACGATTAATATGCAGTGACACTACCTTTCCCCCGTGATATCCAGGAGCGGATATAACTTGCTTTATTTGGGGAAAAAAATGATCCGAAAGCCCAAGTATTAAGTGTGTATCTCTGCATTTGGCTGGATTAACTTCCTCCCCCTTCCTCAACGGCTCCAATGCTGGTGTGGCAAGGTCAATGATTGTCGATGATTGGTCAGGGCATCAGTTCAGACTGCCTGGTTCCTCGTTGCCATTCCCTCATAAGACATATTTTTGCCCTCATTTCTAAAGTGACTGTGTTCTTGTCCAAAAGCCCACACTCTATGTCCTAAGATTTACATTTTTGGATTGTCTTTTCGCCCTTGTTCTCCCACCTTGCTTGTTCAAGAGAAGGAAAATAAACAAGTAGCCTTGTGCTCCATCCCCCCCTCCCACTTGCTTTGGCTGTAGAGTCAGGAGACGAACAGCAGGAAATAAACCCCTCTCCAGCCTTGCGCTCCTTCGATTCTGGCTGTAGGTTTGCAACCAGCACTCCTCTCCCCCCTCTTAGCTTCCCCAATCAAGCAGGAAGGAGAGAGCAGCTACACAATTAAGTGTAGAACACAACGTCTGTTTCAATTCAGGAAACAAAAAGGCAGAATACCTGGGATCAGTTTACATACAGCAGTCACATTGCTGGCTCATGTTCAATGTATGGTCTACTAAGACTCCTAGATCTGTTTCACACATGCTACTGCCAAGAGAAGTCTCCCCCATCCTATATTGGTATATATGGTTTTTCCTACCGAAAAGCAGAACTTGACATTTGTCCCGATTAATTTTCATTTTATTCACTTATCCAACTTCTCAAGCATATCAAGATCATCCTGTATTCTGATTCTGTCTTCGGTTGTGTTTGCTACCCCTCCAGTTTAGTATCGTCTGAAAATTTAATAAGTACCCTCTCTAATCCCTCATCCAAAGCATTTATAAATATGTTGAACAACACAGGCCCCAGGACAGATCCTTGGGGTACTCCACTTGTCACTGTTCTCCAAGAGGATGCTAAACCATTAACACGCCCCCTTTTGGTAACATCTGTTAACCAATTATTGATCCACCTGACAGAATTAGGATCCATACCACATTTTACCAACTTGTCAAAAAGAATATCATGTGGAACCTTATCAAAAGCTTTACTGAAACCACAGCATTTCCCTGATCCAGCATTCCCCTGATAAAGTTGGTATGACATGACTTGTTCTTGCAAAATCTGTGCGGAGTCTTAGAAATCACAGCTCTCTGTTCCAGCTGCTCAAGGTCCAAACATTTGATGATTTGTTTCAAAATTTTGTCAGCTACAGATGTCAAGCTGATTAGTCGGTAGTTACCCGGTTCCTCCTTTTCCCCTTTCTTGAAGATGGGGACAACATTTGCCTGCCTCCAATCATCTGGCATTTCACCTGTTTTCCACAAAGTGTCAAAAATAATGGACAGAGATTCAGAGATTACTTCTGCAAATTCATTTAGTACCCTTGGATGCAATTCATCTGGCCCAGAACACTTTGTTTTATTTAAAGAAACTAGGTGTTTATGGACTGTCCTCACAGTGATCGTAGGCCACCATTCCCATCTCCGTGTTGTGTTACATTTTTGTCACATTGAGCACTATTTCCCTCACAAGAGAAGACTGAGGAGAAATGGGAGTTAAGCTGTTCACCCCTCTATTCATCATCTGTTATAATTTCACTTTCTTGTCCTCACAGTAGTCCTACATTGTTCCTTCCTTAGGCTCCTTCCATCTTTCCTTCTCTTGGGATTTGTTTGTGATTGAGCCTTCAGGATTTCCCTTTTAAGAAACTCCCAGCCCTCTTGGACTCCCATCTCTTTAAGTCTCCTGACCACGGGACTCAACCCAACATGCCTTTAAAGGTAAAGGTATCCCCTGTGCAAGCACCGAGTCATGTCTGACCCCTTGGGGTGCCCTCTAGCATTTTCATGGCAGACTCAATACTGGGTGGTTTGCCAGTGCCTTCCCCAGTCATTACCGTTTACCCCCAAGCAGCAAGCTGGGCACTCATTTTACCGACCTCGGAAGGATGGAAGGCTGAGTCAACCTTGAGCCGGCTGCTGGGATCGAACTCCCAGCCTCATGGGCAAAGCTTTCAGACAGCTGCCTTACCACTCTGCGCCACAAGAGGCTCATCCAACATGCCTTTAAGTCTGTTAAAATCTGCTTTCCTGAAGTCCAGTCTATACATCCGACTACGTAAAGGTTTTCTCTTTCCCACTATTGAAAATTCCAGAATCACATGGTCACTGCTACCAAGTGTGCCCACTACTTCCACCTCATCTACCAGTTCTTCCCTGTTGAAGAGAATCAAGTCTAAAATAGCAGACCCTCTGGTTCCCCTCTCTACTTTCTGGGAATGATCTTGAACAAAGTACAGAAAAGCAAAGACATGAGCCTGAGTACCAAACATAGATTAGTTCAATCTATCATGTTTCCAGTAGCCACTTATGTCAGTGAAAGTTGGAAGATGAAATAATTGGACAAGAGAAAAATCGATTTGTTTGAACTCTGGGGCTGGAGAAGGTTTTTGTGGGTTCCATGAAAGCAAAAGCCACAAACAAGGAAATACTACTACATAAAGTCTGATCTATCACTTGTAGGCAAAATCACGACACTCCGGCTCACTTACTTTGGCCGAGAAGGCAGTTCTCCTAGGACTGGTTGGTGGGAAAAGGAAACCAAAAAACATGGTGGATTCAAATGAGTAGCCATGTTGGTCTAAAGTAGCACAATAAAATCAGAGTCCAGTAGCACCTTTAAGACCAACAAAGATTTATTCAAGGTGTGAGCTTTCGAGTGCAAGCACTCTTCCTCAGACTTGGGCCAGTTACTGTTCTCTCAGAGCTCTCTCAACCCCATTTTCCTCACAAGGTGCCTGTTGTGGGGAGAGGAAGGGAAGAAGGATTTTTGACTCCTTCAGGCAGAGAAAAACAAAGTGCAAACATCAATATTATTTATTTTGTTTTTATTTATTTCTATTAATCTCCAGAGAGGGAGGATAAAATTGCATTAAATAAAATAGACAGAAGTTTAAATTCAATTCAATAAGTTTTAAAACATTAAGAGAATTTAAAACTATGCTTTCCCCTTCGTCCGATCCCCTCTGATATATCAGAAGGGGAGAGAGGTCATGCGAATCCCTTTGTTGGATTCATATTTTTTTTCCTCTTCACCTGCATTTATTCATGGGAAAGCCCTTTGTACTGCAAATATCAGGACAGAACTGAGGGACTGCAGGGGGTTGATCCTGCGTTGAGCAGGGGGTTGGACTAGATGGCCTCTATGGCCCCTTCCAACTCTATGATTCTGTGAACTGCTGCCTGCCCTGCTGACTAAGAAGGCATTTCCCAATTATGTAATTATGTTAGGTTGGGTGGGGGATTTAAAAATTTTAAATAAAATTTTTAAGAAGGACACAGGGTGGTTTTCACCTTATTTTGGCAAGTCAACCTACCCCAATGGCCAACAATGGCCCTGGAGAGGGTAAGAAGGGGAGGGGGCTCAGATGTACAAACCTTTGCCATCCAAGGCACCCTGTTGGTGGCAGATGGGGTCCAGCGTGCCAAGTCCTCTTTGGGTTGGATGGGTGGGGGGTTATTTGGGGGGGGGGTTACTGAGTGGGTTGGAGGCTCAGCCCATTAGAGCAGGCCTCTGAGCCACCTCAGGGCTTGGGGGTGAGTGGGGTTGGGACCAGGGCATAGCTTCCACCCATAATTGAAGCCTGGCATTTCAGTCCTGGTGGTGGGTGCAGCAGGCCGCACCATTCTCCAGCCAGGATAGTCTTCATGGGGTTGGTTGGAGGGGTCATTTCAGGGGGGGGGTATTTCTCTGGGTGGGCGGGATGGGGAGTGACATCCAGGGGCATGACAGGGAAGTGTGACCAGCTGACATGACTTCATGGTTACCACAAAACCTACAAAATTTTTCAGAGGTTACTGCACAGTCAAAATGTTGAAAAAGGCTGGTCTACAGATTTTGGTATCACAATGGAACGATTAGCCATTTAATTATTCTTTATTCTTCTTCCCTGCTTTACTGTTGCAAAGCATCCCAAGCCAGCTCCCTAGAAGGAGCAGTTATATAAATTTAAATATAAATAAAAAGAAATAAATTCCGGCAGGGAAAGGGTGCTCCTTACATGCAAGACAGCTTCCTGACTGGGGCTGCCTAGGACTGAACCCAGGACAACTTGGTCTTTCAGATCTCCTAGTATATGCACTGAATTCCGTTCTCACTCCTCTGGATCTCTGGGAAAAATGAAAATGTTGGCAGCGTCTTCACTGCAGCACACATGAACAGGAGGAGGAAAGGTTACTTTGAACTGCAAAGGTGACGTGTTAGAGCAGGGGTCCCCAAGGTGGTGCCCATGGGCACCTGCCAACACCTTTCCTGGTGCCCAAGTGTTTTTAGAATGAGGCTGGGGCCCAGCAGGGGTTTTCATAGGTCACTGGAGATCTGTGGCTATGCACATTAAAACTGCATTGCTTCAGTGGCAGCCACTAGAGCAGCTTTTTTTCGAGCTTTTGACCATGGTAGAGTCCCTGAAATAATTTTTCAGGCTTCGAAGAGCCCCGGAAGTGATGCCAGCTGGCCACGTCTCCTTGCCACACATGCAGATGTGCCACGTCACTGGAATTGACATCACCACCTGCATTGATAGGCAGACTCAAGGAGGACTGAAGGGGGAAGCCAGGAGGCAGTTTAAGGAGGGCGTGGGCGTGCAGGTTCCGCCGTCTCCCAGGCACGGAAACCACGAGAGAACTCACGTGCAGATGGGGGAGCAGCGGAAGCGGCCGGTTCCCTAGTTTGTGGTTAAATCCAATAAGGCAGGAGGGGAAAGGCCGCGGACTGAAAGTGCATTATCCTGTGTGTGCGGAATGGGCCCTAGAGTACCAGTTTTATTCCTTTACTCCTCTTTTCCAGAGTCTTTATAATAACGCCTGCCTTGTGTTTGGGCTCTCTTTGCACATATGTGTGGCTCCAACTCCCACTCCAGCCATTCGGGGGTTGCTCCTCAGTCCCAGAAATCCAAGGGGGCCCAAAGGCTCGAAAATGTGGGGGATGTTTGACTGTCATTTGGCTGAAAAGTGGGATGACAACAGAAGAAGGGATGAATAGAGCCCTGGCTGCCCTCATTGGGCCATTGTCAAAGTTACAGGATGTTTGTAAAGGGATGTCAACACCAAGAGCCCCCCTGTAGGAGCTTAATATTATTATTAGGGATTCGAGCCCGTGAAATAGGCGGTTTCTAGGAAGGGGCTTAAATTCTTGCCAGACTGCTGGACAGAAAACAGGCAGAAGAACTGAGTGGCAAGAGAGGTGACCCTTTCTGCTTTCAGCTTCTCGTCTCCTGCTTATCTGTCCGCCTTCAGCATATCGACTCGATTTTTAATTAAGCTAAAGCAGCCCCTATTAGACTTATATTATCCAAATGATGGGTTCATCTGATCAGTTATCTTCTCATTCGGGCTGAAGTTATGAAATACGTCAACATTATTTTTTTCAAAAAGAGAGAAAGGGTCTGGGGTTCAATTAATTTCCCAGAAGAAAATCTTTGCAGAAACTCTCTAACAACAAAAAAAAAATCTTAATCACTTTTAAAAGAAAAGAGAAGAAAAAAAGTATTTCTCCTCCCACACATCTCTTTATTGCTTAACGGGATTTAAACTGGATTCCTTGTGGAACACAAAGAATTAGATCAGCTCATACCCTTCCCCCATAAAGCACACACTGGAAAGTGTGCAGAATACCAAATATATCTGTGCAGGATCCAAATCTCCAGAAGAGGACGGGCACCACAGGTTGGCAGGAGGACTGGCTGCCAGAATTGTGTGCATGAAGGTCAATTTAAAAAAAACCCACACTAATAAAAGCCAGCATCCACATCTTAATTTACTGCACATGCTTAAACTAGGCATCTTGTACCTGCACACTAAGATCAAAGCTGTTGAGCTCTGGCAGAGAACTGCATTGTCATCCGCTATGATGCATTCTGTAATTCACGCATGGACTTTGTCTACCACCAATTCACGGGCCCCAATCCACGAACCCCTGAACCCATGTCCTGCTCTGTTGCCATGTGCTATAGCCCAAATACAGGCTCAGCCACTGTCTCCGTGGTGTGACACCTTTGCCATGAGCTCTGCATCCCACAGGAGTGCCCACACACAGATTTTAATCTTTGTTATCTACTTTTAAAATAATTTTAAACTTAAATGTATTTGTTTTGAACATTGCATTTATATACCACTTTGTCCACCACCCTTAGCCGGCTCACTGTGCGAGTGGTTTAGAAATCTAATAAATAAAACACACACACACACACACACACATGCACATAATGTATTGATTGATTGATTTACAGACCACCCTTTCCAATCAGACTAAGGGTGGTGTACAATAACTGAAGTACAATTTTTAAAATATAGTACTAATATTTATTTAAGTTAAAAACCCAAGGCTTACAGCATAGCCTCAATAAAATCAGTGTATACCTACTAATGCCTCCACTGACCACCCTGGGGTTTAAAGCTAAAATAAATATTAGTAGTATCTTTTAAAAATTGTGTTCTACCCTACATAGGTTTCCTTTATTTTGTTTTTGTTTGGGTCAGGATATTTTTGCCAGTTTGCTTTCAGCAACTGTAACTCAACATGCTGATAAAACAGTACAATCAATAAAAGAATAAAACAGATAATACCCTCTATCCAATCCTGGGAGGGAATTTCAAGAAAGATGCTAACAAACTGGGCCAGGTTCAGCAGAAGGCAATGAGGATGTTTGGGGCTGAGAAGTTTAGTTCAAGGAAAGAAGGAAGGCAGTCTTCTCCAGCAATTTCAGAGGCAAAGCTGGAGCTTTACCCACAAACTCTCTTTGTTGCTGCTTTAGAATACAATGCAACCTTTCCAAAAGTGGTTTCATCAATGAGGAATGCTGCGATGCTCAGCTTCCCTTTCAGAGCCCTGAATGCGGTGGGGGGAAGAAAATATTCAGTGCCCAAGTACCTGCTCTGCGTGCAAGGATCCTGGATTCTATTCACAGCATCTCCCTTCAAAACTATCTCGTGCACCAGGTGATGGGGAAGACTTTTCTTTACCTGAGGGGAGGCTGGTGTGATTCACTACAAGGCAGCCCCATATGCATCCCAAAGGTACGAGGGCCAGTATGGGGTTGTGGTTCCCTGGGGGCTCATGGGAGTTGTACTCCATGCACATCTGGAGAGCCACAGTTGGGACACCCCTGCCCTAGGGTCTAGAAGACCTGGGTTCAACACTGAACCAGCCCTAAAGGTAAAGGTAAAGGTATCCCCTGTGCAAGCACCGAGTCATGTCTGACCCTTGGGGTGACGCCCTCCAGCGTTTTCATGGCAGACTCAATACGGGGTGGTTTGCCAGTGCCTTCCCCAGTCATTACCGTTTACCCCCCAGCAAGCTGGGTACTCATTTTACCGACCTCGGAAGGATGGAAGGCTGAGTCAACCTTGAGCCGGCTGCTGGGATCGAACTCCCAGCCTCATGGTCGGAGCTTTAGACAGCATGTCGCTGCCTTACCACTCTGCGCCACAAGAGGCTCTATTCTTGGCCTAAATCCGACTCACAGAGCACACTGTTTTGAGGTCCTTGGAGGTACGGAAAGATTAAAAAATGGCCTAAGAGTGCAATCACCATCTAACACAGATTCCAGTGGGTTGCCGTGTTGGTTTGAAGTAGCACAACAAAATCAGAGTCCAGTAGCACCTTTAAGACCAACAAAGATTTATTCAAGGCGTGAGCTCAGTTAAAGGTACTACTGGACTCTGATTTTGTTGCGCCATCTAACATAGTAAGGTTTACTTAATGGCACATGGCCTGCTGTCAGAAACCCTCATGTGTTTCTGCCATGATTATATTTTGCTGTAACTTATTGTTTAGCTAGGCTGGCCTTTGTCCCCTGATGTGACCCAGATGTCTTTGTTTGACAACCCAAATGTTGATTTCCTGCCTTTGTATTTTATGCATCCCAAACTCCCCAAATATTCCTCACCTCCAACCTTTTAGTGCTCTCTAGTTTTCCCACATCTTCTGGTCCCTTGAAGCCCCGACTGTTATCTCTATATTATGACTCCTTTGAACTGTGTCCTGTCCAAGTTCTCAAAGGAGGGGGAAACTATATATTGATTACCCTATGCCTTGTGAATCAGTTCTGACTATGTCTTCAATGGAGAAGGTACTTGCATTTCCGATAAAGAAACTTTAGTTCAAGGAGTTTACTTATCTAGTATTCCAAGTATCTCACACCTGCAAAGACTTTTGAGACCTGGCACCTGGCATTAATTCATCACAGATTAAGAGCACGATCCCTAATAGAGTTACTCCATAAACTGAAACCGTAGCAACTCTGCAAAAGGCTGCACTGTGAGTTTCTCTTCAACCTCCCTTCTTCCATGAGCATTTTTCTGAAGTTTTTTTCTCCCTGAAAATGACAAGCCCAGAAGAATCAGCTCCTCCATTTGTTTTCCAAATTGGTTTATTGTGCAGGGAAAGGGAGTGTGGGATGCAGCAGGAAAACTTTCCCCTAGCCAAACTGTGTGCGTGCTATCTGAAGATTTAATTTTCATAAAAGCTGCTACCAAGAGCTGCAGAACTGGCAGGAGGGGGGAGGGAAAAGGGTTACGCATTGGAGCATGTTTATTTAATGCATCGCTTCCCCGTGCCAGAGAAGTCCTGGTGCCGTTGGCAGTTCCTTGCAAAAAACATCCCGAAGTTTATCTATCCCCAGACAGAAAATGTGCAGCCAGAGAAGAAGAGAACTAACAGAGTGCGTCAGGGACGTGGCCTGGCCTCCTAAGACCCGTGTCTGCATTCCTTCACCTCCAGAGGCCACACGTCCCCCCACCCCTAGAGGCAGAGAAGCCTTAGAAGGGCCGTATGCGGCCACTGTGGGTGATGCGTCCTGACTGGCTCCTCGCCAAGCTTTCTGATTGGCTGGGAGCCCTATATAAACAGCTGGATCAGCCCGAGGTCTGGACATTCTGTCCGCGGATGGCTGCCAGCGAGAGTCCGTCACCCGGCTGACCATATTCTAGAAGTACAACAACGAAAAGAAGGACCCGGCCAAACAATTTCCTAAGAGCTTTCTGGGAAAAGACTGTTTCTAGCATCCAAATGGATGTCCTTCCAGGCCTACTGCATCCTGGGAGAAGCCAAGGCCGCCTAAACAAACAAGGGATGCTGGGACTCTTAGATCACATATACGGACCACTTTGGGATACTTTTAAACTTACCACCAGGTCCAACTGAAAAGCTAATGAGGGGGGGGGGGGAGGAAAAGATTTCACTTGTCAGAAGCTGCGTTAATTGGCTGTATTGGAACTGCTGGGATCCCCAATTGGCCAGGACAAACAGAGAACAAGTGGGTAGCGATGTTGGTCTGAAGCAGCACAATAAAACAAAATTATAGTAAGGAAGCCTGAGGAAGAGTGCTTGCACTCGAAAGCTCATGCCTTGAATAAATCTTTCTCGGTCTTAAAGGTGTCAGTGGACTCTGGTTTTGTTTCATTTAAATAGAGAACAGTCAGTTTTCGGACCATCTTCCTGACAACTTATGGAAGGAGCCCCCAGTGTGGTGCCTGTGGGTGACATGGCACACCCTGGCATCCTTGCTGCCACCCACTGAATGTTTTTAGAATATGGGAGAGGCTAGCTGGGCCTGCTGCCCACCAGGGCCTCTGACTGGCCACTGAATATTTGATTGGCTGTGCAGACTTTTAGAAAGTTGCTTCAGCAGCTGCCATGGGAGCAACAATATATTTAAGATAATTGTAGTCCATGGACATCTGGAGAGCCACAGTTTGGACACTCCTGGCCTAGAGGTATGGCTGTTACGTTCTGTGTTGCAGCGGTGGAGACCAAGTCTAGCACCAAAGGAAGTCTAGACTCAGGCTAGCCAACAAGGAACTACCAGAGTTCCGCAGGGCCTGTAAAACGGCACTCTTCCGCCAGGACACTGGTTGAGGCCATGGCAGCATAAGATCCTTATCCAAGATTCCTCTATATATTTGTGAAACAGCCTGGGAGGTGGGATGTGTCTGTCTGTCCAAGTTGGAATAGGGCCAATCAGGGTGCAGCCAACAAAGCTGCCTGCACCCTGATTTGGCCCTGCACCCTGATTGGCCCTGCCCCTGCAGCTCCTGTCCCCCTTCCCTGGACTCTAGCCTCTTTGCTCTCAGACGCCTCAGTGCCTGGAGGTAAGGGGAGAGGGCCCTGGGCAAAGGGTCGTGGTGGAGGGCTTGCTAACAAGGGCCTCCCGGCCTGCTGACTGCCTGCTAAGGAGCTCTGTCCTGGGCATGCTAACGAGCTGCCCAACGTCGCCCGCCCCACTGATCCAGCTGTGAGCTATAGCCAAAGCCACCTTCAGCTGCCTGGCCGGGGGCCAGGGGAAGGGGCTCTTAAAGGCCCGTTCTTATTAACGGGCTTTGAAGCTAGTTATAAAATAAAGGATCACCATCAACCCCCCCCCAAGCTGCCCCCCCCCAGCTGCCACAGCAGGTCCAGCTCAAGCCTGTGTGAGCATCCAAGGTGCTTCCATGACACTGCCAAGTCCCCACCGTCACCTCCCCTCCCCTCCAGCCTCCTTGCTGCCTGCAGCCCCTCAGAGATGGCACGGAAGGAGGAGAAGCAAGTGGGACACCTGGCATTTCACCCGTGCCAGGGGCCTCTGGGGAAGCAAAGCTTTTTTTTACTACAGATCTCCCCAACCCCAGAAGGGCTGGCCAATAACACTGGGTCTCCTCGGGACTGGCCCCAGGACGGGGTTCCCGTTTTCCCCTGGCGCAACTGAAATAGGAACCTGGAGCGTCTGGAGGTTTGCTCATAGGCCTGACGCAAGCAGCGGTGCCCACTTGGGCCCAGGCGAGCAACAAACAGGATTAATGAGTCCTCAGGAGGGGTGCCAGCCAGGCCTAATTACAGTCGCTGGCACAGCTCTTTCAGACGGCTTCCGACTTTTCTGGGCAGGGAACGGGATTCTTTTCCCCTCCTCCAAAATACTATTTTAGGGTTACGTCCAACCCTTATTTCTGGCCCCGCTGGTGGATCTCCTTGTGACGCCTGGGATTTGGCCACAGTGTGACACAAATGGGACTGATTCGGCAAGGCTTCCCTTATGGTCTCACGTAAAGCAGAAGTGGACTTTGGGTTTCACCCCTCAGAGAGGAATTCCAGCCCTGTGACTGATCCTGTTCTTGCCCGCTTTCTAGCAATCCGTCCAGTACAGGCGGACCACCTTCCATGGCCCTGCCTTGTGCCTCCTGCCATCTGAAGTTAGACTGGGGGGGGGGGCACCAAACCTTTGGAATTTCCTCTCCAAGAAGGTTCACTTCTCTCACTCTCAATGTCTTTCACCAGCAGCTGAGGACTGTTTTGTTCTGTCTTGTATACCCAAAAAACGGTTCCAGTGTTCTTTGGTCATGTACCCCCCTAGTACAGTGGTCCCCAACCTGCGGGGCCGCGGCTTCCTCTCCCCACCCCCCCCGCAGTAAAAAACTGCCCAGGACGCAAGCTTGCGACCCGGGAAGCTTCTTACTGCAGGAGGGCGGGGAGAGGGAATCAGGGCTGCGCCGCGCCGCGCACTGCGCATGCGCAGCCGAAATCGTGCATGCGCAGCTGAAATTGTGTGTGCATGCATGCGCAAAAGTGCAACGCATGCACGATTTCGGGCGTGCATGGCGCATGTGTGAGCGTGGCCCGCACATGCGTGATGCGCGGGCGGGGCAGTTGCCCTGCCGGTCCCCAGCCTCAGAAAGGTTGGGGACCACTGCCCTGGTACATCCCCCAAAGCGCTTTGCGCTCTGCGAATACTGATCTGCTGGTGATCCTTGGTCCAGGGAAGTGTGACTGGTCTCAACCAGAGCCAGGGCCTTTCTGGACTTGGCTCCTGCCTGGTGGGATGTGTTGCCAGCAGAGATCTGGGCCCTGGCAGAGCTGACCGAGTTCCGGAGGTCCCATGAAATAGCACTCTTCCACTGGGCCTAGGGAGGGCACGGCAGCTGAGATACAACTATGGGCTTCCCCTTTCTTACCCATTTCATGTGCCCTCTTCATTCATTCATTCATTCATTCATTCATTCATTCATTCATTCATTCATTCATTCATTCATTCATTCATTCAATAATTTTATCGACACCCCCTGTTGGGCCTACCATTTCAAAGCATTTCACAACATGAATAAAGGTAAAGGTAAAGGTATCCCCTGTGCAAGCACCGAGTCATGTCTGACCCTTGGGGTGACGCCCTCCAGCGTTTTCATGGCAGACTCAATACGGGGTGGTTTGCCAGTGCCTTCCCCAGTCATTACCGTTTACCCCCCAGCAAGCAAGCTGGGTACTCATTTTACCGACCTCGGAAGGATGGAAGGCTGAGTCAACCTTGAGCTGGCTGCTGGGATAGAACTCCCAGCCTCATGGGTAGACAGCTTCAGACAGCATTTCTGCCGCTTACCACACAAGAGGCTCTTCACAACATGAATCCAAGAATACAATTAAAAAATCTTAAAATATTAACCTTTTAAAAATAGCCAAACAATGGGTCGCGTCTTCATCGGCACTCTGCTTTTAGGGAAAGACAGTGAGAGCTGTCTAATTCGCATCAGGCCCCTAAATATGTTTCTGTCCCAATGCCCAAAACACCTGCGAAATTCACCACACTTTGAGAAGAGCGTTGGATGAGAGTGGGGCGGGAGGTGTGGGGGGGAGTCTGGAATGAAATGGTGATACCAATTTAAATGTGATTTGTATTGTGAGCTGGGGAGGGGCATCCTAGATATCCAAGTATGACCTTGGAGTGGAAAGGCACTGGTCGCCTTCACAGAACTTCTCCAAAGATAGCTGGACTGAGGCGGGATGGTGCTGCTGATATTATCGGACTTTCCAGCAACATTCAACATTGTAGAGCTTTGAGCTCACTGCCCCACCAACACGGGGATTTGGGGGTCAGACTTACAGCTGATGGGAGACAGAGCGCCTTGGCTGGGTTGCAGGAGCTAGACCCAGCTCCTCCTCCTCCTCCTCCTCCTCCTCCACTTCACTGCATTCCATGTGTGTGTGTGTGTGTGTGTGTGTCAAACTGCCCCCTAGCTCCCATTACTCCTGGGGAGACATTCACACTCTGCCTGGGCAAGAATCTTGCTGGAGAGACCTTAAAAACGAGGCTGACAGCCTCTCTTGTTCTGGCTCCCCTCTTAGATCTATGTCTCAAAACTCCATTTCTGTGTTGGAGGGGGGGGAGAGAAGGAGAAAGAGGAATGAAACCAGGGAAAGCGGCAACCAGCAGCTCGCAGTCACAGAGGTGGGGAGGAGCTCTCTGTCCTCCCCCCTCCCCCCCCCCCCGCCCAATTACCCACACCGACTTCTCCAGCCTTCTCACAGACACGTTGTGTATAAATAGCCCAACAGGCAGCAGGCTTGGTTTTTTTAAAAGGGGGGACTTGGAGAGAGCATCTCCCCGGAATAGCTTCACATCCTCCAAGCACGATGTTGTTGGGCTCATGCTTGCAAATGCACCCACTTCCTTTTGCTCCAGTGCGGCTGCAGCTGGACGCCCCTGCTCCTTCTTCCTCCTGTCTTCCCAGCCATGAACCAAGATCTTTGCTCAGGCCCCCAAGCCCTCCAGTTTCAGCTCCTGCCAGGTATGGGGGGTGCTGTGTATCCAGGGCAGGTCCAGTCAATTGGGGCAACCTGGTATGCTGTAGAACAGGGGTAGTCAAACTGCGGCCCTCCAGATGTCCATGGACTACAATTCCCACGAATTCCCATTCCCTGGCAGGGGCTCATGGGAATTGTAGTCCATTGAGAATTGGAGGGCCCCAGTTTGACTAACCCTGCCGTTTCAGGAGGTTTCCTCAGGGGTTCCAAACAGCTGCTGGTCCCATTTAGCTCAACACAGAATAAAGGAAATTGGGAGGCTGAAAAAATTAATTCTTCAAAGCTAATAATGTCCCTCGATGATTTATTCCAAATTCGAGAAATCCAAACGGGGTCCGAGGTAGTAAACCCGTTTTCCAGGTGCTTCTTCAGTGATTACTCCTCAGCGTGAAGACGATTTAACAGAAACCAAGTTACGTGTTATCACACAGGTGCTGCTCATACGTTATGGGGTCCACTCCCAAACAAACCCCTGTGAATGGACCGCGTAACTTTTGTGGAAATGGTGGTACCCCTGGCAAAACTCCTCAGCACAAAATGACCTTTCCACTGGGGTGCAGCCACTGGCCAAGCTGTACGAATCCTGAAGTAGCACTTTGTGACAGAACCTTGACTCTCCTACGCGGACCCAACCCGGCACACTGCCCTAGGTACAAAGATGTGCTTCTCCAGTGCTCATCATCCGGAAACCGACGGTCAGATGAAATCGTGTAAATGGGATCACTGAACAATATTTACGTTGTTATGTCTCCTACCAGCAGGAGGACTGTGCTCGGTGGCTCCCCCTGGTGGAGTTTGCATATCCAGGGGGTACGGCAAAAGGAGATTTTGCGATGGACCTACCCCGTCCCGAAGATTCACCACCATCCTAATAGTAGTGGATCATTTCACAAAAATGGCCCACCTCATATCCAGTCCCACTGGATCCACTCTGTTTTCCAATGTTCCCGGCCCTTCAATGTGGAAGCTGACACCTCCAGCTTGGCTTTCAATGCCATTCTCCTACAGCCCGACCCTGATGGGGGACCTCCATGCCCCTGTGCATGATACTCTCACCAGTTCTCGTCCAACCTAAAGGGACTCCACCATTTGGGAGTGGGAGCCTTTGGCCATCAAGGCCACCTTCAAGACATGGCGGCACCATTTGGAAGGGCCACGGCGTCCGATCCAGGCATGGATGGATCACTGGAGCTTGGAACACCTCCAGACAGCCTGATGCCTAAACCAGTGGCAGATCCGCTGTATTTGAAAGGTTGTCACTTGGAGGAGGGCAGGATGCTGTTTCTGTTGACTGCAGAGGAAAGGACGCGCAGTAATGGGTTTAAACTTCAAGTACAACAATATAGGCTAGATATCAGGAAAAAGTTTTTCACAGTCAGAGTAGTTCAGCAGTGGAATAGGCTGCCTAAGGAGGTGGTGAGCTCCCCCTCACTGGCAGTCTTCAAGCAAATGTTGGATACACACTTTTCTTGGATGCTTTAGGATGCTTTGGGCTGATCCTGCGTTGAGCAGGGGGTTGGACTAGATGGCCTGTATGGCCCCTTCCAACTCTATGGTTCTATGATTCTATCCAGTGGGCTCTCTTCCTTTCTTGGTTCTAGTTCCACATTGAGTATATCCCGGGGAGCCAAAATAAACAGACAAACGCACTGTTGCACCAGCCCCAATACCATTCAAACATCGAAAGCCCCCCTCTGTCTCTCTTGCCTGCATCCGTTTTCTCAGACATTCCTGAGAGTCCAGATTTCCACCAACAGGTGATGGAGTAACAGTCTGCAGATCCCTGGACTGGAGTATCCACAGGACCGGCCCCTGCTCCACGGAAGCCACACGGAAGCCCCCCGGGCTGCTGGAACCTCTGCCAGCACCTCGAGGGGCATGGCAAAAGGTGACACTGGACTTTGTAATGGATCTACCCCTGTCCCGAAGATTCACCACCATCCTTGTGGTGGTGGACTGTTTCACAAAAATGGCCCACTTCATCCTGTGCCGAGGTTTACCAAAGGCACAGCAGACAGCCAGGCTCTTCCTGGCCCATGTATTCTGGCTATATGGACTCCTTTTGCGATTAACCAGTGAAAGGGGGGGGGGGGAGTGCAGTTCACCTCTCGCTTCTGGTGAAGCCTGCACACCGCCCTGGGCACAAAGACGTGCTTCTCCAGTGCTCATCATCCAGAAAACTATGGTCAGATGGAATGCATAAATGGGATTACTGAAGAATATTTATGTTGTTATGTTTCCAATCAGCAGGACTAGGCTCCCCCTGGCAGGGTTTGCATATAATAATGAGGTACACATCTCCACTGGAATGTTACCTCGTTCCAGGCTCTGTATGGTTATCATCCACACTTCCTGCCTGATACCATTGCTCCACCCTCAGTGCCTCTGGCAGCAGCCGATTTGGAAGAGCTTCAAGCCCAGCACCAAATCCTGAAGGACACGCTGCAGGAAGCACAAGAGCACTATAAGTCTCAAGTACCGCGTTGAGTGGGTACCCATTGCCATTGGAAGTAAAGTATGGTTATCTACGAAGCACCTGCACACAACTTGGCCATCCGAGAAATTGGAGGCCCGCTTTGTGGGTCTGTTTGAAGCGGTTGACCAGATTAACGTGGTTGCCTTCAAGCTTCGCCTTCCTCAGTCCTACTGAATCCACCCTGTTTTCCCCTAGTTCCCTCGTATTCACCGAGGATCCCCGGCTGCCAGCACTGACCCCGCTGGCTCCTGTTCAAGTCAATCGAGAAGACTTTCTAGTATGTCAGGTTCTAGACTCCCGGATTTGCCAGGGCACACTGCAATACCTCATTGATTGGGAGGGCTATGGACCTGACAAGCGGCCCTGGGAATTTGCTGGGGATGTGCATGTTCCCGACCTTGTGCAGGCATTTCACACTCGTGCCCCCGCCACCACTCTTGGATCAAGAGCTCCCATCGGATCAGGAACCCTCGCTACCGCCGCCACCAGAACCAGCCCCCCCTCTAGTTTCCATGCAGCTGCCGCCACCACTGACAGAACAAGGAGAAGGGTGGAGCCTCAGAGGCCCAATTGGAGCTCTGGTCAAGTGCAGCAACAGAGCTCCAGCCAGGTCGACACTCTGCCCTCTTCACTGGCTGTGTCCTCAACCGCACCATCCCGCATATCTTGCCAGACCACCGTAGGCGGCAAAGTTGAGCAGATTTCACGGAGCCCCGCAGGAGCGCCTGGCTCATGGCGCGCTGTCAAAACCGATGGGGCCCAGGTGAGGGCCCTTTGACAGACGACGCCTGAGGCTCCAGGTGGGATTGTTCAGCTCATTAAGGGAGGTTGCACTTAAGCAAGGCTGCAAGGGCATTTCCTTGGGGGTGCCACCTGTGCGTTGAACCTACCTGTCGCCTCGACATCGGTACTCCTCTTGCCTTTGCTTCAGCAAAGCTCCGCTCGACTGACTCCCGGTTTTGCAAGACCCTAATACAGGTGGTCTAATAAGTTAATAACGTAATATGATTTAATTATTACTTCCATTTGGAAAGTTAAATCGCTATCAACTGCTATTAAGGTAACTCCATTGCATACACATGCCTGTTGTTACCTGCCCTGAGCAGGATACAAAAATAATTATTATTTAGCCATTTCAGGGTGGGTCTACAACTCTGGAATGGCTGCCCCGCTTGCCCTCTGTTGAGTTGTTAGGTATCCCCCCCCCTCCCCAAAAAAACGAAGACTTTGGGAGGCTTGCCAAGTCGGACCGACCTTCCTGCCTGGTAGCGTTAGGGAACGGTGCAAAGTGCCATCAAGTCACTGCTGGCTGAGGGCGACCCTGGAGAGTTTCCAAGGGAAGAGGGGTTCAGAGGCCGTTTCCCATCACCTGCCTCTGCATTAGGATTGGGCACTTCGGCGTCCGAAGCAGCCTATCGCTGGCTGCATCGGGATTGAACGGCTGCTTTGGACGCCAAAGTGCCCAACCCTACTCTGCATGGTGTAAAACTTCCTGCGTGGCCTCCCATTCAAGGACTAACCGGGGGAGAGCCTGTGTAGCTTCTGAGATCTGAGATCCAGCTCACCTGGCCCATCCTGGCCAGGGATGGAATAGAACAGAAACAGGATTCCCCGAGATCATCCAGAATCATAGAATCATACCAGAATCATAGAATCATAGAGTTGGAAGGGGCCATGCAGGCCATCTAGTCCCTATGAAGATAGGTTGAGGGACTTGTGAATGTTCAGCCTGGAGAAAAGGAGGCTGAGAGGGGACATGATAGCCCTCTTTAAGTATTTGAAAGGTTGATCCACATAAGTCCGACATACGGCAAGCTAAAATGCAAGCCTCTGACTTTCTAAAAGACAAGATTCCATCAAGACATTCCATCCAAAGACCTGACCCCTGCCTCACTTCCCAATGTGGTGATGCTGTGGAACAGATGGCGCTCTGTACGCGTTCAGGAACACTGTCACAGTGACCAGCTGTAGTACCAGAAATGTCTTGGGAGAGTCCAGAAAGACTAGGAGCTCCAAACATCGCTCCTTTCCCAGTGCAGTCCAAAGCTGGTCCACCCAAGTCCATCAAAGGCAATAGGATTGGGCTGATAAAGGGCAAAATTCTCCAAATATTCAGACCCAAGAAGGAGCTATTAGGCCCAGGATGCAGTTTCCAACAAGGGTTACCCAGAAGTTTCAAGGAAACTCATCATCAGCAGGGCATACATTTGTTTGCATCAGCCGCTCACCTTTTCTGTCCAGCAAGCAGTAATTCCAAGCAGTTCGCCCTGAGGTATCCATTTTGACCCTGTAACTGGGGCACACCACCCCTCTGAGTGTAGGGACACCTGGCCACATGAAGCTGCCTCAGATGGAGTACACCCCCTCCTGCTCATCCAAGTCCTGTCTCCTTAGACCAGCAGTGGCTTTCCAGGTTCACAGGCAGAGAAAGCATTTCCCCATCCCCTCCTCCCTGGTCCTTTCAAGTGGAGATGCTGAGGATTGAACTGGGGACCTCCTGCATGCCAAGCAGAGACTCTTCTGTTGAGCCACGACCCTTCCCTTTTGAGCCGACAATGTGGCAGAGAGTTCCACAGGTTAACCGGGAAAGAAGCGCTTCCTGGATCAACAACCATTCTAGCATCGCAAGAGATTGTAAAGCAATAAGAGTTTAGAGGACCCACAATAAATTTCGCCCCCAAGTCACTTGAAGAAGTTGCATGGGAAATGGGGATCTAAAGCCAGGTCTTCTCTGGCCTGATCCTGAACTCACCCTGAGAGCTGCCCTCTGTGCATTTCTACCTGCTGTTCATGGGGTTTGACTCTTTCAGTTGACACCATCCAGAGCAGCAACTCCCAAAGAGATGCAACCAAAGCCTTCCTCTGTTACCAAGCAACCGAGGCATTTTTGCGTTGGAATGAACCATGCAGTTCCAACTATTGATTGATTGATTGAATATCGATACCAGCCTTTCCTGAGGGCTCAGGGCGGTTTGCAACATAGGAATCCTTTCACTTAAAACATTTAAAATAATTAAAACCAGTTTATTTTAAAAGTACAATTACTTAAAAGCCCAGGAGCTCCCACCATTTCTCAAACGGGGGGGGGGGGGGTAAAGTACTCTACTGATGTAACTCTGTGGCATCTAGATGCTATTTCTATGTCCATGTGTGTGCAGGGAGTCAGTTACATCGATGTTCTCTGGGCCTCTCCCGTAGACCTGGCAGAACAATTCTGTCTTGTAGGCCCTGCAGAACTCTTAACACTTACAGCTGGCCAGGAAAGAGCTAAACTGCAAGAACTCATGCAGAGATACAGCAGGCAGCCTCCTCTCCAGATAAGCATTTGGATTCACAGGAATCCTGAACTAATCTCTGGCAGTCCGCCACCGTGCCCAGCATATGATATGAGAATTACTGGGTCCCGGGATATCTCCGAGCAGCCCCCCTCCTCCGCAACTAAGTCCTTCTGCTAAGCCACTGCCGGAGAGAGGATTTGAAAATCAGCTTTTTTATTTCCAGTAAGTTTAATATACCTGCGGCCTTCACACACACACACACAAAACCTTTCAAAAACTGGCAGCTAATCCTCTCCCACCCTGAACGTCGGTTCTCTTGTCCGCCTGATGAAACCAAACATTTTTACATCCGTTTCCTCCAAAAGCAATATGCACGTTCCCAATTTCCCCCGTGAATTTAGTATGCTGGCTTCCAACTTAATAAGAATCTGTCAGCTCTTAGAGCCTACGATATCCTAGGCCTGATTTAGCTGCGCAGCTGCCAAATAAATCCCAAATGGGCCCAATTCACACTCAAACAGCTCAGTGGCGCCACCGACTGGTAAGGTCAGCTGTCCCCCAAGATAGCTTGAACTATAGCAGTCAATCAAGCAGTGACTGTGTTGAGGAGGGAGAGAAGGCAAAGCAGTGGCAGTCACAGGGTGGGAGGGGCCGCAATGGGAGTAGAATGCTTGCCAGCTCTTGGAAGTGTGATCGCTTAATAACAATAGCAATAATAGCAATGATAATAAAAAATTATTAGTCTTGAAATCTCTTTCGTTATTTGAGCCATCATTGAAAATCAGTGTGGTGTTTTGGTTAAGAGCAGGGGTAGTCAAACTACAGCCCTCCAGATGTCCATGGACTACAATTCCCAGGAGCCCCTGCCAGCATTCGCTGGCAGGGGCTCCTGGGAATTGTAGTCCATGGACATCTGGAGGGCCGCAGTTTGACTACCCCTGGTTAAGAGTGTAGAACTAGGATCTGGGAGAGCCAGGTTCAAATCTCCATGGCCACAGAAGTTTGCTGGGTGACGTAGGGCCAGCCCCATACTCTTAGCCTAACCTACCTCACAAGGATGTCATGTGAGGATAAAATGGGAGACAGAAACAATGCTGTATGCCATTTAGGGTCCTCCGCTGGGGAGAAAAGCGGGTATAAAAGAAATTAACTTGCAGAAGCTCCCTCCAAGTTATCGGCAGCTACTGACTGGCTGTACCATGTGCTGGGGTGGGGGTGGGGGTCTGATGGCAGGAAAGGGCCTAGCACCCCAACTTCAAAGAAGAATCTCCAAAGGGGTTCACCAGGAGCACATCAGGGGAGGAGGCCCAGAGAGGACACTTTGCCAGGCCCCCATCCATTCTAGCGCAATAAGGGGGGCTCACACTAAACCCCAAAGGGAAATCCCTCCCCCCAAAAGATAGGGCTTACCCCTTGCAAAGGGACTCAGGAAAGTTACTCACAGGTCTAAGCATGCAGCGTGACCAAGGAAGAATTACACCAAGAATTACACCAAGGCAGAAAAATGTGAAGCACAATGGGAAAGAAAAGTTAGAAAGGAAAGAAGATACATGTACAATAATGTTTATTGTATATAGCCAAAGGCCATTACAAAGCACAATTAAAACAGAAGAGTACAAATGAAAATCAAACGATATTTCTGCAATATTACATACATAAAACTGTAAATATGGACTACAGAGTCACAACAAGATAAAAAATTGGTGTATCAAGGTGGAGACTCCTGTACAAATGCTTTGGGCCAAAACTTCCTGGGAGCCACAGCGAAAAGTGCCAGCCACCCTGTATGAAACGTAGGGGTCGACATCTAATAACAGGTAGGATACATGAACGTTTAGTTGGAAGCAACAGAAGAAGAAGAAGAAGAAGAGCTGGTTCTTATATGCCGCTTTTCTCTACCCGAAGGAGGCTCAAAGCAGCTTACAGTCGCCTTCCCATTCCTCTGCCCACAACAGACACCCTGTGGGGTGGGTGAGCCCTGATATCACTGCTCGGTCAGAACAGTTTTATCAGTGCTGTGGCAAGCCCAAGGTCACCCAGCTGGCTGCATGTGGGGGAGTGCAGAATCGAACCCGGCATGCCAGATTACAAATCCACACTCCTAACCACTACACCAAACTGGCTCTCAAAGTCTGAGTCCAGGGGCATCTTTAAGACCAACAAAGCTTAATTCTGGGCATGCCCAGTAGATCTTTGTGGGTCTTAAAGGTGCCTCTGGGCTTTGTTCCACATGAACGCAGGAGGTTGCCTTTCACTGAGTCAGACCATGAAGGGCAGCAGGGTCAACTCAGACTGGCAGCTGCTCCAGAAGATCCCCTCCCCTCCTGCCTGCTCCTGTCAACAAAGACGCCCGGAATTGAGCCGGGACCGCCTGTTTGCCGAGCAAAGACTCTTCTATCGAGCCCCACCCCCATGTGACTGACCCCTGGGCGCTGGTCTTCACACTTCATCACCAGCCTAAAAGGACAGAGGAGTCACGGCTGGAGGGGGTTTGGGGAAGACAGCATCTCCCACCACGGGGTAACTTTTGACGGCCTCTTTTCTTTGACTCATTCTTCAGCAGCAGGGGTGGCAAGCTCCAGGAAGGGCATGTAGGTCTCCCTCTTTTACAACTAATCTCCAGACTACAGAGACTGGTTTCCCTGGAGAAAATGGTTGCTTTGGAGAGTGAGTCTTATGCCATTGTAAGGGGGTTCCCCACCTTCAGATTTTCTTCCCCAATCTATGGTTGTTTATTTATTGCATTTGTAGACCACTGCTCCTGGACCACCCATCTCCTGGTGGTTAACAACATGAATTCATTTAAAACAGAACAGTCTAAAAACAACTTTAAAAACAATCCCATCCCACCTCAAAAAACACCACTGCAGTCTTATTTCCCAGGGTTGGTGCTTAGAGGAAAGGCCCAAGATCTTCCTCTAGGTTTCAGCCCCCAAGATCTCACGCATCTAGGTACAGTTAGGCCTTAAATGAAGAAGAGTTGCATTTTATACCCTGCTTTTCACTACGCGAATGAGTCTCAAAACGGCTTACAATCGCCTTCCCTTCCTCTCTCCCCAACAGATACCCTGTGACGTAAGTGGGGCTCAGAGAGCTCTGAGAGAACTGCTCTGTGAGAACAGCTCTAACAGGACTGGTGACCACCTGGCTGCACGTGGAGGAGTAGGGAATCAAACCCGGCTAGGCAGAGTAGAGGCCAAAGTGGCTCCCTGCACCAGAGGAGAATCAAACTCTTCAGGCCTTATATATGGAGGAGTAGAGGAGAGTCAAACTATGGCAGGGAGGGACCCCATTCCTGGCTCTGGGAGTACACAGATGGCTACACAAAACTAGGGTGTCCAGCTTCATGTGGCTGAGCCTGTGGAAAAGGGAATCCAGCGAGTGTAGAAGCAACGTTTGGCAGAGTCTCCTCTGCTCATCGTCAGTCTGACAGCACTTCCACCACGTTCATCATCTGAAGGCCTCACAGGTTGGGTGAGCTGGGTGACCACGCTTGGGTGCCACAGGGGGGGGGGATGTTTGAAGTGGCACCTGTGGACTTCTGAGCAAGACTCACCCCATGGGCCAGGGAAGTAGGCCAAGCCCTTACCCGGAGGTGTTTGTGGTTGGCTTACAGTTCCCACCTTGACCCAGGTGCCTCCAGAGAAATAGGTCAGCTCGGAGCCTGGAGAAGTGAGGCTCCTGCCATGGACGGAAGGAGATGCTATTTTGGGGCTGCAGCAGAAAATGGAGCAGAGTTGTTACCCCAGAGGGTAGGACAGGTAGGACCAGAACCAATGGGTTGAAATAAATCCAAAAGAACTTTCGGCTAAACATCCGGAAGAAGTTCCTGACAGTTAGAGCGGTTCCTCAGTGGAACAGGATTCCTCAGGATGTGGTGGGTCTTCCTTCTTTGGAAGTTTTTAAGGAGAGGCTAGATAGCCATCTGACAGAAATGCTGATTTTATGAACTTGGGCAGATTGTGAGTGGGTGGGCAAGAAGGGATATGTCAGTCTGTCTCATTTGGCCCTACCTTGCATACCCAGGGAATTGATGATCCACTGTGGGATGATAGGTAAATTTCTTCCAGGCCAGGCTGGATTCTGGTGGGGGAGGGGATGACCTGGGCATGAAATTGGGGTCATTATGGGTGGGCAGGTAGTTGTGAGTGCCTGCATTATGCAGGGACCCTGGAGGTCCCTTCCAACTCCATGATTCTAAGCTGTTATTGGTCATCCCCTCTCCAACGACATCTCACTCATTCTAAGCCTTCCTTCCAAGGAGCTCAGGGTAAATGCACATTCATGCTCCAGATACTTCCAAGTTTCTCATCCTCATGGATTACAACAGCGGTCCCCAACCTTCTTGTAGTTGCAGACCGCCTCCGAGGGTGGGAGAGAGCCAGCGGCCCGGCCGCTGCAGCTGTATGTAAACGTGCACACACAGTTGCCGTGCATGCACGTTTTTGCCACTAGGTGGCGCTAACGCAGAGCTGGCGCACATGCGCAGAGCTGGCGCACGTGTGCATTTTCGCCAGCAGGGGGCGCAAACACGCGTGCGCGTTTGCATCGCTGATGTGCCGGCGGCTGTGCCTGCCTCTTCCCCCCCTCTCGCTGCGGCCCGGCCCGGGCCGCGGACTGGGGGTTGAGGACCCCTGGATTACAACACTGGCTTGAGAACAAATGGGAAGAAGGTAAGCATTGCCTCAATAAGGGTAAGCGCTTGGCCTACTTCCTTGAAGCATGGGCTGAGTCTTGCTCGGAAGCCCCACAGGTGCCACATCAAACATCCCTCCCTGTAGCCCCCAAGCGTGGTCACCCAGCTCACCCAACCTGCGAGGCATTCAGATTATGAATGTGGCTTCCACGAGCGGTGGTGGGAACTGCTGTCCGGCTGTGTCCGACTTGTGGCGATGAGCAGAGGAGTCAGGGTCACTGTCCAGTGTGACTGAGCAATGATCAGCAGAGGGATGTGCAGAGGGATGTACAGTGGTCAGAGAGCTGTATGCGGCTCTGGAGGAGCTGGGTTCAGATCCCCACCCTTCGTTGCTTACAATGAATTCTCCAATCAGTACCACAGAACGAAAGCGACTTGAGCAAAGGCGTTTGACACCCTGGACACTCCCTGGGAACAGAGTTACAGCAAGGGCAGAGGGCTGCAAAAAATGAGATTCTCTGCTAGGTATCGGCAACCCAATATAAGCAGGCCTGATGAACAGCCAAACTTTATAACTATTATATTTGAGCTACACTGTTTTATTGATTCGTACACAACCTCCTTTGCCTGCAGCAGATATTTTGTGTGTGCTGTTCTTATTTAGACCACTGAAGAAGGCCCTCAGGGACAGACCACATGTCAACAAGTGGTTATTTTATACGTAGCAAATATTTTGATCTAGTGGCAATTGTAAGGATGTATAGCTTATATTTGTTGCTATATGCAGGGTGCTAATGGATGCAATTAATGGACCCACCACATCTTTGTATCTACATTCTCGGAATGTTTTTAATTTGTGGTTACTGCGCATTTTGCAATAAACTGATGTGCTTTGCTCTATGTTTTACCTGTTCAACCTTCACGGTTCCTGTGTTGACTCTCAGTTTGGGCTTGTTTCCCTTTTGCTCTTTCCTGGGATCCCCACCCTGCCATGGAAGCTTGCTGGGAGACCCGGAGACAGTCACACACACTTAGCTTGAGCTACCTTCAAGGGTTGTTGTAAGGATAAGAGAGAGGAGAGAGGAATTTTATTCAACATCTTCATGTGCCCTCCAACCCAACTGGTATGAATGTTCAGGCAGGGAAGACTGAGAAGTAGGAATTGAGCAGGTCAGCCCTCTCTTCATCACCTGTTAGGACATCACTTTCTGGCCCCTACAATGGTCCTACCATGTCCCTATTCTTTTTCTGTGAATATAACTAAAGAGCCCTTTCTTGTTTTTAGCATTTCTTGCTGGCCTAAGCTCATACTGATCTCTAGCTTTTCGAACTCTCCCCCTACAGGCTTTGGTTATGTGTTTATATTCCTCCTTGGTTATAAGGTCCTCCTTCTATTTCCTAATTGAGTCTTTTTTATTAGTCAGTTCTTTTGAAAGCTGTTTATGGAGCCACCCTGGTTTCTTTAGGTTCCTCCCAGTTTTCCTTCTCAGGGGAATTGTCTCCTCTGCACATTCTTTTTGAAGTGAGGTCTCCAGAACTGCATACTGTACTCCAGGTGCGGCCTGACGGATGCGGTATACAGTGGGACTAGGACATTTGTGATTTTGATGGGATATCTCTGTTGAGAGCCAGTTTGGTGTAGTGGTTAGGAGTGCGGACTTCTAATCTGGCATGCCGGGTTCGATTCTGCGCTCCCCCACATGCAGCCAGCTGGGTGATTTTGGGCTCGCCACGGCACTGATAAAACTGTTCTGACCGGGCAGTGATATCAGGGCTCTCTCAGCCTCACGCACCTCACAGGGTGTCTGTTGTGGGGAGAGGAATGGGAAGGCGACTGTAAGCCGCTTTGAGCCTCCTTCGGGTAGGGAAAAGCGGCATATAAGAACCAACTCTTCTTCTTCTTCTTGATACAGCCCAAGGCTGCATTCACCTTCTTTACTGCCGCATCACACCGTCTGCTCATATTTAGCTTAGAGTTCACAAGTAGCCCAAGATCCTGTTCACACCCACAGCTACCCAGATGTGCATCTGTCATCCAGGACGCATGCTGCTCATTTTTGTGACTCTGCGCTTCTCCTTATTGAGTTGCATCTTGTTCTCACTGCCCACTTTTCCAGCATGTTCAGATCTCGTTGACCTCTATCTTCTGAGGTGTTTGCTACTCCTCCCATCTTGGTTTCATCTGCAAATCTAACAAGGAGTCCCTCCACCCCTTCATCCAGATCTCTGATAAAAACGTTGAAAAGTGCCAGACCCAGTACTGAACCCTGTGGCACGCCATTGCTCACCTCCCCCCGATATGATAAAGTACCACTCTTTGGGGGGGGGGGTTCTAGGCAACTCCCTATCTCCATATCCATCCGAAAATCCAGTCCGCACTCCTCCCGTTTTCCCGTCAGAACATCATCAGGAATCTTGTCAAAAGCTTTACTTATATCTAGGTAAACAACATCCACTGAGTTTCCACAATCTAGCAAGCTCGTTATTTGCTCAAAGAACGAAACCAGGTTGGTCTGGCAGGACCTGTTGGAGATAAATCCATGCTAACTTCCCAGGGTCAACAAATAGACCCTCAGACGTTTGTAGATCATGCCCTTTAAAATCTGCTCCATTATATATATATTTATTATTATTGTTGTTGTTGTTATTATTGCCATCCTTGGCCAGCCAGCTCACAGCAGTGTACAGCAATAAAATCACAATAAAACCTTACAGTGAAACCAATCTGACAACCCTCCCAATACCCTTATAACCCAAGCCAATGAACCCTCACCCCAGTAAGTATGAGGCCTCAGAGAGGGAGGAGGACGTAGAGGAGGGGCCCAGTAGGTCTTCCCTGCCCTGGCCTTAATTGAATGCCCGGTGAAAGAGCTCCATCTTACAGGATCTATGGAACTGAGACAGTTCTGTCAGGGCCCTCAGCTCTTCTGGGAGATCGTTCCACCAGGAAGAAGCCAGGAATGAAAAGGCCCTACCTCTGGCCGAGGACAGGCGCACTTCCCATAGGCTCAGGATCACCAACCTATTCGAACCCACAGAACGGAGTGCCCCATGAGGGGCACAGGGAGATAAGTGGTTCCTCAGGTATGTAGGGCTGAGACAGCAAATGTCTTTAAAGGTCAAGAACAGTATCTTAATCTGGTATACAACTGGCAACCAGTGCAGTTGCCATAAAACCAGTTGCTTTTGGGTAAAAGATTAAGTGCACCTTGCACTCTCTTGGTAGAAAGGAGCAAGAATAGACTCACCAATCAGGTTTAGAATATCCAGGGCTCAAATGTCCTTGTCTGTCCCAACCAGAGATGTCCCTTTGGCCTTCTAGTCCCATCTACTGCTTCTCTTAAGCCTGGTAATGTGGAGCTGGGTCTGACCTATTTCCAAACCCCACAGACACTTCCGCCCCACACCCTGAGAGCTTTCTCCTCTCTCTGCCTGCCATCTGGAGAAGAAAAAGAAAAGTGGGAGCCCAGCAGCCAGATGAGGTCTGCCAAGCCACATCAGTGTGTCTGCTTAATAAGGAAAAGCATTAAGGAAAGCATGGGGTAGGCGGGGAAGATACTGAAATATCTCAGCCTTTTAAAAAACTGTTGCACATTCAACAGCAGAAACCACAGGATTCTGATATGGAGGTATCTTCCAATTATACCCTATCTCACAATAAGTTTACAGAATGGTTCTTCCTAAGTTACCTGGCCCTGCTGTCAAATGTGCAAAGATCTATTCTATGATGACAGAGCTACAGAAGTTTTTAGTTAGGAACTTAGCCCAGGGTTTTATCTGGCCAGCCACTTCACAAATGGCTACTACCATGCTGTTTGTAAAGAAAAAGGATGGGTCCCTATGGTTGTACACTGAGGGGGCTCAATGCTGTTTTCACCTCCAATGTCTACCCCCTTCCCCTAATAAAAGACCTTCTGAGACAGTTGGGGTTGGGTAGGATTTTAACAAAGCTCCATCTGAGGGAAGCTTATTACAGAGTGCAGATAAAACACAGTCATGGGCATCTTACAACTTTCAATACCCTGCTGGGCCAGTTAAAGTAGCTTGTGATGCCATTTGGACTTTCAGACACTCCAGGAATTTTCATGAATAAACGAGGTCTTGCATGATTTACAGGAGCGGTCTGCAACGTTTTCCGGTTTGTGGACCGCTAGGAGGGATGTGTGGAAGGGAGTGACCCAAAGTGCCACGCCTGTGTGGCAGCTCCATGCAAACACGCATGTACGGAGATGCCATGCATGCACATCGGCGCCCGGCGGTGTATTGGTGGCTGCGCCTCCCTCTCTCCCCCTCCCGCAGTGAGAAGCTCGCTGGGCTGCGAGCTAATTGGCTGCTTCGGCAGCCGATTTGCTCGCAGCCTGGTGAGCTTCTAGTGGTCAGGGAGAGGGAGGCGCGGCCCCCGGGCCGCTGGCAGATGACCAGGGGGTGATGACCCCTGATTTACTGTACAAAGGGGCCCTGGTTTAGCTTAATGACATTTTACTGTATTCTGAAACAATGGATGCGCTTGGGGAGGGAGGTGTTGAAAAGACTATGGGCCAATCACCTCTATGCTAAGTTGTCCAGTTAAAAAGCCTGCAATTATACCTTTGTTCCCCCTCACAAGGGTTAAGCACGGACCAAGCCAAAGTGTGCCACTTACTGAGCTAGGCTCTGCCTCACATCTGGTGACAGCTTCAAAGTTTCCTCCAATTCGCAAACTTCTACCATTCCTTCCTCCCCAAGTTTGTGCAAGTTGTCCTGCCCCTTACAGACCTGATTAAGACTAAAGGGGGGGGGGAAGCAGGAGCTAGATGACTGGGGGCACAACTCCAGTGGTCCGCTAAATGCTAGCAGATGTTTACAGAGCTGAAGCAGCATTTCCGTTCCTACCCTCCCCTATTTCTCATCTCTCAGCAACCCATTTGCTCCTTTCCTTTCCCCTTCTGCCTTGAAGCTGGATTCCCATCTGCAGGGGAGGGGGGCACATGGTTTGGGATATATGCTAAGACCTTTGTCCATGGCCCCAGTTTTGACAATGCTTTGATGAGAGTACTTTCTTACTTCAGAAATCTTTGATTATTCGCCAAGAGTTTGCGTTTCTGAGTAACCGGATCCTCACACTCCGATAAGAACAGCATGGCGGGGGAGGAGAGGTGAAGGCAAATTAATTTGGTTCGCAAAAAAATAAATAACTGATGTATTGCTTCCAGCAGCATTTTCCCATCAGAAATCCTGGAGAAAGCAAACTTTTAGTCTATTCCTCCCTCAGTGCAGATATCCAA
Source organism: Paroedura picta (assembly GCF_049243985.1). Lineage (NCBI taxonomy): Eukaryota > Metazoa > Chordata > Lepidosauria > Squamata > Gekkonidae > Paroedura > Paroedura picta. The sequence goes on from NC_135372.1 coordinate 28,313,496, forward strand.
GTCATATCCACATGCACTTCCATCCCAATCCAGAGGATTTTCTCCCCTACCCTGAGATAACATTTGGGGAAATCAGCTGGATGGCCAGGCAGGAAACTTCCACTGGATCCCATACAAGGCTTAAACCTGCTCTTCCTTTCCAGAGTGTCTTTCCATTCAGTTCTCACACAAACCCTGAGAGGTAGTCAGGAGAGCATGGCCCCAGTTTAAGCCAAGTGAAGATTGGAATCCCTGTGTCCTCAGTCTAATACCTCTGCATTACTAGTCTACCCTACAAGCCTGCTGTGAGAAGGACAATCAGGCTCTGACCTTTTTCTTTTCAAGCATTAACCCGTAAAGTTAAAAAGCAGATTCGCTGTAAATAAAAAATGGACACATTTGGGAATGGAAGATTTTGCTGGTAAAAAATTACTGGATTAGACTCAGTGTTTCTCTCCTCAGTGACATATGGGTGCAAAGCTACACTTTAAGAGCGGCAGTATTTAAACCGCTGAATCTATTATTATAATGCATTATGCAATTCACATGCTGAATGGAATTATAAAACCCAGTCTGTCTTAAATGATAAAACTCGGCTTCTTTATAACACTTCCCACGTCCCAATACATGGCGTTATGGCCATCCTATAAAAAAAGCACATTTGGGCAACTCAGGGACAGAGGGAAGGTGCATATGGCATTCCACAGAGCCACCTAGGAAGTTCGTTTATTTAAAACATTTCCATGCTGCCTTCCCACCCAAATCAGGGTCCACAAGGCAGTGATCTGAAGAAACATTAAAACATTTACACAAGATAGACTCAGGTGGGTGGCCATGTTGTTCTGAAGCTGCTTAATGAAACTTAGGTTCAGTGGCACCTTGAAGACCTTTGGACTCAAACGTTGTTCTGCAAAATACAGCTAAAATTATATAATTCAATTAGAAATGTATCAGCAAGCAACTCTTGACGAAAAGCCAATAACCGCCACTGGGGAGCATGTCGAATGGAACAGAAGTTTTCACCTGCTGGCCAAAGACACGGATTTTTATTGTTGTTATTAGGTGCAAAGTCATGTCCAACCCATCGCGACCCCATGGACAATGATCCTCCAGGCCTTCCTGTCCTCTACCATTCCCCGGAATCCATTTAAGTTCGCACCGACTGCTTCAGTGACTCCATCCAGCCACCTCATTCTCTGTCGTCCCCTTCTTAGGAGACAAATGAATCTCCCCAGGGAGGGATTTTCAGGGTTCGCAGCCACAGTGGAGAAGGCCTTTCCTTGGATGGTGCATAAAGGCCCCCAAGGATGACGGGAGCGAGCACGTAAATTCATATAGGAGCAGGTGGTCTTTGTGGTGTGTTGGTCCCAGGTTGTACAGGTCAATACCAGCGCCTTGCGTGGGGGTAGGAAGAAAACTGCTCTCCCTACCAACTGGCGCCTGTGCCAAAATTTACAACAGGCAGGCTTCTGGGTCCCACCCTTAGTTGGTATACTATACACATACAGTGCAGTATAGTCCAACCCCTTTAGCTCTTTCTTCAATGCCCCACCTGAAAACCTCCAGGGGGACAGAGAGATTTAGCAGGGGGAGCAAGATCAATGAATTTCAGACTTTCTGATCAAGGATTTCAGGGAGGCCTTGGTTCAGATCTGCCCAAAATTTAAAAAAAGCACACACCCTTAACTAAAAATAGTTACAGAAATCAAGATCTTGCTTATATGGAAAAGCTCTCTTTCAAATGAACAATGACATCTTCTGAACGCAATTATACCTCCTTTACTGGACTTACCTAAAATCCACCTCACTCAGATCTAGCACTTCTCCCCCTGGTTCTACCAGAAAGAGAGCCAGCCGGCCTTCCATGTGCCAAGATCCAGTCCAGCTAAGATGTTCTGACAACCTCCAGTTAACCTACAGTGCTCACTTTTGACTTATGGCAAAGATTCCTCACATTTTTGATTTCCTGTGCTCAGTAACTGGATTTCACCGTTAGAATGTTTATATGCCACCCTTTGCCTTGAATCCAACACCCCACAGACAACCTGATATACAGGTAGGCTGGCAAATCATTTATGCGGGGACTAGATGCTTGTCTTGATGGCCAAAGAAGACCCTCCAGTATGAGAAGCCCAATGAGACTTTACAAAACGATTCACTTTCATTTCTTTACTTCAATTATACCGCATCTTTGACCTCCATGGGGATCCACAGCAGCTTTCCATCTCTCCTATGTTTAATCCTCCTAACAACCCTGTGAGGGAGGCTGGGTTGAAAATGAGTGAGTGATCCATGGTCACCCCAGAAGCTTTAATTTTAATCTACTGTGTATTGTTTTATGGAATATACTGGTTTTATCGATTTTTAGATTCTGTAAACCGCCCCAGCACAGCATGTCCAGGAGGATCAGTATATCAATCCCTAAATAAATAAATATTAAATTAAAAAGCTTTCATGATGGAGTGGAGGTTCTAATGTGAGTTTCCTAACCGTCCTCAGGCACCATAACCACTGCATCCCCCAAATTAGAAAACCAGATTCAATCGCATCAGATACATCCAAGGGAAGAGTTCCGTGTTGTTTGACGTCTTCCTTGATGATTTTGATGAGGTAATAGAGGGTACAGCTTGGTGTAGTGGTTTGGGGCTCTGACTTCTAATCTGGAGTAATAAAAATTGTAGGACACAGTTAGTGTTTTCTACCACTGGGACTTCTATCTCATTATTATGTAAATAATAAGGCTAATGCTACATTTGTGGAACGAGATGGCAGGGTCTGAGAAGGGCAGTATATAAACTGCTTCATAAATTAAATAACATAAATAAACTAAGTTTGAGTTCAGAGGCACCTTTAAGGCCAACAAAGTTTAATTCTGGGGATAAGCTTTTATGATTGAACCTGGGGTCTTCTGCATGCCAAGCAGGTATTCTTGCTACTTGCAATGTGAGCTCTCCAGAGTCTAGGCCAGGGGTAGTCAAACTGCGGCCCTCCAGATGTCCATGGACTACAATTTCCATGAGCCCCTGCCAGCAAACCAGGGGCACCTTTTAGATCAACACAGTTTAATCCTCGGTATTTGGGAAGGGTGGAGCATAAATGTAAAAATGAACAAACAAGCTTGCCTGGGCACAGGTATTTCTTCAGGGAAGTGGAAGATGGGGCTCTCTTGGCATGAACAGTGCCCCTGAATCGGGGCTCTCTCCGTGCACAAAGGAAGGACACAGGAAGGAAACACAATACTGCAGAAGCAGTCCACGTTCCCGCCCTCCGAATTCTCCCACCTCCTTGTATGTTCTGTTCCAGATGGCTGCTGTGCCAACGTTCCAACACCCACACCTTCCCCAAATCAGCTTTCCCTCCACGGAGGATGCCATCTGCTAAGCCACCCTCTTGCTTTCTCCTTCCCAGCCATTCACCAAGGTCGGTTGTGTTCTGGTAAGGATCCTTTCTGCTCCCCCCTCTCCCCGCCCCACAACTGCAAGGCCTGCAGCTCCCCATCGATACAGGCCAAATGTTATTCTCATAAACTCTGCCAACTTTGAAAGAGAGGAATCATGACTTGTGCAAAGGATTCTGGGTCCCGTCTCCATGGGTCGCGCCCCCCCTTGAGTCATGGGGCCAGACAACAACCCACCAGGACCCGAGGAGCAGCCTCTGCAACATGGTGCACCGAAGCCCAGTTTACAAGCAGGTCATGGTCTACCAGCCGAGTAGGTTGACGGAAGCAAGCCAAGCCATGTGATGCTCCAGTAGATCTGGGCAGCGCTCCAGCAGACCCTAAAACGTATTCCAGAATCTTCCATGCTGCAAATGAGACCCAGCAAAAGAAGAAGAGTTGGTTCTTATATGCCGCTTTTCCCTACCCGAAGGAGGCTCAAAGCGGCTTACAGTCGCCTTCCCATTCCTCTCCTCACAACAGACGCCCTGTGGGGTGGGTGAGGCTGAGAGAGCCCTGATATCACTGCCCGGTCAGAACAGTTTTATCAGTGCCGTGGCGAGCCCAAGGTCACCCAGCTGGTTGCATGTGGGGGAGCGCAGAATCGAACCTGGCATGCCAGATTAGAAGTCCACACTCCTCACCACTACACCAAACTGGAGGGGGCCCTCTAAACACAGGAAGTCAACATGAATGTGCCCCTGCTGGTTTCAAACCCTTTTTTGAGCAAGTCCCAAAGCGGAACCCTGCAATGAGAACAGGTGCAAGGTTCCCACCCACCGACAGTCCTCTCCCCCCTTCCAGGGGGAGGCTGCAGTGCCCCCTGTGCTGTTCCGGGGAAACACACAGACACGCACCCCTCCTAGGAATGAGATTTTGTGGACATTTGAGGCTGATGCATGAAAAGAGGAAGGCAGGTAAATGTTTCATGGGCAGCCTGAGGAAGTATCTGGTCTGGATCGAAGCCACATGACCAGAGGTGCCAACCTCCAGGTGGGACCTGGGGATTTCCCAGTATTACAACTGACCTCCACTCTACAGACATCAGCACCCCCCCCTCCCAAGAAAATGGCTGCTTTTGAGGGGGATTCTAGGACATGACACCCTGCTGAGATTGCTCCTCTCCCCAAACCCAGAGCTGGCAGCCCCACCTCTAATAACCCAATGCTTTCGTCTTCTCCCACCTCTTAAGGACATCAAACAAAAAAAGTAAAAATAGAATGCTGTGCGTTCAAGGACACCCGCATGCCTGGAGGATTTCATAACCGGAGGCCCAAGCCAGCATGGCCTTCTCGTGGAGCCAATGGACACCCCCCACCCTCCCCTGTGCGGCAGAGGCAACTGAAGCAGGACACTCTTCCAGTGCTCTGGCACTTCTCTGACCTCTGGAGGCTCTTTTACAGGGGTAGTCAAACTGCGGCCCTCCAGATGTCCATGGACTACAATTCCCAGGAGCCCCCTGCCAGTGAATGCATTCTGTAAGCATGCATTCGCTGGCAGGGGCTCATGGGAATTGCAGTCCATGGACATCTGGAGGGCCGCAGTTTGACTACCCCTGCTCTAGAGTCTGTTACCTAAACGAGGGGTCCCCAACGGGGCATGGTGCTTCCGGCCACAATGGCGCCCCAACTCCTTCCCTGTTGCCTCTGAGTGTTTTTTGAAAGGGGTTTCTTGCCCAGCAGAGCTTCTGAGGGGCCACTGGAGAGATGAGTGTGCCTGCGTGTGGCCACTGGCTGGCGTGCGGCCGCCACTGCCCCTCCTCTCTGCACCATGGGGCTGGCCTTGGCCTTCACTGATCGCCGACGTGGCTAAGCTGAAGTGCACATCCCGTGCGTAGATTGAAAGAACATTGTTTAGGTGGCAGCTACCATTGTAGTGTGAGCTTTCTTCTCTGTCCCAGTATATACGGTATTTGCTGGCGTATAAGACGACTTTTTCCCCCTGAAAAACACGCCACCAAGTGGGGGGGTCGTCTTATATGCCGGGTGCACTTCAGTTGGGATAGACATAGCGGCCCATAGCGGCCCATAGTACTGTATTTTGAGTGGAAATGTTGGGGGGTCGTCTTATATGCCCAGTCGTCTTATACGCCAGCAAATACGGTATATATATATAATTACCCTTCTTTCCCCTTGCCCGTCACCTCTCTGTAGGTGTCTCTGCCTTCTGCAGCAGCCATTTTGCAACTGCATCTACCAACCCGTGTTAGAATTCCAAAGATGCCCGCAGACTCAAGATGGTTGGGGGCCTCCTGACCGAAACTCACTAGGAAAGCACTTCGCTCTCACTTAACATACACCCCCGGAATGCAAGAACAAGCTTCCCTGCAAGGAAGGAGGCTGACTAGAGAGGAAAAGCCTGAGCTAAAAGTCATGCAGAGATGCAGCGGACAGCCTCCTCTGGATGTGGAAACCCTTGGCGGGCAGGAGGGTCGGATTGTCTCTCTCTAGGCATGCCAAATATGTTCCAGCGCAAGGCCAGAGTGGCTGTGGGAGGATGCCTTCTTGTCCTGATGAAAGGTCCACCATCCCAAATGTACCCCGGGTCAAGGAAAGCAAAATTAGCCATGTTTCCGACACATCTAAGCATGTCAAAGAGCATTAGAGAGTGCCGTGGGAGACATTTTTCTCTCAAAGCCTGAAAGGAGCCACCAGGAGCTTTGCGGGCAATGTGGATCAAGGAAAGAATCCGTGTCCCCGAGGGCGATCAGAGGCCTTCAAGATTGCCAAGATATGACACACACATTCCTTCCATGGCTTCCTGGGGGATCTGGCCAAGGGCCAGGCCTGACAGCACCACTCTGTTGCGGTCAACGACTTTCACCTCTCATAAACTGAGGAGGAGGGAGTCAGATCTGGGACTCATGGAGAGCCATGGTTTCTTGGTCGGCGGACTTGAGGGCCTTGACATCCCAAGCGCTTTCTCCCAATGTCTCAGAGGGCAGCCATATTGTCTCTTTGACCTTGGTTCTTCTGAAACGAAGATCTATGCTAGCCAGGGAGGCTGCAGCATTTTAAGGATTTAAAGGGGCCAAAGGATCCTAACATGTGTGAGATCCAGTGACAAGTGGATTCCGCTGAGCATTATGAGCCAAACATATGAGTAGTGTCATGTGTAAAGGGCTGTGTGTGTGTGTGCACGCATGCACCCATGCAAAGCAGTACCTTCATGACAAACAAACCCAAATTCAGGGAAGAACTGAGCAATCTGGCCGTGGGTGGGGGCCCCGACCAACTTTACTTCCTCCCTACAACAGTAAGGATCTGGCAGCCAAGATCTTTCTGCAGACCTTCTCTGCTTAGTCCTCCTTACACTAAGGTGACTTGGAAGCTGTACAAAGCCCAAGAAAGACTCAGCGGTGATCATCGAACATCCCAGACTCAATTTCTGATAAAAGCCAGGCCTTTCTGAGACCAAAGAGAGCCATTTTGTCCTTCCAGAGCGGACAGACGTTGAGCTACACAGATCAACAGGCCGACTCTGTGCCAGGCAGCTTCGGAGGTTCCCGCTGTCTGTTGAAGACGCTTCTGGGTTCCTCGGAAGTTCATTAATCATGACAGACAAGTTACTAGTCAAGCAGCAGCCAGCGGAAGGGAAGTATTGTCCCGGGATAGACTTTCCATTCAAAGCAACGAGCATAGAGTCATGTGGGCCCTTCCTTCTGGAAACAAGGAGCAAACCACACGCCCCTGGTCTCTGGCCATGGAGCCGGACCCAGAGGGAGGGGGGGTCAAGGGCCAACCAGGAGGGGTTGTTCCAGCTTTAGCAGTTATCTGAACAGTGGAGAGAGAATGTCGCAGAGGGACAAAGAGGACAGGGGAAGAAGAGGGGGGGGGGGCTAACAGAGAGCAAATGTTAAGAAGTGAGCACACAATGTCCTGCTCTGGGGTCCCCCTCTGTTGTGGACGGGACCTCAGTGGGCCTGCAGCCAGCCCAGGAACGTCCATGGTCTGTTGGGGGTGATTCAAACCCCGAGCTCACCAGTCTGAATTTGCCTCTAGCCCATTATCCCATAAAGTCATCAGATTGTCCCTCTTTTGGAGGGACATCTGGGGGCACCTGGCAAATTGTACTTACGTTGAAATTTTAAAAAATATATATTACAATACTATTTTGGCGTTCTATGCGGTCCATGAAAATGTTTGTTGCTCCATATAGACCAGATTTTTAATCAAGAACCCCCCTCAGTCAATGGTGTCCTGCTTTACCAACGTTAAAATCTGGTCACCTTACCACAGGCGGGGCTGCCAACCTCTTCTGCCATTACAACTGTTCTCCTGGCCATCAAGTCCAGCTCCCCTGGAGAAGATGGTGGCTTTGGAGGGGGTGGGGGGGGGGGGTTCTGTGGCCTTGTGGCCCACTGAGGGAGGTCCCAGTCCTCTGTTGGCTCAACCCATCCCCCAACCTCCGTGCCTTTCCCAGCCCAGAGCTCTGTGGAAATTCACAACCGGAAGTGGGAATGGAAGTCTCTGGGTGGGCCGCATATTCCCCAGAACTTGGGTCTCCCTACATTTGAGACGTCCACTCAAGCCTCATTGCTTCAGCGGACTCAAAAGCAGAAGGCCTGCAGGGAGAGATGGCACGGTTGTCAGCCACTGGCTTCCCTTCACAGGAGAAAAGGGAGGAGACCTATCTTGCCCCTGCTTCCTCCTCCCAGCTCCAGCGAAAGGGGGGGGGGAGGAAAAAAGAAAAAGAGATGTATTAATTATCTTCAAACAGCTTCTGGCAGGGCGGAGAGATCTCCCTGCGATTAGGAGCCATGTCTCAGGAAGCTATAATGAAGGTGGACTAGTGACACCCCTGATTAATATTTTATTCCAGGGAAATTTAAATGAAACGATCCATCATCATTCGGTAGGGGAGGAATCGGCAGGGACGTCTGCCAATTACTGGCATGGTGTGGAAGCACCTTGGCTTTTTTTTAAGGGGGGGGGGTATAGTACAGGAATCGTTCCAGGTGGGGAAATGGGGGCTCAAGTCACCTTGGTCTCTCCCCCACCCCTGATTTTGCAAAAAGAAGAGAGAGGCCTGCTTCGGTACAGATAAGGAAGCCCATTAGATGGGGGTTGGACAGGGTACCTAAGAGGATACGGGCTTAGCAAGCAGTTTTGGCATCCACACCCGACAAAGATTAAGCAGTTGTCATCGTTGCGTCCGTCCGTCCCCGTACAACTTTTTCTCCCAAAAGAAAGAAGTTCAAAAGAAAAATGATGTTCAATTTACAGAGCTGTAGCGACTTCAAGGCAAGATTTTATAATTAGATTGCCAGCATTGGAAGAAGAAAAGGGTTGCACCAAGTCCAGCAAACAAAATAGGAAAAAAAACAATTGGTGCTTGCAGGGAAAGAAAGAATCATTAAAATTTGTGAAACTCCAACAGGCTTCTTACAGAAGGGGATATGTAGAGGAATGGGAAGGCGACTGTAAGCCGCTTTGAGCCTCCTTCGGGTAGGGAAAAGCGGCATATAAGAACCAACTCTTCTTCTTCTTCTAGATATGAAAACAGACAAAAATAGAATTAAAATAGCCATATTAAACAAGGCGCATGTTACTGAAAGCTGAAACACTCAAGTCCACAGCCAGGAGCCTTTGGCTGCTTACCCTCCAGGGCACAACAGGACCATCAGCGTGCCACAAGGAGGGCAGCATCAGCCAATTTTGAAGCTAAAAGGAGTGGACTGCAAGGTTTAAAAACTGCATATTGATCAGTTAAGACTGAAGACAACAAGCCAAGCTGATTGTGCAGAAGACCAAGAGCAAGACAGTTCGAACCGGGAGAGAAGCTCAGCCTCAGCTCCCATACTCAGAAGACGGCGACCCTCAACTAAAGGAATGCCGCTGTTCTGTTCCGTCCTGCAAACGGTGACCGCAAGCACGGTCTGAGTATAAACACTCCTGCCACGAGAGATCCTGAATGTAATAACCCTGACCGCTCAAAACAGTTACCGAGCTCCAGCAAGTCCGGCTCAAAATAACTCACCTTCCCTGGTTAAAATCTGACCCCAAGTCCACAACTGCAAACTGCAAGCTACAATGTGAGTGCTCCAGGCCCTTCAATCTATGTGACAAAACATCTATGCTTTTCCAGGGTTCCACGGAGCCATATAGAGGCAAACCGTTCAAATACCACAATAAATCCCTCGGCCAGAGTCACCCTGCGTGGCTGTCTGAATTAGGGATGTGAGCTTCGGCTCGGCCACCTTGGCGGTCACTGAAGCCCGAGGCGGCGCATAGGAGGCCAGCGCCATGGTGCTGGCCTCCTATGCGCTGCCTCAGGCTTTGATGATCACCAAGGTGGCCGAGCCAACCCAAAGTGCATATCCCTAGTGTGAATCCTCGCATATACAGCATGCGCTCCCCTTGCACAGCACTCAACAGAAAACTGATGGGAAAAATAACAATCAGGTAAGTTTGGAAACCCCCCCAGTCCACGCCTCCTTATCCCAGGAATAAGAATCACAAGCCCCGTTACTGATTCAAGAAACCAGCTGGACCACTGGAGAGTTAATGGCAAGAGACAAGGAGAATTCTCCGGCCATGCAGCAACTGGCCTGACACGTGACTTTCCGAAAACAAAGAATGAAATCAAAGACACAATTTCTTTGAATGTTCTGCAGAGAGACAGAATCATAGAAATATAGAATCACAGAGTTGGAAGGGACATCCTGGGTCATCTAGTCCAACCCCCTGCACTGCACAGGACACTCATTAAGGAATACAATGGACGCTAGATAGGGGTGTGTGTGGAAGAACTCTATGGATGGCCTCTCCCTCCCCCCAGGACTTGGAAAGGCTACAGGCTGGAGGCCCCCCCGGGAAGGGAACTCACCGGCAGGGGCAGCTCTCAAGCAGCAGGGATCTACAGCCTTTGAGCCTTGGAGGGAAGTGGAAGGGGGTGGTCAGGGGTGGGGAATGGAAGGCAATTGGCTGGCCACTGGGCAGACAGGCAAGCCGGTTGAAGAAGGAGGCATTCAGGGGTGGGACAACTGCCCTGAGTGGGTGTTAAGCGCTGAGTGGCACTTAAGCCATGAGACCAGCTCCTCCTCCTAGGCCTCACCAGAAAAATCAATTGGAACAGATTATTATGTTATATTAAGTGCATGGTGACACAACCGTATACTAAGTTTGTATTAAGTATTTGTAAGTATTTGAAAGGTTGTCACTTGGAGGAGGGCAGGATGCTGTTTCTGCTGGCTGCAGAGGAGAGGACACGCAGTAATGGGTTTAAACTTCAAGTACAACGATATAGGCTAGATATCAGGAAAAAGTTTTTCACAGTCAGAGTAGTTCAGCAGTGGAATAGGCTGCCTAAGGAGGTGGTGAGCTCCCCCTCCCTGGCAGTCTTCAAGCAAAGGTTGGATACACACTTTTCTTGGATGCTTTAGGATGCTTAGGGCTAATCCTGCGTTGAGCAGGGGGTTGGACTAGATGGCCTGTATGGCCCCTTCCAACTCTATGATTCTATGATTCTATTAGTCTAAGTGTTAATAATAAAAACTGCAGATTTTTGTGGGGGGAGGAAGGGAAGGCAATTGTGAACCACTTTGAGACTCCTCGGGGTAAAGAAAGGCAGGGTGAATGAACCTGCTCTTCTTTTCCTGCCCCTAGAAGAGCCTGGGTGACTCTGTGGCCAAGTGACTTATTGGGGCATTTGAATACTTTGTGCCTGAATGGCTTTGAGCCATCTTGGTGCCATGGAGTCCACCTAAGCTGCCATTTTCCCCAGGGGAAATGATCCCTGAAATCTGGATTGCAGTTGTCATTCGGGGAGATCTCCAGGCCCTAGACCGGCAAACTGGGGTGGTAAAAATGAAGGAAGAAGAAGAAGGGCTAAAAATCCCATGTTGCATGCAAATTACATTTGGCAATCCTGAGAGCATCAAACAACTGCTGGATGTTGATGTGATTTTTCCAAAAACAGGAACCACATTCTACCTAGGAGGGCTGAGAGACTCAAGGAGAGTTTGGGAAATACAGGAAACAGACAGCACAATCCTTCTAATCCAGTGGTTCTCAACCTGGGGGTCGGGATCCCCTTGGGGGTCGAACGGCCCTTTCACAGGGGTCACGGCAGGGCAAGCAGCTTGGCTGGGGGGGGGGTACGCCATCCACACAACAGCTTTGTAGAGTAGATCAAGATAGAGCATTTATCTGTCGGGAGCAGCGGAAACGAGCAAGATCAGCATGGTGGGACAGGAGGCAGAACTGAATGGAAAACCCCCGGAGGAAAAGAACCCAATTTATATACAATCACAAACAATGGATCTTCACGTCATTGGTCAGTCTCGGTTTAATTTCTGTGAAAGAACACCTGCGTAATTTTATGGCTGGGGGTCACCACAACATTAAAGGGTCACAGCATTAGGAAGGTTGAGAACAACTGCTCTAAGCCCTTTCACTTCAGCAGACACTGTAAGCAACAACAAAGATTTGAGGAAGTGATATTTTTCCCTTGCTAAACACTTCTGGAGGAACAAAGATGCTGCAGAAGGACGTCACAAGTGACCAAAAACTCTGTTTTAATAAAACTAAGCATTTCCTGACAGACCCTCCTTGGGATATTTTTCAAAGCAACCCCCCCCCCACCCCCTCCCCCGATGAGGCCAAACTGAAGTTGGTATTTCGGATGCGTTGCAATAAACTGAGGTCGGTTCCATTCTGATGTGGGGAGGGGGGGGGGAGACACCTCTACTTCTAAAATTATGGCAGGGAAACATTCAGATTCCTTTGAATAATCCGATTGCTTCAAACTAAATTTGCAGACGGAGTGACTTCTTCAGCGTCAATTCCTAACACATTTCTGTGGCCAACGGGAAAACCTCTTCGTGAATATGGAAATGATCTACAAATTCTATCCAAACTGCAGGAGGCCAAGAGACCTCTGAACCTCTAACAAAATAAAACTGAGCAGTGTGAATGTAAAGTTCTGCCTATGAGGGCAGCGTTTACAGAACCTGCCTGAAAAATGCACCAGCAAGTCTGAAATGTTCTGATGTTGCTTTTTTTGTGACCACGGACTTGAGACTTTAAACATCCCCAGAGGGGATTCCGCTATACAATCCAATAACCCGGCTCGAACACTACTAAGGGGCAATAGTGTGAAAGATGTCATGACAAAGTCTCCTGCGGGACCATCCCTTGAAGGCTGTACAGCACACAAAGCAGAAGGCCATCTATATTCTAGCGCCAGCCCTGTCCAGCATGGCTCAGGCCAGTCCAATCTTGTCAGAGCTCAGAAGCTAAACAGGGTTGGGCTCTGGTGAGCTACCAAGGAAGAAGAGGGTAGCCCAGGAGAGTCTGACCTCATCAGATCTGGGAAGCTAAGCAAGGTCAGCCCTAGTTAGTACCAAGAGAAAGCCCAGGCTGAATCTGCACAGACCTTTTATTCCAATCCCAGGTTGGTTCGGTCCCTGCCATCTCCACTGAATGTGATTTCCAAATCAGATTTAAATTTTCCCTCTGCAACAAGCAGGATTGACCTGGAGTGACCCCTACCTTTTCCCTGCAGTATCCTAGAGTGGATATGACCCACAATATTTGAAAAATCGGCATGAGAAGTCATGCAGATCTCTGCTTGCTGCTGAGCCTCTGCTGTAGGAAAGCCCTGATTGGCCGAGGCTTCAGTTCAAAGGCTTCCTCATTCCCAGGCTGCAAGCTTGCCTTAAGGGGAAGCCCTAACTTCTCTCGGCAGAAGCTCCAGAAGCCCTAACTTCTCTCGGTAGAGATTTGCCTCTTGTTTTTTTTTCCCTCCCTCCTCTGCTATCTCCAATCCTCCTCCCCCCACTTCAAGGAAAGAAAGAGGCTCCTGTTGCTCTTGGTTCCCCCCACTTCTGAGCTTCCCTAATCACGTGCAGAACACTTTTCTGTTTCAATGGGGGAAGAATAGAGGAAGACCCAAGTTAAAATCGATCTGGATTCAGCAGGATCCACAACGGTATAAACAAAGTAAGGGCAGATTCAGCCCCAGGGTCACGACAGAGAGGCAGGCCGTGGAAAAGCAACTCTGAACGCCGCTTGCCTTGAAAGACAGATTGTGCTGCTGTACATCAGCCACCCCCCACCCCCCAAAGGGAAGTCTTCAAAGAATATGCATGGCCACAAAAGGCCCAGGTTACCATTAGGTGAAAGCCCCTCAGTTTTCCTACAAGGAAAAGCAGGCCAGGATGAACCATTCAGGAGAGGAATGGCCGTCACAATTAGAAAGACCAGCTTCCTTTTTGTTGGAGAAATCACTATATTGGTTCATTTTCCAGCTTCCAATCTACATCTAGTCTTGCTACTTTTCCATCCAAATCTTTGAAGGAAAGCTGAAACGCATATGATACTTTCCCCAACCTAAGAATGTACTGATTTAATAGCATAAAATGCATTATTCATAACACTCCTTAGCATATAAAACTGTATATGGCCTATATTTGTGAGATGCAATGCACAAACACCAGAAATACAGGGAAGAACTGCAAACTGCAGCACCTGGTATTAGAAGAGCTGGTTTTTTATACCCCCCCCTTCAATACCAGAAGGTGCCCCAAGACATCATACAAACACCTTTTCCTTTCTCCCCCCAACACAGACACCCTGTGAGGTAGGTCGGAGTTGAGAGAGTTCTAAGAGAACTACTCTCCAAGAACAACTCATGGTTAAGAGAATTAGGACTGGCTGCATGTGGAGGAGTGGAGAATCAAACCCAGTTCTCCAAATTAGAGGCATTTGAGAACCAGGAGGGAAAGAAATGTTGAAAAAGAAAAACTTGAGTTCTGTAAAGAAACAAAAAGTCTGTTCATTACTTAAAAAAAACACTGTTCATTATTTAGACAGACAGTCTTCATGGCATTGGGCTAACAGCATTTTTTAAGTGGGAGAAACTTAACATGAACCATTAACTCTCTTGTTACTTAACTCGGTAGGTGTTCTGATGAAAAATCTTCAATCTGTTCCATTCTAAGAAAGCACCGAGTGAAAACTTGCCTTATTTCACACATCCCAAAAGGGGGGGGAAACGCCCATCAGCCTTTGGGAAATGCTGCCTCTGCTGCATTTTTTAAATATCTCATCTGTCTGCAACTGCGTTAGCAACAGAGAATCAACAATGTGTGATGAAAACATTTCCACTTATTTACACCATTATTATAAAATCCAAGATTCCACATGGTATCCCTTTCTTTTTATTTAATCCGTGTCTACCCTGACTTTAAGAGCCTCTTGTGGCGCAGAGTGGTAAGGCAGCAGACATGCACTCTGAGCTCAATCCCAGCAGCCGGCTCAAGGTTGACTCAGCCTTCCATCCTTCCGAGGTCGGTAAAATGAGTACTCAGCTTGCTGGGGGGTAAACGGTAATGACTGGGGAAGGCACTGGCAAACCACCCCGTATTGAGTCTGCCATGAAAACGCTAGAGAGCATCACTCCCCCCAGAGGGACCCCAAGTGACTTCCCGGCTCCTCCTTTCCTCACTTCTGTCAAAACAACAACCCTGTGAGGAAGATCAGGCTGAGAGGATGTGTCTGGTGAGCTTCCACGGCACCAATGGGGATTTGAACCTGGGTCCAATCCACTGACCACTACCGCACGCTAACTTGGTGTTGGGCTTGGACAGCCGCTAGCAGGAAAGGATTCCCAGCCCCAATTTGGGGGGCCCTGCAGGCCAAGAAATGGTTTCTACCGGCAGGAGGGCTCTCTCGTTTCTGCGCCTAGCACAGATGTAAAACCCGCAAGCCCTGCAACCCAAGGAGGGCCGGCCTCCTCTCCTCCCCGCTGCCCGCCGTGACCTCGTTCCGCTGCATCACGCAGCCCCGGCCTCAGCTGCTTTCTCTCGAGTGTGTGGTAATTGAGCGAAGAGAAGCTCACGGCAGCGTCCACGGATGTGTGAACCAGTTTTAAGAATTCAGGCGCCCGCGGCATTGCACCCGGCTCTGCATCTCAGCACAAAGGCACCGTGACAGATCGGCGGGTGGCAGCCACGGTGGAATCCGACTTGCAGGCTCCCGGCTGCAGCTTTTTATGTTAATTTGGGACCATGTTACCCATAATGCCTTGCAAGCCAGGGAGATATTCTTGGCAGGCATCCTAAGCTGAATTTTTTATGTACTCGCATACAATCAATGCATATAATGTTCCAGAACCGGGGGTGGGGGGGTGGGGAGGGAAATGGAACATTTAATAGGGAGAAAGGTGGGGGCAGGACACCTGTGCAATCAGGCACCTGAGAACACAGGCCAGTCATGCTTGCTTAAGCGCTAGGCTACCACAAGCGAGGGGTGGGCAAAGCTGGACCAGGGGGGGAGAGAGGGAGAGAGGAGAGAACAGCACCACCCCCTTGTTACCACAACGAAGTCCTGAGACATACTTGAAGCGCAGGCCCAATGCCTTTAAGGGCAAGATCCCAACTGCAGGGAGTGAGGGAGGGAGGTCTCCCCATTCATGTGTGAAGGATACATTCATGAAAAATTCAGCATGCCTGCCGTTAAAAACGGAACGGTGGGAAAGGAGTTGATCCATTCCAGGTTGCTGCTTCCAGTTTACTTTTGCAAAACAAAGAGGGGGCATCAGAGGACAAGCAAAAACATCAGCCCTGCTAGATCAGACCAGTGAAGGTCCATCTAGTCCAGCCTCAGGTCTCACGCGGTGACCACCCCGTTCCTCTGCAGAGCCGACCACAGGGTATACAGCTGGCTTTCTCAACCAGGGTTTCGTGAAACCCTGGGGTTTTCTTGATGGGTTTTTTGGAAGGGTTTCCCCGAATGAGTGGGAGTTAATTTTAAATAGATTTTTTAAACTCGTTAAACATTTATCAGGAGATATGACCACACATGGTCATGCCGAACTGCATCTCCCCTCCCCAAATGGCCAAGGATGGGCCTGGAGGAGGTGAAAAGGGGAGGGGCCCCAGGTGGGCATGTCCACCACTCTGCTTTCCAACCATATTCTGCACGATCGCACCACTTCTGGGGTTTCACAAAACCCAAAGAACGACACAGGGCTTTCACAACCGTAAAAAAGTTGAGAAAGGCTGGCATAGACGCTGAGGCCTTCTCCCTGAATTTCCCTCCTAGCATTGGGATTCAAAGGTTGACTGCCTTTTAATGTGGAGGTTCCGTTCAGTCAACACCTCTAACACAGTGGTCCCCAACCTTTTTATCACCGGGGACCACTCAACGCCTTTTACTGAGGCCCAGTGTGTGTGTGTGGGGGGGGGGGGGGTAGTTTACTCCTCTACTCTCAACCACTGCCCTAACGCTCTCTGATCGCTATGGTAATGTTCAAACATCCCTTCAAAATAAGATACAGACACGCCACAACAATGAAGTGTGTTGTAAAGGGCTGTGGGGGATGAAGTAAAGGGCCGGGGGGGGGGGGGAGAGAAGGCGTCCTTCGGGGCCCACCTCCAATTTGTCGAATGACCATATGTGGTCCGCGGCCCACAGGTTGGGGATTGCTACATTCCTGTGGCCATCTCTACATCTTCTGGCATCAAATTCCACTTTTTAAACACTCATTGATTAAAGGGCCATTTTCTTTTGTCTGTCCCGAATCTAATGTCCACCAGCTTCATGGGCTGAACAGGTGGAGGTGCACGCATACAAGGCCCTCAAACTCAAACAGAACTTAGAACTCGGCTTCTCATCGGGCAGAACAGATTCCCTTCCTTTAATGCAGGGGGAGTCAACCTGTGGTCCTCCAGATGTTCATGTACTACAATTCCCATGAGCCCCTGCCAGCAAATTCCTGAGACTTATTCCGCCAAAGGCGGCACTCTGCTCTCATTCCTGACAAACACAGAGCATCTCTCAAATCAGTTCCGGAACTGGCAGGCAGACACTTATCCCTCTCCTCCCATCTGCCTGTTCTCCTCATCCTCCCCCACTTTACCGGGGCTCACAAGTCCTCATGCGCCTGACATGCTCATCCACGCCACCTTTCGCAAATGACTGCTGGTGCTTACCACTTCTACTTTACCCTCACACCCAGGCAATCTTTAGGCTACACGGGATGGATCAGCACATCTCTTCTGAGGTGCATTTCGTCAGTCCCCACAGCCCTTGCGTGATGTGCACATGGCACAAGGAAAAGAAGAAATGGAAGATTATTACTCTTCACTGTCTGCATCAGTCTCGAGAAAGAGAGGGTAGCGTCGTGCAAAAATAATGGATTGGGTCGTTCAGAACTCCACACTCCGGAGAGACTTACAAGCCGTTCACCAGACTGCTGAATCCTGAGCCCATCCAACGGGGATTCAACCAACTAATCCTTCTGGTTAGGGGATCACATTCAGTCTCCTGGGTTTTGAGATCCCAGCACAACCCATTTGCCCTCCATGAAACCAATCTCCCTCCCTTAAGGACTAGGAACTTGGTTCCCCCCAGCTAAAGAGACCAGGTTTTGCATCCTATGTTTTTGATGATCCACAGCCCATAAGCAGCCCATTACCAAAAGCAGGAAATAGGGCCCTGCTGAAAAGACACGGGAGTCCACAATGTCAACCTGGAAGGATTCTGTATTTGCTAGAGAGCAGCATACAGTCTCTTCAGAAGGCGGCAGGAGATGTGAGAGAAGGTATGCCCCACTTCTAACAAGTACAAATTCTACATTTTATTCCTGTGCTCCCCCCCCCCAAAACCTATATGTTCCCAATCTACGAAGAGGTATAGGGAGCCTCTCCAAAAAGCACATGTCCCAGGGGTTCTTCATTTTCGGAGCATGCTAACTGGACCCTGAAGGAGGCAGTACATGGAAGGGTCCCAAGTACAGACACCCCACCTTCAGTGAAGCTGGGACTCCCATTTTGGAGGTCATGTACTTACATAAATTCTTACCACCGCCTCGAAATAAACCTTTAAATTTCACGTCCTCTCTCTGATGACAGATTCCTTGATCTGCTGCCATAATACCTCCAAAACAGGCAACAGCCAACACCACCCTATTTACCATGGAACTGATTTTTCTGACTGGGGGGGAAATAATTCTTTTCAAAAGGGAAAGAACTAAACGGTTTCTGAGAAGTTTCTGCCGTGTCCCTTTATTTCTGTTCAAGCTAAGCCTCCTGAGCAGAAGGAGGCATGCCCCTGAGCAGTGACTCAGGCTGAGCTGCAACAGGCACCCTCTTCTAGAGAACTAGAGAATGACCCATTCCTCCTCTCTCAACCCAGAGCAGGAACTCACAGAGTGGCAACAGGTAGCCTCTTCTGCAGGGGGCACTCCAGGCTTGTCCAATCTCTGGCTTTTTCCCAACCACACCAATCCAACTTGCTAAGCATCTCCCAGGCTTACAAGGATGCAGCTGGGGTGTGTGTGTGTGATCTTCCTTCTGTTCTCAGATCTGTTCTGAATCCCACAAAGCACAGAAGAAAGACAACAGAAACTATTTCCCCCAGACCATCTTGCACCAGGCGCCAGAAGTCTCCAGCATTTCATGCCTTTGGAACATGTGGTGGATTGTTCTAACTAAGCGTCTCATTATGTGCTTGCTGCCTACGCATGGAAATTAGAGGGACACACAACCATGAGGCCATGGAAAAGCAGCCGGGGGAGAGTGCCAAGCATCCTCTCAGGAGAGGAGACGCCAGCGTGGTACCCATCTGGAGAAATCCGCTCTGCATCTTATCCAGGATTCAGTCTCCGCGGTTGAGCATCTTAGGAACCTCAATTTCTGTTTCCTTAAAACACAATTAAGCCCCAGGTTTCCAGGGCTCGTGGTTACAGACGATCCCCAAAAGAAGGAAACATCACAAATGCCACCAGATGCAAAACAGAGCCAGCAAGACCTGGATTCGTCGTAATCGAGAACGGCTATGCAGGCTGTCGGCCCATTAGGCAATTTTGAGTTGATTTATCATCTGCCTTTCAAGAGATTCATTCATTTTAATTCAAAACAAAATTGCCAGACCTCAATGCAAGTGCCTTTCAGAGATAGAGAAGCTGACAAAATGGTGAGTTATTGCTGGGGAAACCACTTCCAGAATGCCCCTCCCATTACAAAGCCAGCATGAAGAATGACTTTCATGCACCCTGAATTTGCAGCATTGTGGAGGGAAATTTGTCTTTGTGTATTTAAACTAGTGACTGGACTTCCATACAGGGGTGTTGCAGGATGTAAAGAGAAAATATGGATATGTTTCAATGGAGACGCACGGATGTAGGTGACGTACGAGGGCATTAGTCGGATTATCCAAGTCGTTTGGCTGCTATTTCAACAGGACTAGAAACCTGAAATTTAATACGAGCATAAGAATTACCAGGAGTGCGTTGACGAAAATTTGTACCAGGGAAGCAACTTGTGAGAGTCACTGCTGACTTCTACAGATCCAGCTATATCAGAAGGAGTGAAGGGGGACTCAGGAAAGCTCCTCCCCGGCCACAAATGTGGTTCGTCTTGAAGGTGCTCCTGGACACTGGCTCTTTCCTCCTGCTCCAAACAGGCTCACAGGGCCACTCATCTGGACCAATCTTGTGAGAAAAATTAAGTTGGGGGCATTTGTATCCCAAGGGACTCAGGGGACTGTGGAAATTTTGTTGTGTAAGTTTGGCCCCCAGAACACGACATCTTCCAGAATAGACGAGAAACCCAAATTTACTTCTACCACATTCCACAGTAAAAGGTAAAGGTATCCCCTGTGCAGGCACCGAGTCATGTCTGACCCTTGGGGTGACGCCCTCTAGCGTTTTCATGGCAGACTCAATACGGGGTGGTTTGCCAGTGCCTTCCCCAGTCATTACCGTTTACCCCCCAGCAAGCTGGGTACTCATTTTACCGACCTCGGAAGGATGGAAGACTGAGTCAACCTTGATCTGGCTGCTGGGATCGAACTCCCAGCCTCATGGGCAGAGCTTTCAGACTGCATGTCTGCTGCCTTACCACTCTGCGCCATAAGAGGCTCATACATTCCATACATTTTGGACATAGAGTCCAAAAGTCTGGCATTGAGCCTAACAGTTATCACATAGGGTCAGAAACCTAAAGGCTGAGCTGCAGAAAGTTTCTTAAAATACAAAGAGTTATTCTAATCAGGTGCACATAATAAAAATTAAAAACACGGATATAATCTCTGTTATGTCCCGTATATCTGAGGAAGTAAGATCAGACATGTTTTGACCCTAAGGGTCTTCCTCAGTGGTCAAACAATTCAGTAATGTCCTCACCCAATAAAATAACAGAACACTGGGTGCTTGCTGGGTGGTAAAAAAAATCTGTAAGGCGATGTTGCAGCTAATGTGTGTTGTAGATATAGTTGTCTTATATGGAACCCACACTCTGAAAGAGTATCCAAAAAGAGGGGACCTCAACGGGGTATAAAGCCCTTGAAGCCACCCTCCAAAGGGGCCATTTTCTCCAGGGGACACTGATCTTCCCCAAATGGAGATCACTTCTAACTTCAAACTCCCCCTGGAGGTTGGCAAGCCTTCCACCTACCAGGCTGCAGACTCCAGGTTGGGAAGCGGGTTGTTTTATGTTTCCATCACCAAAATGACCAGAGGAAGGAACTGCTGTAAACAAGTTCTGTCCACTTTGGACATCTTCTAGTTAGGTGCCCCTAAGCTTGAAACGAGGCAAAAATGGGATTACCCTGCATCCAGTGCAGGATTTCATTACTGCTTTCCCATTTTTAACTGGCTCAGAAAATGATCCTGTTATGGACTCCAGCCCTTCCCAAAAGGTAGAACAGGCAATAACAAGATCCTCTGAGAGCTATGACAAATGTTCGGATGGATTGGTAGGCTTTCGAATAGCCTCCCTTATAATTTTATCTCACCCTTCCCTCCATGGAGCAGAAGCATGTAAGTTTCTACCCCTTTCCAGTGTATGTGCACAACATCAATGCAAGGTAGGTTAAATGTACAACAAGCCCCAAAGCCTGTAAGATTGATAACCGAGCAAGGATTTGAACCTGGGTCTCCACAGGTCTAGTTTTAACACTCTAAACTAAGGGTGGAGGGGGAATGGTAGCTCTCCAGATGCCTGTGGACTGGGGTCATGGGAATAGCAGTCCACGCTCCAATGGCTGCAGGGAGTCATGGGAATTGTAGTCCATGGACCTCTGGAAAGCCACCCTTTGGTTTCCCCTGCTCTAAACTGCAACAGAGAGCTTTCAGAAAAGTCACACACGGCCTGCTTAGCCTTCCTCACAGGGTTGGTGTGTGGCTACAAAGGAGGTGAGCGATGCCAGCCGCTTTGAGGAGAAAGGCCAGGTATAAATGAAACAAATACTAAATAAGAGATACAAATCCAGCACCCCACTTGATATTCGCATCTAAGCCAGGTGCCCAGTCAAAGCAGATCCGGAAGCAATCCTGTGTCTTAATGGTCCTCTGCAATAAAGCTACCTTTGCCTGGCTAAAGTTCCCCCAAACCACCAAACCCCACGTGTATCCGCTCCTTGTACCCCACATGCCCTGGTGCACCCTAGGAATGGTAGACCTGAAGGCACCCAGGACCAAGCTGCACCAAAGCACGGGCCGTCAAATGTGAAGGAAGCAGAACAGGATGCCTCAGGAAGTGTTGATGTGGTGGGGGATATTCTCTCCTCCAGCCCTTCTGGCCAAGACAGATTAAGCCCCACCAGTATAGTGGGGGGGCGGGGGGGAGGGCAGATTGCAAAAAGTAGAGAAGGAACAAGCAGCATCTATTCATTGCTCCCACACCCGCACCATTAGGGTTGCACGCTCCGGGTTGGGAAATACCTGGAACTTTTGGGAGAGAAGTTTGAGGAGGGAGGGAAGGGACCATAGCGGGGTCCAAAGCCACAGAATCCCCCCTCCAAAGCAGCCATTTTCTCCAGGGGAGCTGATCCCTTGTCGCCTGGAAATCAGTTGTGATCTCAGGAGATCCTATGTACTGTGGGCGAGAGGAATGAGAAGAAGAAAGCTTTTGTTTGTTGGTTCCTTTATTAGGTAGCAGATATCACAATCCCAAATGGGCACAGAGTTCCCCCAGGAGAACCTGCCAGGACCCTCTGGGCACATCCTTTCGTGATAAGCCAGAAAATGTAGAGTCTCAGGTGGTGGAGCAAATTACCCTCCACCCACGACTGAGAAAGGCAGATAAGCAGACCTGGGGACACAAACGTTATCACCCTCAATGCACTGCAGTAATCCCAGAAAGCCCGCCGAGGACTCCGATTTATGCCTGCAGTACACAAGCACTCATTTTCAGTGTGATCTGACTTGCCCTGTGAACATCCAATGCTACCTGGTACCAATTTGGAGCACGAGAACATCCAAAGAGCCCTGCTGGATCAGACCAGCGAGAGTCCACCTGCTCCAGATCGCAGCCAACAACCCCCATTGCCCTGTCCAGGAGCAGAGAACAGTCCGCCCCCAACGACTGCGCCCTGAGTGAGCTGGCTCCTTCTGAGCACAAGGCATGTGCCTTCCCAATGGGCCACAGACCCTCCCAGCAGAGATGCTGCTGAGGCTGCACGGTCCACAAGCGGGAGACCTACACCTCTGCAGGCAGGCGAGCAGGGCCCTGCGGCCCACCCCTTTCCCCATTCATCTCCTTTGTCTCAGCAAACAAGCTGCCAGAGGGAAATAAATAGTCACTAAGGTGATCATTAATTGGATGGTGGGAGAACCATCTTTTCCTCTTCCAGCAGGGCAGCTCGGAGTGAGCCATCAAGGCCCAAATGGACACGCTCATCGGCATACAAATGTCTTCATAATTCAGCGTTAGAGGAGACCGGGAGGAGGGAAGGGGAGACAGGGAGAAAGAGACACACACAGAGACAGGTTGGGCAAGAACAGCCCAACTGGAAGAGAGCCACTTCCAAAGGCCAGACGGGAATGGCTTACAAGCCCAAATGCAGCCAGGCCACAACAGTCAAAATGGAAGCCCTCCCATTTAATTCATTTCTATCCCATCTTTCTCCCCAGTGGGAAGTGGCTTATATTGTTCAGCCTCACAACAACCCTGTGAAGCAGAGTAGGGACTGGAACTCGGGTCTCCCAAATACTAGTCCAACACACATAACCACTATAACCACTGTGGCTCTCTGTGCCTCTTCCAATTAACATAAAGGCCCACATTAGGGCTGCCAACTTCCAGACAGGGCCTGCAATATGGATAAATTGAAGGACTGCAACCTGGATTTGCAGATAGTTAGGTGGATAGGGAATTGGTTAGAGAACCGCACTCAAAGAGTTGTTGTCAATGGTGTTTCATCAGACTGGAGGGAGGTGAGTAGCTGGGTACCTCAGGGCTCGGTGCTCGGCCCGGTACTTTAACATATTTATTAATGATCTAGATGAGAGGGTGGAGGGACTACTCATCAAGTTTGCAGACGACACCAAATTGGGAGGACTGGCAAATACTCCGGAAGATAGAGACAGAGTTCAACGAGATCTGAACACAATGGGAAAATGGGCAAATGAGAACAATATGCAATTTAATAAAGATAAGTGTAAAGTTCTGCATCTGGGTCAGAAAAATGAAAAGCATGCCTACTGGGGGGATACGCTTCTAGGTAACACTGTATGTGAATGAGACCTTGGGGTACTTGTGGATTGTAAATTAAACATGAGCAGGTAGTGTGATGCAGCGGTAAAAAAGGCAAATGCCATTTTGGGCTGTATCAACAGGGGCATCACATCAAAATCACAAGATGTCATAGTCCCATTGTATACGGCACTGGTCAGACCACACCTGGAGTACTGTGTGCAGTTCTGGAGTCCTCACTTCAAGAAGGACACAGATAAAATTGAAAGGGTACAGAGGAGAGCGATGAGGATGATCTGGGGCCAAGGGACCAAGCCCTATGAAGATAGGTTGAGGGACTTGGGAATGTTCAGCCTGGAGAAAAGGAGGTTGAGAGGGGACATGATAGCCCTCTTTAAGTATTTGAAAGTTTGTCATTTGGAGGACGGCAGGATGCTGTTCCCATTGGCTGCAGAGGAAAGGACGCGCAGTAATAGGTTTAAACTACAAGTACAACGATATAGGCTAGATATCAGGAAAAATGTTCACAGTCAGAGTAGTTTAGCAGTGGAATAGGCTGCCTAAGGAGGTGGTGAGCTCCCCCTCACTGGCAGTCTTCAAGCAAAGGTTGGATACACACTTTTCTTGGATGCTTTAGGATGCTTAGGGCTGATCCTGCGTTGAGCAGGGGGTTGGACTAGATGGCCTGTATGGCCCCTTCCAACTCTAGGATTCTATGATTCTATGGCCTGTATGGCCCCTTCCAACTCTATGATTCTATGAATATCTCCGTAACTACTACTGACTCCCAGAGAAGCAAGAGCAATTCCAGTGAAGAAAATGGCTGCCTTGGAGGGCAGATCTGATGCCATTCTGCTGCCCTGAGGACCCCCTCTCTTCCCCAAGCTCCTCTCTCCCTTCGTCAGGGATCTCCCTACCTAGAGTTGGCATCCCAAGAAATGGCGTACTGTATATGACTGAAATAACGTGTGATTGCCAGAGCCCAAGAATACCAGTGCTTCAAGATAAGATCAACTTGTCCACGTGGTGGTCAATCAATTCAAAAACCCTTAGAGCCAGTGTGGGCTAGTAGTTAGTGTGTTGGAGACCCAGGTTTGAACCCCGCTCGGCCATGGAAGCCTGCAGGGGCCAATCACACCCTGTCAGCCTAACCCACCTCACATGGCTGTTGTGAGGAGAAGCTCCTTTGGGTCCCCCACTGAGGAGAAAGGCAGGAGAGAAATGAAGATGGACACAATTAAAAGAGCCCTGTCCCCATGCCGCACCCTGTAGCCAAAGATGTCCTGGCACATGGGGTCCGATTTGTCCTCCTGCTGGGAAGTGCTGCCTCTGAGGCCCAGCTCTTGCGCGAGAAGCCAAACCTGGTCCCTGCTGGCCCCATTGAGGCAGTTCCCACATGTGTTTCTGAAGACCCATGTAACAGTAACCTTCCCCCCCCCCCACCCTTGTCCTTAATTTAAAAATAAATTAAAATGATTAAATTTGACACACCGGATCTGGGTTTAGTAATCGCAGAAGTGCTACAAAACAGCCAACTAGATTCGAATCCAGAACCATCTTAGAGATCAACAGGACTGGGGGTGGAGGGAAGCTTTAGAGATCCAAAGCTCCATCAGATACCCTCGGGGAGCAAGGCAAATGCACATGGAGCCACAGTCCACGCATGGAGACCATTACCCAAGTCTGCCAAGGTCAGGGCTGTTCTGAGCCAAGGTCACTTCCCCCCCTCCCACCAGCCGGCAAAGGAAACACTTCAAATCCAACTTTGTCTGCCACTAAGTCAGGTGTCCCTAACTGTTTGGAGTCAGTGTGTGCCCTTGCACCAGGAAAGGGGTTGGCAGGCACTGCGTTGGGCACCCCTGCACTAAGTGAACACAGAAAACGGGCGGATGTCAGAGCCCAGTCCTGTCTACCACAGCTGGAGTTGTCTGCAGAGGAAAAACATCACTCCAAAGTCACAACCCAAAATCCCTGAGTTAGAGCAGACTGAACCCAGAAGCTTTTGCATGGGAAGCTGCAGACCCACAGGGTTGTTGGGAGGTCAGTGAGGATGACTGCCTTAAGGGCACCCAAGAGGCTTCCAGGGCAGAGCAGAGATTCGAACTTGGGTCTCCCAGATATTCTAAGCCTGGGAGAGGAGCAGCCAGGAGTCCCTGGCTTGTACTGACACCTAGGCTTGCAAATCCGTGCTTGGCATGTTCTCATATTTCTCCGTGGAAAGATCACACAAAAAGCAGTTCTTCTAGAGCCTGAGCCAAAACAATGGTCCGTGTTGGCCTGGAATTCAATCTGCAGGGCTCTTGAGGATCTCAAGTACCCCCCAACCCAACCCTGCTTCATGCTTATCGCACAAAGGGTAGCACCCCTGCCCCCAATCTCAAGCGGGCTTGGAGGCCCAACCCGAAGGGTGACTGTTGAAAGACACACAAACACACACACACACCTCTCCAGCAAAGCTTCCCTTTCTCCTCCAGGGTTCCCAAGATTAATCTCGGCCCTCTCCCTTCCCTTCCCATCCTGCATGCAGCCAGTTCAATGCGGTTTTATAAAAAATAATAATAATGTTCCTAATTATCTTTTGCAGCTGTCAAAAATAGCTCCAATCACTGGCCATGCAAAGCCACTTTGTTTAGTTGTTTTTTTAAGTAACAACCAACCCTTTTCCCTCCCTCCCACCTCCTCAGGTTTGACAGGCAACAACGGCTCTCTTAAGTGCGCTTCCCCTACACTTTCATGCTCCCCTCAAGGGTCAAAGCCAGGGGTAGTCAAACTGCGGCCCTCCAGATGTCCATGGACTACAATTCCCATGAGCCCCTGCCAGCATTTGCAGTGGCTCATGGGAATTGTAGTCCATGGACATCTGGAGGGCCGCAGTTTGACTACCCCTGGTCAAAGCTCTTGTCATCTTGGGGTGCTCTCATGTGTTCGCTCACAGGCTCTCTGGCATGGGTTTCAGAAGCCAAAGGTAGCTAACAAACCACAAGAGCTTCCTTTAAAATAAGGGGGGGGTAGGGTTGTGCGCTCCAGTGTGCTTCGACCGCTTTGGCAAGCACCGAAGCTCAAGGCGGCCGAAGCACGTTAAGAGCGCACAACCCTAGCAACGGCAGTGTGTTCTCTCTCTATACATACATCTTTAAATCTCACAATGGACCTGGTTACTGTTACGCTGGCTGTCGTGCAAACACATGCCACAAGCATGTGAAGCCTTCTGTGAAGGCTTAAGGGGGTGGTAGGTGACAGGGGATGAGCGATAGGGTTGTGAGTGTCCTGCATAGTGCAGCGGGTTGGACTAGATGACCCAGGAGGTCCCTTCGAACTCTATGATTCTATGACTCTAAGCCTCACCTCTTCCAAAAGCATGTTTTGCGGGTGGGTGGAAGGAAGCGGAGAGCTGCGCTGGAACAACCCGCTCCCAGGCACCTTCAGGCCTGCCTGCTACGAGGCATCCCTTTCTCCCCTCTGAGACCCGACAGCTTCAGGCCCAGAAAGTAGTCCAGCGCTCAAAAACAAGGAAAAGCTCCCAGACTGTGTTAGCTTCAGGTCAGAATCATCTCTGGAAGTTCAGGTGCTGGTGGTGGTGGCGGCTTTCTAATGTTTTCTTTCCATCTCTGAGCAGAGCAAATTGCAGAAGCAAAATGCACCCCGTGGTCAGATCGATCCGGATGGGTGGCCCTGCTAGTCTGTCTGTAGCAGGAGGAAAGAGCCAGTCCAGGAGCACCTGCAAGACTAAAGGCATTTGTGGCTGGGGAGGAGCTTTCGGGAGCCCCTCCTCCCTTCAGTGCAAACTCCTCCCCTGCCACAAACGTCATTAGTTTCAAAGGTGCTCCTGGACTCTGGCTCTTTTCCGCACCACTGGCAGACAGCTGAGCCACTAACCTTTCACTAAAGAGCCCCTTCTCTTCCCCCCCCTACTCCCAGCCGTATTATAGCTCCAGTTCTTACTAAATTAAGACTGCTCCAAACTGTTGCTTCCGTACACATTCAGCCCTAGAACCGAGTTTGAATCCAGTGGCACCTTTAAGACCAACACAATTTAATTGTGAGTGTAAGCTTTCCTGTAAGAGCCTCTTGTGGCGCAGAGTGGTAAGGCAGCAGACATGCAGTCTGAAAGCTCTGCCCATGAGGCTGGGAGTTCAATCCCAGCAGCCGGCTCAAGGTTGACTCAGCCTTCCATCCTTCCGAGGTCGGTAAAATGAGTACCCAGCTTGCTGGGGGGTAAACGGTAATGACTGGGGAAGGCACTGGCAAACCACACCGTATTGAGTCTGCCATGAAAACACTGGAGGGCATCACCCCAAGGGTCAGACATGACCCGGTGCTTGCACAGGGGATACCTTTACCTTTAAGCTTTCCTGTGCATGCTGTGAGGGCAATTTGTTTCATGCAGGTGGGGGCTGCAAGGAGAGGCTAGTCAAGAGTCTGGGCAGCTCCCACCTGCTTTATTTCTGCAGGTGGTTTATGTGTACATGTTGGTTTGACGCTGTATCACGTGCACTAGGTATTAGGGTATTTATGGTGTTGTTTTCTGTCTCAGAATTCCTGAAGAAGGCTACAGCCAAAAAATTGCTTGAACTGGCGGCTTTTTAATGAATTGTTAGAATTTGTGTATTTTCTAGCTATTGTTGGTTGTTGGGCAGGAACAATTATAATTGCATTGTTTGAAGTATGGTTGTCTGCGGGGGGGGGGGAGACTAAATTTTTGTCATGGCTGATCAGTACATGCTTACACAGTAATTGCTGCGCTGTTGTGTTTTTGCTATCCATCTCCGGTAGCTCCGATTTTACTTTGGCATGGTTAAAGTGTCAGCTACCAAACTGGGAGAGCTGTATTCAGATCTCTACACTGCCCTTAAGTTCATTGGGCGACCTTGGACCAGTCACTCACACTCAGTATGACCTACCTCGCAGGTTTGTTGTGAGGTTAATTTGGGAATGAATCACGTATGCCTTCAACTTCTTGATGAATGACGAGTTAAAGGCAGGCTAGACAGAAAGAGCCTTTCTTCACATGCTCCTGAGAATAAAGATATGACGAAATCTCGCAGGAAAGGACATGGCACATTACTTTCCTTCCTACCTACTCCCACAACCACCCCTCCAATAGTTTCCCCTCCCCAAGTAACACCAAGGGGAGGGGATGATGATTGGCTGTGAAAGCTCTAGCCCAGGGGTAGTCAAACTGCGGCCCTTCAGAGGTCCATGGACTACAATTCCCATTTGCTGGCAGGGGCTCATGGGAAATGTAGTCCATGGACATCTGGAAGTCCGCAGTTTGACTACCCCTGCTCCAGCCTGTTGAACTCTGCCCTTCCATAACTGCTCAAGGGCTATGGAATGTTTATGAACATTCCTACTGCTCAGACATTTAAGAGCCCACATGCACAACTTTAAGACAGATGGGTGAACTCTGAGTGGGTGCGTGTAAACTGCGGAACGAAAGAGTGCAAGAGCACAGAAGGCATAAACTCAGTAAGCGTGTTACAGAAACACGCGAAGGGAACATATGGGAACTCACATGCACAAGCTGGAACTCCCCGAAGAAAAGGTTAAACACGTAACAGAGCACATGCCTCTAAACCAGGGTCTGCAACCTTTCTCCTCCTGCATAAATTAATTTGGCTATCGGCTAGGGCAGAGGTAGTCAACCTGTGGTCCTCCTGATCTTCATGGACTACAATTCCCATGAGCCCCTGCCAGCGTTTGCTGGCAGGGGCTTATGGCAATTGTAGTCCATGGACATCTGGAGGGCTGCAGTTTGACTACCCCTGGGCTAGGGAACTGGCTGCCTCCAGCCAGAGGGCTCGATGGGTAGGAGGGACGTGAGCTTTGGCTTGGTTCAGCCACCTAGGCGATCACCGAATCCCGAGGTGGTGCATAGGAGGCCAGCGCCACAGTGCGGAGAGGAGGGGCGGTGGCTGTGGCAACGCACCAGCCAGTGGCCACATGCAGGCGCTACCTGCACAACACCGTCGTCCTCGCTCTCCACACTGTGGCGCTGGCCTCCTATGTGCCACCTTGGGCTCCGGTGATCGTCAAGGCGGCCAAATTCAGCCAAAGCATACATCTCTAATGGGTAGGACGTGGGTGTAAAGTTTAAGGGGGGGGGGGGAGTTAGTTGTGGCATGATAGGGGGGGCTGTTTTCTCAATCCTTCTTTTCAGCTTACATGAGGGCAAAGCCCCATGATAGTAGTGAAGGGGGGGGGGTGGATGGTTATGTCACTTCCAGGGGCGTGGCCAGCTGACATCAGTTCCAGCAGCCCTCGAAGCCTGAACAGTTATTTCAGGGGCTCCTCCACAGTCAAAAGATTGAAAAAGGCTGCTCTAAACATACACAGAGTGCATTCTTCACCAGTGATGGGAAAGTACAGCTAAACCACCCTCTGGTCAACAGGAACGAGTGACACACAAACAACTAGCCACAGCCTTACATGCAATATGGGGCAGCCTCAAAATATTTGCCAGGCAAAGTTTAAAAAAGCAATACTGTGAAGTAACTCTCCTAATTCTGGGGGGTGGGGGAGAAAAAACACACAAGCGCCAGTGCATGAACGAAGGCACGAATAATAATAATACACCGCTTTTTCTCTACCCAAAGGAGTCTCAAAGCAGCTTATAATCACCTCTCTCCCCACAACAGACACCCTGTGAGGGAGGCCTGATATTACAGAAGACAGTTGGTTTTTATATGCTGCTTTTCTCTACCCAAAGGAGTCTAAAAGGAGTCTCCGCACAACAGACATTCGATAAGGGAGGCAAGGTTGAGAGAGCCCTGATATTACTGAAGAAGAGTTGGTTCTTACATGCCACTTTTCTCTAACCGAAGGAGTCTCAAAGCAGCTTACAGTCGCCTTCCCTTCCTCTCCCCACAACAGACACCCTGTGAGCGAGGTGAGGCTGAGAGAGCCCTAATATCACAGCTTGGTCAGAACAGCTTAATCAGTGCTGTGGCAAGCCCAAGCCCACCCAGCTGGCTGCATGTGGGGGAGCGGGGAATCAGAAGAGGAATTGGTTCTTATATACCGCTTTTCTCTACCCGAAGGACTCTCAAAGCAGCTTATAATCCCGTTCACTTTCCTTTCCCCACAACAGACACCCTGACCGTTTACGCACTGGGAACTTCAGTGCCCCAGCTCCCGTACAGGAGCAAAAATTGGGGGCGGATGAGGCACTCCGGGCCAAAAGCTCCCCTGTGTGGTTGCAGGAAGAGGTGGGGCAACCTTCCATGACTAAAACTCCAGCCTGCAGCCCGGCATGAAACCTCCAGTGCGTAAACAGTCCCTGTGAGGGAGGTGAGGCTGAGAGAGCCCTGATATTACTGCTTGGTCAGAACAGTTCTATCAGTGCCGTGGCAAGGCCAAGGTCACCCAGCTGGTTGTATGTGGGGGAGGAGCGGGGAATCAAACCTGGCTTGCCAGATTAGAAGTCCATGCGCCTAATCACTACACCAAGCTGTTTCTCTTTAAATTTATATCCCATCCTGGCAGGGACCAATTAACAGTTTCCAATAATCAATTAGAGAAGACGAAGCAGCAGCACCTTTGCTTCAACACCCAAAGATTTCCAAGGGCTCAAAATAAAGGCTTTTTTCTTCTGATTTCCCCAGAAGGCTTTGTGGGGAACTAATTGGCGACTGTGAGATTCCATTGCCAGCGTGGCAGACATTTTGTTCTAGGCACAAGCAGGCAGAGGATTCTGGGAATCCGTATGGCTGACAGGTTACCTATGGAGAAGTGGGTACAAAAATAATAATAAAACCTAAAATAAAATACAAAAACAGAATCCAGAAGTCAGACTTGAAGGTTTACAGCGCCTTTCTTTTACCCACCAAAATTCACCCAACATTTCAGTTCTGGCAAAATTGCATTGCAGAATTGGTCATCCTTAATTTTCTCTTGAGTAAGGTGCGGAGAATTAAATTTAGTACTTTTTTAATGCAAAGGGTGGAATCTCAGAGGAAAGACCTTGCTGTAAGTCCACCCCAGTTCCACTGCAACAAGGGCTGCTTAGCCCAAAATCTCCTGGCCAAGGATGACTAGCCTCAAATGCCTCTTAGAATCCACTCACTAAACCAGCCCAGCTGTGACTCCCTCTCTGGCATCTCTCCCAACTTCTCCCATCTTTCCCTGTAGTTGTCGTTGTTTCCGACTCCTGGGGACTTTCTGAGCAACAGCCTGCCATCCACCTCTGATCCTTTCCCATAACAACTTAATTCCTTTATTTATATCCTGCCCTTCTCCCTAATGGGGACCTAAAGCCATTGACATGGCTCTCCTCTCTTCCAATTTATCTTCATAACACCCCTGTGAGGTAGGTTAGGACAAGAGTGTGTAAGCAGCCCAAGGACACCCAACAAGCTTCCAGGGCAGAGCAGGGATCTGAACCTGGGTTTCCCAGATTGTAAGAACATAAGAGATAAGAGAAGCCCTATTTGGTCAGGTCAATGGCCCATCTCGTCCACCACTCTGTGTCATACAAGGACCAAATCCCAGGTGCCATCAGGAGGTCCCCCAGCGGGGGCAGAACTCTAAAAGCCCTTCCACTCTTGCCCCCCCCCAAAGAACCTAGAACACAGAGCATCACAGAGCCCCAAACATAAGAACATGAGAAGTCCAGCTGGATCTGACCAATGGCCCATCCAGGCCAACACTCTGGGTCACACAAAGGCCAAAATCCAGGGGGGGCAGCAGATGCACCAGTGGGGCCAGAATTCCAGAGGCCCCCAAGCAACAAGAACACAGAGCATCCCTGCCCTAGACAATGTTCTATCTCTACCTTGTGGCTAAAATTCACTGATGGACTTCTGCTCCTAATCTGACACATTAAACTAGGTTTCCTGAACGGGTTTTTAAAAACCCGTCAAACACTTATCGGGTGATATGAACATATATGGTCATGTCCACCTGCTCCCTCCCTCCCTCCCCAAGTGGCCAAATGATGGGCCTGGAGGGGGGTGAAGGAGAGGGGCTGTGGGTGGGCATGTCCAGAGCTATGCTTCCCAGCCATATTCTGCTCGATCGTACCATGTCTGGGGTTTCTTGAAGCCTGAAGAATGTTCCAGGGGTTTTATCATCAATAAAAATGGCGAGAAGGGCTTCTCTACTAGGGTTGTGTGTGTTGGCGTCCAAAGCGGCCGTTCCAGGCCGAAGCAGCCAACGCCGCAGTGCTGGCTGCTTCCGCCTGGAACGGCCACTTCAGACGTGACCACGCACAATCCTATCCATCCTGGCTTCCAGAAGAGAATGGCAGCGGTTTGCTGACCAGCATAGTTTCTCTGACCTCACATGACGCTTCCTTTTACTGTGCACCAATATTAGGTTAAAAACAAAGTTTAAAAATACGTATAAATAAACGATACCGATCTAATTGCATATGAACAGACCAAATGCAGTTTGACCCTACTGGGTCTTCCTCGGTGGTCAATAATATTAAATAATGCACTCTCATCTACAACCAATTATGAAGTATAGCTGGGTGGTCAAGGGAAATCCTGGAAAAATAAATGTAGAAACGTATTAGAATGAGCAAATATTTAAAAGGGAAAACCTAATATATTTTATATATGTAGGTAAGCTGTTCAAACACAAGTGGTGACTTACTGTTAGGTGTAGCCCCAACAAATACTGGTGTAGTGTTTCTTTTTGGAGCATCACCTTCTAAGATATGTAATATCTAGGAATACCACTCTGTATAGATAATGTAAAAATAAGACTACTATTGAAAATTTAAAAGTAAAAATGCTCATATTTCAAATAGGACATCTCCATACATATCTCAGCTATTGCTTTACTCTTGTTTGAAATATGAGCATTTTTACCTTTAAATTCTGAATAGTATTCTTATATTTACAGAGTGGTGGCCCTCCCAAGTTCTCCGTCAAAAGTCTTTTTGCATCACCTGTTACCTGATCCTGGAAGGCAGGAATCCAACCTCGGCCCTTCTGCCTGCCAAGAGGACACTCTACCCCTTAGCAAAGAGCTCTCCGAATGATCGGTTTAAAGATACATGGAATAATAAAGGATGCCTGAGCATGCACAGAGTATCTAACGTTCCCTCGCTGAGCAGCTGCCGCCCGACATTCTGGGAGTGAAGAAGCTGAGCTGAGGGAATACCCTACCCATCTCCCAGCAGCTGCCTTGAAAGATTAAGAACAGCCTCTTCTCTTGACAGGGTTTTAACGTTTCTCATTTCCAGAGATACTTAAAAGCTCCTAACAGCCTTTCTGCACTACTTCTAAAAGCTGTTACTCTGCACCAAGGCTCTTCAGCATCCTCACGGCACCCAAGAGAAGCGCAGGGCCACAGATCTCAGACACAACAGCCTCCTGACACCAAGGAGAGAGACCGCACCCAGGAGAATGCGCTCAGCAGCCACCAACAAGGATTGCCAGCTATGAGTGTGTGTATGTGTGTGTGGGGGGGAGCCTGGAGATTTTGGGGGGGGGGGGAGGCTGAGGAGGGCGGCGTTGTGGGAAGGACCTCAGTAGGGCACAGTGCCTTAGAGCAGGGGTAGTCAACCTGTGGTCCTCCAGATGTTCATGGACTACAATTCCCCTGAGCCCCTGCCAGCATGCTGGCAGGGGCTCAGGGGAATTGTAGTCCATGAACATCTGGAGGACCACAGGCTGACTACCCCAGCCTTAGAGTCCACCTTACAACACAGTTGTTTTCCCCAGGAGAACTGATTCCTGCTCTCCAGGCCCCACCTGGAGGTTACAGACGGAAAGAAAAGCTGAGCCTATGTGCAAACCAAGAATCTTCTTTATTCTTAATCAGCAACAACAGCGCCAGAACAAGACAACAATGACAACAACTCGTAAAATGGTGCTTTTTACAATTTAGAAATATAAGCCACTGATGGAAGGATTTTCTCCTTGGAAACGAGTACAATACCGGATCTCAATTTGGCGCTAGCATGGAATAAAGAAGATTCTCAGTTTGTATTCAGTCAGTTCACCGGCTTCTCTTTCCTCCTGTGACTTCCTTGGGCTTGTGGCTCATCTTTTTCCCCACTGAAAGTTGGCAATTCTATTTCAAAGGAAGGCTGCTGGACACTAGGGTTATTTCCTGCATCCATTGTAACCCACACCCCAAATGCTGGCAACACACAAAACCCAAATTGCTCCTAGAATCATAGGGGAGAGGAGAGGAGGGGCAGGAGGCTGGACTGAATGGACCACTGGTGTAGGAAAGAAGGGGGACAGGAGATCAGAAATAGCCAGGACATAACTTCAGATCACCTCACGACAACATACTGTGGTGGTTAAGAGCAGTAGCTTCTAATCTGTCAAGCCAGGTTTGATTTCCCCCTCCTCCTCCATATGCAGCCAGTTGGGTGACCTTGGGCTAGTCACAGTCCTGTTAGTGGTGTTCTTACAGAGCAGCCCTCAGACCTTTCTCAGCCTCACCTACCTCACAGGGTGTCTGTTGTGGGGAGAGGAAGAATTGTAACCCACTTCGGGACTCCTGGTAGTGAAAAGTGAGGTATAAAAACCAGCTCTTCTTCTAAGGATTGCCAGCTCCCCGTTGGGAATTTCCTGGAAAAAGACCAAGATTTTGGGACATGAGAACAGCCATCTAGTCCAGCATCCTGTCTCACACAGTGGCCAACCAGTTCCCCTGGAGAGCCAACAACGGGGCACAGAAGCTGAGGCCTTCTCCTGATGCTGCCTCCTGGCTCCAGATTTTTAGTGCCTCTGAATGTGGAGGTTCCCATCAACCACCAGGGCTAAATAGCCATTGACAGACTTATCCTCCATGAATCCCTCTAATCCCAGTATGTCAAGGTAAGAGTGGTGTCCTCTAATATGAAGATCCGGGTTACATTCCCCACTCCTCCACATCCAGCCAGCTGGGTAACCTTGGGCTAGTCACAGTTCCCTCAGAACTCTCTCAGTCCCACCCACCTCACAGGGTGTCTGTTGTAGGGAGAGGAAAGGGAAGGCGAATGGAAGCCGCTTTGAGACTCCTTCAGGTAGGGAAAAGTGGGGGATAAAAACCAACTCTTCTTCTTTTTAAGCTGTCTATTCCTGTGGCCATCCTGACATCCTTGGGCAGCAGGGCTGGCCAAACTGTGGCTCTTGTAGACAGTGGACTACAATTCCCATGAGCCCCTGCCATCATGTCGGGGCTCTGGAGAGCTACAGAGTCCACCGTCCAAAATGGCCATGTTCTCCAGGGAAGCTGACCTCTTTAGTCCGGAGACCAGTCACAATTCTAGGAAATTCTCAGCACTCACCTGGAAGCTGCCCATGCATGAAGATCCCTTATCCTTATCACCCCACAAAGAGCAGAGAGAGGACCACCTCTACCACACTCCTATGTGCACAATACCCTAAATGGAGCTCACCTCCCTCCCCAGCTGTAATCTCAAGGAGCCAGTTTCTGAGCAACTGCTGCACAGGGTGGAATGGAAGAGCTCCAGTCCCCCCACCCCAGTCGAGAACAGGCCGAAGCCCCAGAAGGGACCACACACCCCCAGAGCCACCGCCTGCTCAGATGGAGGGCCAAGCAGACACACGCACACACACACACACACACACACACACACACACAAAGAAACGTAGGCCAAGTCACCATGGAAATGCTACTGAAGCAAGACCCCAGAGCCCTTCACAATTTGTAAACAAAGAAGAGCGAGAGAATCTTCCAGATCACATACGAAAAATTTTGAATCCTGAACAGTCCAGCCCTCCGCTCCAACTTGACCTCTGAAGCCAACTTGGGTGTTTTCCTCAGGGGAAAGAACTGGAAGCATTTCAATGAAAACCCCAAAAACTAGCAGCACGGATCTTGTCCCACAGCCAGTGTGGTGTGGTGTTGAAGAGAGCTGTATTCGGGAGACCCAAGTTCGAAACTTGCTGGGTGACCTTGGGCCAGTCACTTTCTCTCAGCCTATCCTACCTCATAAGATTGCTGTGAGAATGAAAGGGAGGAGAGGAAAATTCTGTATGGTTCTCTGGATGCCCAAAGGCAGGGTACAAATCACGAAAAAAAAACACTTTTAAAAAACCTGTGCCACCATTCGACACTTGCCTTGAAGGTCCCATGCCTTCAATATTTTTCTCAAATGATCACCTCCAGAATTCTGGCTACACAAAAATCCTGAAATGCTTCCTCCCTCAAAGAGGTGGCTCAAACCAGCCAGCCAAGTTATAGGTTCCAGCAGAATGCATAGCACATAGCCAAAATACTAAAGGCAGGCTTGGAAATCCAGAAGCATGCTCTAGTTACAGTTTTTTCTCAATCTACATCATGCGGCCTGATTCGCTTACTTGATTCCAGGTAAAAAAAAAAGGAGATAAGTACATTACCCAACACAAGAAAGGTTCCAAAAAGGCTGGCTTTTCTCACAGTACCTTAGCACACCATCTGAGCTTTGAGGATATCAGATTGGCCTAGGAAGATCCATGAGCAAATGAAATATTTTACCTTTTGATGTTGTATCACAAGAAAATCAGATACCACTTACTCCATGAGTGCACATCTCAGTGAGAATAAGGTCCATTCTACGTGTGATCCATTTTATGTACGTCTTTGTTATTTGTTATACTAGGGGAGTACTGAGTTTGAATTAGACCACTTAGAAAGGCCAGGTGCCTATATGCGTTTAAATTGGTTCTGGCCAACAGAGACAACATGTTTTTTTAAACCAATATTTATGTTAATGGACATCTCTCTTGATATTGGGATTAGGTGTTTATAAACCACAGGATTGTTTTTAAATGAAATTTTAGCACTTCTGATGTAACATTAAGTAACATACAATATTTTGTACCTACGCGCTATGTGGTATGTTTTACTTTTCCTTTGTTCTGACCTTGCTTACTGAAGTCACCAATAGGCAATTATTCCTTAAGCACACACTCTCCTTTCATGCCACACAACAAGCCACACAAAATCAAAGTTGCTAGTCCACAAGAGCTTTCTCTTTACATTTTGCTCCTCCCACACAAGAGAAACACAATTATAGGCAGAAGGTCCTGGGTTCAAACCCTGCAATGTCCATTTCAAAAGGATCAGGCAGTGGGTGGCGTGAAAGACCCTGGAGAGGGGCTACCTGCCCAAACACACAAAACTGGCATTGACAACAGTCTGAGAGAGTACGAGACAGACTCCTGTGTTCATGTGTTGCCACACCCCTTCTGTTAAACTAGCCATAGCCTTCCCAATGCACACAGAGGATGCTAAAACAAGGATTGCCAGGGGCTCATGGGAATTGTAGTCCGTGGACATCTTGATAGCAGAAGGAAATTAATAATAATCGCAATAATAATAATAATCAGTACTTTCGAGCATGTACAGAGAGCACACCCAGTAAATGCTGCCTGTGCTGCTAACGGCAAAGAATTCGGGGGCTTTAAGTAAGTGGTTCTTTTACCGGTTATCTAAACATCTCCACAGAAATGTCTTGGAGGGCGTTTGAATGAGCTGTCTTCATTAAAAAGCATCTGCAGAATTCATCAATAAAAAGGATCCACAGAAGCTCTGGCTCAAGTCTTCACCCTTCAAATGATTCTGACATCTCCAGTGAAAGCGGGACCCTTGCGGCTAGGAAATAAAACAGTCCCCCACCCACCCACCCACTGTATTTTACCTATAAGCTGTAAAACAGGAGACAAAAGACCCAATATGAGAAATGTGCTATTTTTTTTTTTAAAGGATCCTAAAGTAAGGACCGCATTCCTAATTTAACAATTATGTCATAAAGACACAGAGACTGGAATTGGCTGCAAGCCCACAAGCACACTTACCTTGGAGTAAGCCCTACCACATGAAGTGGGAAATTACGTCCGAGTAAATAGACACTGGCTCACGCCGTTTTGTTGATTGTCAGCAATCAAAAGCCATCCAACCCACACTATTTGGTTGGCTTAGTTAGCAGCACGGAGCTTCCCAATTTAAGCCTCCCAGAAAAGACTCCAGTTTGGGCACTTCCCAAAATTCACAGTTCAGATCTCCATTCAAAAGAGATCCCAAACTGGAGCCGGTCTCGGAAAGGACTCGCTCAGCTGCAGCAGAGAACAGGTTTTGCAATAAAATAAAATCACAGAGAAGCTTCCGAGAAGCATAAGACTGAAAGCAAAGATGAAAAGGTCTCAATGGAGTCTCCGGAGAAAGAAAGAGGCAGGACAAGATCAGCTCTGGAAATCGCCAAGGCCAGAGTGGAGAACGAGGACAATGATGGGAGAGGGGGGGGGACTTTTCCACAGCTGGCCATTCAAGCGGCAGCTGCTCCTAATGCTGCCAACAAAATTTTGAACACAAACAGTGCTCTCAAGCACTGTTCCTCTGAGAATGTGCAGAGTGGCTCTACAGGAAGACCAATGGAAAAAGAAGCAGCATGCACCCCCTGCTTCCAACAATGCATCATGCACACAATCTTTCTAAATATAAACACACGCGTTGGTCTACAGCTGGAGAAACCTAGGTGTAAATCCCCATGTCGTCATCTAGGGAGATGGTACACTATTATTTTGCATGGAGGTTCTATTGTATTTGCAATCAGCTCTGTAGTTCATTGACTACTGAAGCCACTCAGAATATCACACAGACTCAATTACAGACATCTAAAATCCAGGCAGCCTTTTTAAAGCCCAAACACCTACATGCCAAGCTCTTCCTTTGGCATAGAAGGCATAGATTGCAGAGTATTTCACCTTTGTGATCAACATCATTTGGTAGAACGACCCTCCAGGAACTGGCCCAGACCATTTTCTGTATAAAAACCCTCTTTGTAAACGACCCCCTCCAGATCTTGTAGCAGTGAGTTCCACAGGAAGCACTGTCTAAACTGAAGCAATATACCCACCTATCCAGAAGATACATAACCCACTTCAATGAAATCAGAGTCCAGTGGCACCTTTAAGACCAACAAAGATTTATTCAAGGCGTGAGCTTTCGAGTGCAAGCACTCGAAAGCTCACGCCTTGAATAAATCTTTGTTGGTCTTAAAGGTGCTACTGGACTCTGATTTAATTGTACTACTTCAGACCAACTGGCTACTCATTTGACTATAACCCACTTCAAGACACCGCCATTCCTCCCCCCGTCCTTTCCAGCTCATCCATATTTTTGTTTTTTGTCCCTCTTCTGTCAACCCCCACAAAAATTCAGGACAAAGCTCTGTTTCCCGTTAGCACTGTGCATATCCCGGGTGACCATCTCCAGCACGGACTGGTGCACTTGGGCAGAACAGTCAGTTAAGAACCCAATTCCTCACAAACATATAGCAGCAACAAGCATCTCCACAGCATGTAGGCCCCCGAGGCATTTATCACTGAGCACAAGGACCCCTCCAAATAGACCCTATTTTGGCAGCTCTGCTAGCGCATCATGCACTGAAATACTAACTTGAGGGGGGGCGGCCTTACTGTATTTCTGTTGCACAAGAAGCTCAAAAATGGTGGGCTGCCCTAAGCACCCTTTTCTCCTTGTGGAATATTCACAAAATGACCACATCACCTAGGAAAATGCTCCACTAGAGTGGTCTCCAGAATCCCTGGCTGCCAAGCCCACAAGGGTGGATTAACGCTGTGCTCAAAGGGAAAGAACGGCAAGGAGGAAAAGCCAGCTACCTTGGAGGCTATGCAAGGAACAGCCCGATCCTGGCACGCTAGAAAAAAAAATGAGAACATCAACTTGGCTATGTCAGATTAGTCCATCCTTCCGTTTTGACACAAGCCAGCCAAGTTCCCCTACGCAGGACACAAACCCTTCCCACTTTTCTTCAGCATCAAGTAGTCAGTCTGACTGCTACTGAGCAAGGAGGGTACAAATACACCTGCCTTCCGTGCACAAGGCTGACCCCTTTTTTAAAAAATAAAACACCACCATCAACACATCTTGAGGCAGTGAGTTCCGGACATCTCCGCACTGCTTCCAATTACAGGCACTTCTAAAAGAAAAGGTATACGGAGTCGCTATTTCCGTCTACCCCCGCCCGCTCAGATGGCCACAGAGACCCCCGTACTTACAGTTGTCACAAAACACAGCCCGAGTCCGTTGTCGGCAACCACCGTTAAAAGCCACGGGGTGACGTTTTCAAGATGCCACATAACCCAAGATGCAGCCGTGGTGCCCTCCGATAAATCCATTGGTGGTGGGCAATATTAGCGAGAGGGAGAAGAACACCTTCCCCGTCTTCAAAAACAAGTACGGGGCTATTATAGGGCAGCCAATGCCCCGACGACGGCACCCCCTTCAAAGCAGCTCCCTCGCTCCCAGCAGCGTTCCGGCCCAATCCTGCCACGATGAAGGGGAATAGGGAGTTTGGGAGTTTCCAGGAGGAGCTGCATAAAAAACATCCCCCCCCCCTCCAGCCTGAGGGCTAGGGCGGGAAGGTTTAAGGCTTTAACTACTCAGCCACAGATCTTGGAATCAATTAAGATTTGGCATGAGGGAGCTCAGCAATGCTCTTCAGGATCACGGGAGGGCAGACCCGACAGCCCTTCCAGCAGCCCGTGTAGCCTCCCCACACGAACGGACCCGATTCTCCATCCACGGAGATCGGCTGCCTGCAGCCAAGAAAGCAGCCAGGTAGAACGGACTCTTTCCCCAGCTGAAGCTCCACTGCCCACCCCTCCCCATCGGAGCCCCCCCCTCATTTAAGAAGCCACGCCTCCACCAGGTCTTTAAGAAACCAACCAGTCCATGTCAACCTGCATCCCCTCCTTTCACAAATAA
The DNA here is from genome assembly GCF_049243985.1 of Paroedura picta. Classification (NCBI taxonomy): domain Eukaryota; kingdom Metazoa; phylum Chordata; class Lepidosauria; order Squamata; family Gekkonidae; genus Paroedura; species Paroedura picta. The sequence continues at coordinate 28,355,018 of NC_135372.1, forward strand.
ATGCCATGCCCCGTAGCCCTCCCCCCTCCCCTTAAGCCTCTGAATAGGAGGGTGAGGGTTCCTTTCAGATTTCTCCAGCCTGTTCTTCCCCCTGCAGAATTCCTGCTTGGTAGGAAAATCGCAGCATTTGGAGGAGTTGGGGGGGACAAGAGAATCCAAGCAAGGGAGCAGGAAACAAAGAGGATGTCTCCCCCCCCCCAATCTTAGCTGGTTCAAGAACAAGAGGAAAGTCAGAAGGGCCCCTCCTGACTTCAGAATCAATCAGGTGTTTGTGTAGGTCAAGAGGGAGAAGGTAGGGAGGGGAAAAGAGCTTGGCATCACACCCCGTTTTGTGCAGATTCCACCCCATCGGGGATTTCTGACCCTCTGGTGAAACTAAGGATCCCAACCTCCAGGTGGGGCCTGGAGATCCCCTGGAATAGCAGCTCATCTGCAGACCACCGAGATCAGTTCCCAGGAAGAAAATGGATGCCTTAGAGGGCGGACTCTGTGGCACGGCCCCCCCTCTGAGACCTCTGTCCTCTCCAGGCTCCGTCCCCACACTCTGGACCTGGCAAACCTGCCCCATCCCCCACTGGTACCCAGGGGGACTTGGCCACCCTTGGCCCAACCTGTAGGGCAGCCATATAGCTGACGACGTCTCCCTAAGCCCTGCGTTGTGTGATCCCAGCCAGCGAAAGATGCACCATCTTGAACACCAAGGAAAGCCCCTGCTTCTTAACAACGCTGCCTACCGCGAGAGAAGGCAGAAACTTGCCAAGGGAGGATCTCACATCCAAGGTTTTGGAATCAGCAAGGAAAAGGGGGGGGGGGGGAAACGGAGGGGGATAAAAGACACCTCTCCCCTTCGAAACATCGCAAAAGGCCAGTTGTATCCACGTCCTCAACGCACACACAATCACCAGGATGCAGGTCAAAAAACTGCATCGCATGAAGGAGGGGAATTTGTAGCAGGGGGATGAGTCTCCTCTGGTCATGGGTTCGAGTTTCATCAAATTTCACCCCCACACACACACACACACCCTTGATTAAGAGGAGATTTGATCCCTTGGCTGCATTCAAGCGTCTGGAGCCAAACAACCGAGGGAGACCCCAAATAAAAGTTGTTATCTGAGCAAAGGGGTGGATAAGGAATGGCAGAAACCCGGCTTGACAGAGCAACGTGGGAATATACAAGAGGCAGCGAAGGGAGGGGGAGAAATATGGAAGGCCCACCAACGCCCCCTTGGGAGCAGAAGAATCAATTCACGGAGGGGAGGAGAAAACCCACCCAGCCTGGATGGTTCAAGGCAGGATTCGGAGAGGGAGAGGCATCTCTCCATTGGATGTGGGAAAGAGAGAGAAGGACGGAAGTTTGGACACGGCATGGGGGTGGGGGCCGGGATTTCGAGTGGGAAAGGGAGCTGCAGATGGGAGTGGGAGCCACACCAACGGATGGGTGCCAGTTCTGGAGTGACTCAACCGCGGCTGAGAAGGGAAGCAAGGGGAAGGAATGATATATTTGACCTTTTCAGGGGAGGGGGGGGGGAATTCCTAAGAGGTTTGCTGTAAATGGGGGGGGGGAGTTCTCACAGAAAAGAAGTTGGGGGAGAGCACAACTTTCTCTTGGGCTTCTCATCTTCAAATCCTAGTTTTGCACTATAGAATGCGGCTTCTTCTTTTATAAGCTGTCACCATTTGGATGCAATTTATGACCCAAGGAGCACCGCTAGGTTTTCCTTGATACCAAATTGGGAGAGATGGCAGAAATCGTATCTTCCCTTCAGAGGGGTTCACACAAACACACACACACACACAACCACCCCCAATCCGGAATTTTCTGAACATGCCAACTTCCAGTAAGTCACAAAAGACAGGTGAGAGCGGAGAAGAAAGCTGGGCCCCATCGCAAGGGAGCCAGCGGGCCATGCCAGGCAGGCGGGGAGGCGCAACAGGGTGGGCACCAAGGCGCCCGCCGCTCACCTGGCGCCCTCTATGGGGAAGCACTGCCGCCCCGCAGCTGCCAGGCTGGGCAAACCACAGGGCGGCACTGCCCAAGGGGCATTGCAATGGGAAGCCCCCCCCCAACTCCCAACAGGAGGGACCGCGGCACCCAGGGGGGCTGCATGCAAGGGACGGAGGCGCGGATCCTCGCGGCCACGGCCCCCCAAGGCTCCGCCAGCCTCGCCAGGACGGCCGTCCGAGGGAAGAAGGGCTCGGGGGCGGGGGGTCCCTTTGTTCCGACGGGCAGGAGGCGAGCGGAGGGTGGGTCGCCCGTTGGGCCCCCGTGTCTCGCCCGCCCCGCCGGGCCGGCCACAGGGAAGGAGGGAAGGGGGCTGGGCTCAGGTTGCAACCCCCCCCCACACACACACACTCCCGCCCCCGCTGGGATGTGCTGCCGGCTCCCCGACCCCTCCGCCGCCGCTCGTCCCCCGGGGACCCCGCGCACGCCAGCAAGGCCCCGCCGCCGGGCAGCCCCCCCTTGCAGCACGCGGCGTGGCCCGGGGCCCAGGGCGGAGCGGGGGCGCTGGCCACTCTGGCCCCACCGGCGGCAGTAGCCGCGGGCGAGGGATCCGGGCGCCGGTCCCCGCCCTCCCTTGCATCCTCTCGCATCCTCGCCTCGCCTTACCTGGGCGCGCTCACATCCTCGCGCGGCTGGAGAGGGCGCATCTGCAGGGCGGGCGGCGGGTCCGGCGCCCCCTCCGTCCCGTCCCGTCGTCCCGCCGTCCCGCTTTGCGTGCCCGGCTGGCCGGCTGCCCCCCGAGGGCTGCTCCGCGGCGCGCAGGAGGCGGAGGCGGCGGGGGCCACTGCGGCTCGCGCTCCCTCCCCGGCTCGGCGCCGCCACCCTCACAGGTGATGTCATTCCCCGAGCCGCCGCCGCCTGACGTCACTCCGGGGGCGGGGCCGACGAAGAAAGGCCGGGGCGGGGCCGCGGGGGGGGCATAAAGAGAAAGAAAATGGAGGCGACGTCACCCGGGGAGGGGGGGCCAGAGAGAGAGAGAGAGAGAAGCCGCCGCGCGCCCCCGCCCACCTGTCTCCCCCGGCAGCCAATGGGGGCCGGAGCAGGTGTGAACCGGGGGAAGCACGCGGGGCCGCGCGGCCTGACGGAGCGAGGAGAGGGCGCCTGGACCCCGCCCCCGCCCTGCCTCCGCCCCAGTGCGGGGGGAACACGTATTCTCGCCCCCAAATTCAAAAAATTCCTCACCCACGACAATACCGCATCTAACTTGAACAGGGGCAGCGGGACCAGAGCTTGCAACAAATCCAGTTGCCAACTTTGCTGCCGTCTCAGGGACGCTGCATGCGCCCTTAACTGCCAACAATGCCCCTCCGCTCTTTGCATGGGGCAAACAGGCCATACTTTCCGCCTAAGGATAAATGGCAGCCAGTCTGGCATCAAGAAGCACAAGACTGAGACACCGAGGACACATCAACCTCCCAGAGCACTCAGGGGGAGACCTCAGAGTAGCTGCTTTATTGCCAAACAATGTCAGAAACAGAGGGGAACAGGAGACGACCGAATTACAAGTTATCACCACACTCGGGACACATGGAACCCCCGGGGCTTAACAGAGATATCGGCGACTTCTCCCACTACACATGCAAAGTCACTTAGTTCTCACTTGTACCCAGAAGGTGAACTGTGTTGGTCTGGGGGGGGGGCACTGGGCAAACTGAGTCCTCACATCTGTCATTAATTATCCCAATGTGCTGTTATTTACATGTGCTCTTCCAATCTGCATTTATTATTGCACCTTTACTCTAATTAGTCCTTCCTGGCAACTACTCCCCCCATATGTAACTTTTAAGGAAATCTGTTTGTGTGACTGAAGGAGTGGGCCTCTGCACATACAAAACCTGTTTGCACTCAAGAGAGACACTTTGAGCCCAGTGGCAACCCCAGGAATAACAAACTTCATTTTCAGGTTAACTCTTGTATTTGTATGCTGATGAGCTGCCATTCCCAGAGCTTGACAATTGCCTTAATCCAATCTCAGTTATAATTGCCTAATTACTCAAGCATCATAACTCTAGCTATTCTTCCTGGCAATTTCTATTTCATAATATCTGAAGAAGTGTCCTTGCATAGGAAACCTTTGTTGTTGTTATTAGGTGCGAAGTCGTGTCCGACCCATCGCGACCCCATGGACAATGATCCTCCAGGCCTTCCTGTCCTCTCCCATTCCCCGGAGTCCATTTAAGTTTGCACCTACTGCTTCCGTGACTCCATCCAGCCACCTCATTCTCTGTCGTCCCCTTCTTCTTTTGCCCTCGATCGCTCCCAGCATTAGACTCTTCTCCAGGGAGTCCTTCCTTCTCAGGAGGTGGCCAAAGTATTTGAGTTTCATCTTTAGGATCTGGCCTCCTAAGGAGAAGTCAGGGCTGATCTCCAACTGGAAACCTTATACTTTGAATAAACCTTTGTTGGTCTTAAAGATGCCCCTGGACTCATTATCAACTGCATTCTGTCTTGCCCTGCACCCACCCCAGGTTCTCAGAACTGAGCTTAAGCATTCAGGTAAGGCCAAAGCGTAACAGTTGGACCCAGTTGCCAGGCGGAAAGGGGGGTCTGGAGATCTTCCGGAATTAGCAGTGCTCTTCAAGCAATAGGGAGTAGTTCCCCTAGATCAGCGGTTCTCAGCCTGGGGGTCGCGACCCCTTTGAGGTTCCAATGGCCCTTTCACAGGGGTCACGGCAAGGCGAGCAGCTTGGCCAGGGGGCGCGCCATCCACATAACAGCCTTGTGGGGTAGATAGAAATAGAGCATAGAGCGTTCGTCTGTCTCGAGCAGCAGAAAAGAGTGAGATCGGCATGGTGAGAAGAGGTAGAACTGAACTGAAACCCCCCGGGAAAAAACCCAATTTATATATAACAATGGATCTTCATGCTATTGGTCAGTTTCGGTTTAATTTCCGTGAAAGAACCCTTGCATAATTTTATGGTTGGGGGGTCACCACAACATAAGGAACTGTATTAAAGGGTCGCTGCATTAGGAAGGTTGAGAACCACTGCCATAGATAAAATGGCCGATTTGGAGGGGGAGGGGGCTGTACGGCCTCATACCTGCTGAGGTCTCTCCTCTGCCCTCCCCAGATTCTACCCCTGAAGTTTTCAGGTATTTCCCAACCCAGAACTGGTGATTATGAAGCACCAGCTATTGTGACTGGAAATGTCAACATTATAATTAGACATTTTGATTACATTTAATCAGTGCATGTCTTGACAAAATATAGTTTTTTTTTCATTTTTGGAACCTGCTCCAAGCCCAGTCTGGTAGATGCTTTGCTCAGGAGCAAAACCCAATTTCTGCCCCCAAATGATTGGGCTCCTTCAAAGACATCAAAATGTTGCAATTGATTTGAATCTATTATTTTAATAATGTTCTGTTAGACATACACGTAATTGTATAAACCATAATCACATTAGATTATTTGATATGATATTGTATAATGTATTTAAGGAATTTGTCTGCACTTAGTCATTGTCCAATATTTTATAAACACAAGGATTTATGGGTTTGCACTGCCCAATCCTACACATGCTTTACTGGGGAAGAAGTCCTGTTGTGTTCAAATTTGTTTGTTTATGTGTTTAAAACATTAGCAGCTTTTCTGCCTTGTAGTGCTAATGATAATAACACACATCAAAAAACCCAAGTTCAAATCAGTAATTTAAAACTCCTGGTTGGCAAAAGGACCAATCAAATGCCATAATGGGAAAAAAAGGTTTCTCCTAAAAAGAAAAAGGGCCAGGTGCCCTTCCCGGGAGAGGTTGGACCATAATTGTCAGGCTGCTGCTGATAAGGCCCTGTCTCGTGTGCTTCTTGGATGGAAGGACAGTTCAGAGGACCTCTCCCTGGGATCTCAGAGACAGCTTGCCAGCCCAATCCCATTCTTACTTGAAAGTTGTGGGTTTCTGATATTGAGAAATCGTTTCCACAATCTGCCTGTAGAAAGTGACTCTGGACCACAGGAACTAGGGCTATTCCCCCAACTCCCCTGAAGCTCAGAAGATGGTTCACAGGCCCCTGTGGATGAGAGGAATGCCTCTTCTGCTCCCCAACCTATAGGCATAAGATTTGATATACATAAAACAAAATTTAAAACAAACAAATTCCGGGCATAGACATATGGACAACAGTAATAAGGCCTTATGTCGTATAGCCAATCTGCAGCAGGTATAGATTAGCTTCTTGAGATAGTTGACAGGATTTTTGCAAGGTCCACTATCTGAGAAGGCTCCTTTATACTCAACAACATTTTCACTAGATGTTTCTCATCGATGCACAGATATTCCAGTTTTCCCATAAAACCCACCAGATAATGAGGGAACATCTGAAATTTGGGGCAGTTGAATAATTGGTGGCCAAGGGAATCTGTTGCATTGCACCCGTGCAGACAGCTTCTCTCATTTTGAGGGATTTGAAGGAAGCGTCTTCTTGATAGGGTTGAAGGGAAGATGTTTAGGCACGCAAGGAGAAAGGCCCTTTTTAGGGAATAGACATCTAGCCATTGAAGATATAGGGACATTGATTTATAAGACCAGGGGATGTCCCAGTGGCCTGGTGAACAGATCCTGTGGGTTGATGTGCCTATTATCTGAATATCCTGGTCTTCTAGTCTTTTAGGGATCAGCTTCAGGACTGTGCTCTCATCATAATTAACTATAGATAAATTTAATCCTAAGTAACGTTAAAGCCCTTAATAAAATAAAGGTAAAGGTAAAGGTATTCCCTGTGCAAGCACCGAGTCATGTCTGACCCTTGGGGTGACTCTAGCGTTTTCATGGCAGACTCAATACGGGGTGGTTTGCCAGTGCCTTCCCCAGTCATTACCATTTACCCCCCAGCAAGCTGGGTACTCATTTTACCAACCTCGGAGGGTGGAAGGCTGAGTCAACCTTGAGCCGGCTGCTGGGATCGAACTCCCAGCCTCATGGGCAGAGCTTTCAGACTGCATGACTGCTGCCTTACCACTCTGCACCACAAGAGGCTCTGGATCACACGTAGAATGGACCTTATTCGCACTGAGATGTGCACTCATGGAGTAAGTGGTATCTGATTTTCTTGTGATACAAAATCAAAAGGTAAAATATTTTTACCTCACGGGCAGAGCTTTCAGACTGCATGTCTGCTGCCTTACCACTCTGCGCCACAAGAGGCTCTTCTTAATAAAATAGGGATCTCCTAAAGAGCCTCTTGTGGCGCAGAGTGGTAAGGCAGCAGACATGCAGTCTGAAAGCTCTGCCCGTGAGGCTGAGAGTTCGATCCCAGCAGTCGGCTCAAGGTTGACTCAGCCTTCCATCCTTCGGTGCTTGCACAGGGGATCCCTTTACCTTTAAAGTGTTAGAAAGTAGAGATAGAGGGAAAGAACGGAAGTGTGTCGATTGGACTTGTCTTGAGAGGGATGCTGTCCACCTGGTGCGAGAAAGAAGGATGTCTCGGAAAGGGGGGGAAGACTTGTAAAGCCCAAGGACAGAGATCCCGTCCTGCTCATTCATGGGGGAACAAATGATGTTGCACAGTGCAGCATGGAGCATATGAAGTGAGACTACGTAGTCGGGGGGGGGGAGGGGTGAACGACTGGGGAGCACAGGTTGTGTTTTCAATCTGTGCTTCTTGTTCATGGCCGAGACTTAGGGAGGGGAAGAAAAACAACCCAGATAAATGAGGGGCTGTGTCATTGGTGCCATGAAAAAATGTTTGGGTTTTTGGATCATGGATTGCTCTATTGTCATGAGGCTCTTCTGTAGGTTTGTACCCCACAAGGGTTGGGGAAATGTTTTTGCAAGGAGTCTTGCAGGGTGAGGAGGGCTTTAAACTAAGTCTAGTGGGGGAGCAAGATGGACATTCAAAGCCTAGTTTGATGGCAATTACTAAAGATGGGAACACTGCAGATTTAAAGGGAATGGCACATATGCAGGGAATACATGCAGGGAGCCTTACAGGAAAGTTCAAAAACTAAAATCCTAGGGTACTCGTATGAGGGATTATGATGTCTCTGCACTAATGCACAGAGTATGGGAAACAAGCAGGAAGAACTAGAAGTCCTAATAAAGGAAGGGGACTGTGATCAAATAGGCATTACAGAAACCTGGTGGGATTACAATCACAACTGGAATAATAGGATTGAGAGATACAACTTATTTAAAAGAGACAGACAAAGAAAGAAAGGGGGAGGAGTTGCACTATATGTTAAGAATGTATATACTTGTGGGGAAATACATGCATCTGAGCCTGAGAGTTCAACTTGAGAGTCTTTGCGTAAAAATAAAAGGAGTAGGAAATAATAGGGATATTATGGTGGGGGTGTGCTATAGCCCATGAGGCTAGACAGAGGACTTAGATGAGATGCTCCTAGACCAGATTACAACGTTCTCAGTGAGATGGGACCTAGTGGTCACGAGAGATTTCAATTTCCCAGATATTTGTTGGAAGACCAATTGTTGCTAAAAATGAAAAGTCTAATAAATTCATGGCTTGTCTTGCAAAGGGCGAACAAGGAGTCTGTTGTTTTAGATTTCATTCTAACCAATAGCAAAGAACTGGTTGACGAGGAAAAAGTTGTGGGCATGCTTGGTAGTAGTGACCATATGATTCTGGATTTTTATGATCTTGGGGAAGAGAAAAGCTGAATGTAGTCATACATACAGGCTGGACTTCAGGAGAGCAAATTTTAACAAATTTGAAGTTATGTTGGGTAAAATCCCGTGGTCAGAAAAACTTAAGGAGACGGAAGTCCAAGAAGGTTGGGAGTTTCTCAAAAGTGATTTCACTGAAGGCACAATCGCAGACTATTCCCTTGAGAAGGTAAACTGAGAGGACCTTATCTTAATAATTACAGCCATCCGCTCTAGCTGCTCAAGGACTGATTGTTGGATTATTTGTTCTAAAATTTTGCCAGCTAAAGATATCTAGGTGATGGGTTGGAAGTTACCTGGAACCTTCTTTTTACCCTTCTTGAAGATGGGACAACATTTGGCTCCATAAACAGCTTTCAAAAGAATTGAATAGTAAAAAAAAGACTCATTTAGGAAATGGAAGGAAGACCTTATAACCAAGAAGGAATATAAACAAATAACCAAGACATGTAGGGAGAATGTTAGAAAAGCTAAAGCTCAGTATGAGCTTAGGCTAGCAAGAAATGCTAAAAACAAGGGGGAAAGTGTTCTTTAGTTATATTCAAAGTAAGAAAAAGAATAGGGGCATGGTAGGACTATTGCAGGGACAAGGAAGTGACAGTGTAACAGGTGATGAAGAGAGAGCTGAAGTGTTCAGTTTCTACTTCTCCGCAGTCTTCTCTTGCGAGGGGAATCATGCTCAACATGGCAAAACTATTTCATGTGATGAAGGTTGGGAGTTGTGGTCTACGATCACTGAAGGGGTAGTGCATAAACACTTAGTTTCTTTAAACAAAACCAAATCCTCTGGGCCAGATAAATTGCGCCCAAGGGAACTAAAAAAATCTTGCAGATGTAATTTCTGAGCCTCTGTCCATTATTATGGACAATTCCTTTTTCTTCTTCTTTATATTTATATATTGCCACTCTCAAAAGTCTCACGGCAATTTACAGAGATTCATAAGAACAATAAAATCCCATAAAAACCAATTACAACATAATTAAAACACAATATCACGATAGCGGATAATAAATATATAACCCACTCCCCTCCCCCCATCCAGCAAAGGTCTATTGGAGAATGAGTGATGTGCCAGAAGATTGAAAGCAAGCAAATGTTGTCCCCATCTTCAAGAAGGGTAAAAAAGAGGTTCCAGGTAACTACCAACCCATCACCTAGATGTCTTCAGCTGGCAAAAATTTAGAACAAATAATCCAACAATCAGTCCTTGAGCAGCTAGAGCGGATGGCTGTAATTATTAAGAGTCAGCATGGCTTTCTCAAGAACATGTTAAACTAACCTTATCTCTTTTTTTGAGAAAGTTAATACCTTGCTAGATCAGGGGAATGCTGTGGACATAGTTTACCTTGATTTCAGTAAGGCTGAATAAGATTCCACATGAAATTCTTATTCACAAGTTGGTAAAATGTGGTACGGATCCTATTACTGTTATGTGGACTGAGGGTGTTTGTAAATCATTTATCATCTTCTTGGAGAGTACCCAAAGAAGTACCCAGTAGTCCATTTGTCTTGAATAAATAAAAATATTAGTATAATTTTATGGGCCTAACATTTATGGGCCATAATTTTATGGGCCCTTGGGATTTTCAATTTGACCATGGTAAATTTGACTATGGTATCCACTACAGCTCTCAGCAGCACTGGGCTGTATACACAGGCTAGGAACAATTTTCTAAAATGGCTTGTCAATCTGGCCTACCAGATGGTAGAACTGCAATCCCAAGTACATTGAATGCTAAGAGATTTATTTCTTAACTAGAAAATAGGCCCGCTGTATAAATACAGTGGGTGCTAGGTATGACTGGTGGACCCCCCGTCCGCGCCACAGCCTACCTGAGGGCACCAAATGTCTTGAGGTCTGTGTGCGGGCCGGGCGGGTGGGCACGGCTGTGGGCGTCGTCGTCGTTTCTTGAGGCAGCGGCGTTCGCGGGGCCGGAGGCGGCAATCGCGGCTCCTCCACCGGGCGCGCCGATCGCGGCACCGCTGATGTAGGGGCCGCTGGCGCCAATGGCGGCTCGTCTTCTTGGGCTGACGATCTCGGGGCGGCGAGTCCGCAGGGTGTCGTGCAGGGAGGAGCCATGAGCCGCACTGCACGCCCTGCAGGTAGGGGTGGCGGGCGCGTTGTCTGGGCGTCGATGTTCGCGGCATCCTTCTCCCGGCCGCTGGAGCGGTGTCGCGGCGTCAGTGAGGTGTCGCGGCCGCTCCAGAGGCCGGGAGAAAACAGAGTTGTGCGGGTGTGCGGGTGGAAAGGAGCAGGGCCCTGCTCCTTTCCCCACATTGAGGCGGAGGCAATGGCAGCCAAGGAGGCAATGGGGAGGCGCGCTTCGCGTGCCTCCCCATTGCCTCCTTGGTCCAGAATTGACACTCGGAGGAGCGAATCGGGAGCTGCTTAGCGGCTCCTGATTCGCTCCTCTGAGTTTTAATCCCGGACAGAGCCCGCCCTAACTCCTCCCCACCAGCCCTTAGCGTTTTATTTAGGCCATGGCGCCGCCCGCGGCGCCACAGGCAGTTTAAAGATAAACACAGTCCCTTGAAGTTTAAATATACACCTGCTAATATGTTTTCATTTGAGTATGTTAAAAATTGGGGGCCCTCCAAAAAAGGGCAAGTAGACAGAAAAATGAGGTCAGCCTTCCACCTGGAAGAGAGGATATGCCATTAAGTTGGCTTCAAATTATATGCAGGCTGCACATACACATCACTGCTTGCCAGCCAAGCCTCAATCATGAGAAGTAACATGGCAGTCAGTGAGGGGAACCTGGCTGGAGGAAAATGCGAGAAGAGGAATGCCGTAAGCCGGTGGTCCCCAACCGCGAAGGCCCTGGCCCTGGGCCGCGGCTCCCTCTCCCCCCCCCCCCCACAGTAAGAAACTTACCAGGCCGCAAGCTTGCAGCCCGGCAAGCTTCTTACTGTGGGAGGGGGGGAAGAGGGAAGCAGGACCGCGCACGCACATTGCTCATGCATGGCCGGGCTGCACATGCAAGCCCGAAAGTGCCGTGCAGGCATGTTTTCGGCCGCGCATGCATGGCATGCGCGGCCGGGCAATCGTCCTCCTTGCTGCCGCCGGTCCCCAGCCTCAAAAATGTTGGGGACTACTGGCATAAGCTTCCCTGCTAAGAGACCACTCACTGGTCCTGCAATGCCAGGTGTATAAAAAGACTCCAAGCTGAAGTGAGGAAGGGAGGAGGCAGGAGCAAGCAAGACCAGAAGTCAGAGCAACCAGCTCTTGTTGCGGAAGGAAGAATGCTCTTGCTTGCAGCACCAAACTCACCAGTAACTTTTGAAGCCACTTGCTCTGATAGGTGAAGCCTCTAGAAACATTCAGTATGCAGAACACTTTGTATCCTTCGTTTGCAAAAATACCTGCCCTTTTTTTTTTTGCCAAGGCAGACCTGACATCTCCTGCATTCACACAGCGACTTCACCTTCCTTTCAGACATACATTGCTTCAATATGATAATTCATGGAGAGAGGGCTGAGTGATATATGCACACTCGTGTTGCCGGCATCAGGTTGGGACAATCCTGAAGGTCTGAGGGTTGGGCTGGAACCTGGGGAGGATCCTCAGCAGGCTGTAATGCCACACAGCCCACCCTCCATACGATCCATTTTCTCCATGGGAACTGACTTCTGTCATCTTTAAACCATCCCGCGCCGCGGACTAAATAATTGAGTAAGGGCTGTCAGGGAGGAGTTAGGGCGGGCTCTGTCTGGGATAAAAACTCGGAGGAGCGAATCAGGACCCGCAAAGCGGCTCCTGATTCGCTCCTCCGAGTGGCACTCGAGGGCCAAGTGGCCAATTGGGAGGCGCGCTTTGCGCGCCTCCCTATTAGCCACTTGGCCCGTCTCCCGAACACCAGTCCTCCCGAGCTGCCATCCTAGCCGGATGGCTGCCAGGGAGGAGGCTCGCCCCACGCCACTGTGCTCGGGAAACAGCTCTTTCCCTCTGCCCAGTGACTGCCCTTCCCCAACTGCCCACTTCCCCCGTTGACGCCCTTCGCTGCCGCTGCCGACACCACCCACCAACCTCCCCGCGCTCTCAAACACCTTCGCCCCGGCCACCCACCGCGCTCGCCGCTTCCGCCGTCCCCGTCCCTCTCCCAGACCTTCAGGGGACCTTTCACGCTGACCGGCCTCTCCGCCTACTTTGCCGCCGCTGCGCCCAACCAGCACGCGGCAACATGGCCGCCCAGACCACGAGGCCGCCACCCAGCCGCTCCAAAACTACCGCCATGCCAAAACATCGCCGCCCGGCCTCTACATTGCCGCACACAGCAAACCTACCCCGCCGGCCCCGGCGCAGCACGCGGACCTCGCTGCAAGCCCAGGACAAAATGGCTGCCCGATCCACTGGTGACCTCCTTCAAGCCGCCGCTACCCCACAGCTCTGCGCCGCTCCCGCGCCAGTGCAGCACGTGGCCCTCGCTTCCAGCCTGGGACGCAACGGCTGCCTGATCCACTCCTCACTTTCTTCTGGCCGCTGCTACCGTGCCGCTCTGCCCCCAGCGCAGCACACGGTCCTCGCAGCCAGCCAGGGACAAAATGGCCGCCCGATCCACTGCTCTCCTCCTTCAAGCCGTCGCTGCCCACGAAGACGTGCGAGAAGCCTGTCCACAGTGAGTTCGTCCCCACTAGGCTGCCCCAGAACCACTGCCCCAACAGCCTGGTCCGTACCCGTCTTCTGCCTGCCTCCCCGCCCACACAGAACCCTTTCTGAGTCACCCGGGTCACCCGGGGGGGAATGACAGCCTTTCTAGAGCCCATTTTATTGTGATATAAAATGGGCTTTGATTCTGATCTGTTGATAAGCTGCAATTCCGGCAGGTTTCTGGGTCATACCTGGAGGTTGACAGCTCCACGCCAGTTTTAATCCTCCATTATGGCTAAGGGTTCTGGATGTCCTCCAAGCTTCACACACTCTTTTGGTTTGTCTTAATAAAAGGAGTTGTGTGGATCCTGTTTCAGATTGAATGATTTATACCAGTGAAAGTAAATCATGGCTGGGGAAGGTCCCACACACAGCCTCACTCAAAACACAATAATTTATATGTGGTATTAAATGCATGGAATGATATTGATTGTTATAAATGCATGATTCATGCACAAATTAATCACATGAAGCCCCTCTCAACCTATCATTGTTCTATTTACTGTGGTCAATTGTAATATTGATATACACCAGTACTATTTTTCAATAGTTTAGGGCAGGGGTAGTCAACCTGTGGTCCTCCAGATGTCCATGGATTACAATTCCCACGGGCTCCTGCCAGCAAACGCTGGCATGGGCTCGTGGGAATTGTAGTCCATGGACATCTGGAGGACCACAGGTTGACTACCCCTGGTTTAGGGTACAACCTTCACTGTTCTTCCACACAAGATACAATGCCATTACCATCCAAGGTTCAGGATTCCAGAGGTCAGGTAGCACAATAGTTCAGTTGAAGAAATCGATTCAAGCAAGGCACTGTCAGCTTATGACTTGCACCCACAATCCACGTCCCATGCCTTCCCTCAAGAGGCTTTCTGATTAGCTAGCTGCTTAGATTCAATCCTGCAACAGCTCATTGTCACTCTTAGCAGGCAGCTGACCTCAAGCCATAAGGTGGTCTCTTCTCCTTTTATCCTGTAGTTCTGCCCTTTGCCTCTTTAATGGTGCAGGTGATCCTGGAGGGCTGAAAAAAGACAGCTGGCTTTCATCTTCTGGATCAGAGCTGTATATGTAGAGGTGACTCTGTACAAGCTCTGGGCTGTAAGTCTTGGTGTCCTTACACCTCCTCCTGCCTTTGGCCTAGCTACGCTGGCCCTTCTGATAAGGTTCCACATGATGTTCTGATGGATAAATTGAAGGACTGCAATCTGGATTTTCAGATAGTTAGGTGGATAGGGAATTGCTTAGAGAACCACACTCAAAGAGTTGTTGTCAATGGTGTTACATCAGACTGGAGGGAGGTGAGTAGCGGGGTACCTCAGGGTGTTGATCCTTGGGACTTGGAATGTTCAGCCTGGAGAAAAGGAGGTTGAGAGGGGACATGATAGCCCTCTTTAAGTATTTGAAAGGTTGTCATTTGGAGGACGGCAGGATGCTGTTCCCATTGGCTGCAGAGGAAAGGACACGCAGTAATGGGTTTAAACTTCAAGTACAACGATATAGGCTAGATATCAGGAAAAAAATTTCACAGTCATAGTTCAGCAGTGGAATAGGCTGCCTAAGGAGGTGGTGAGCTCCCCCTCCCTGGCAGTCTTCAAGCAAAGGTTGGATACACACTTTTCTTGGATGCTTTAGGATGCTTTGGGCTGATCCTGCGTTGAGCAGGGGGTTAGACTAGATGGCCTGTATGGCCCCTTCCAACTCTATGATTCTGTGATTCTTCTTCTGAGGAGTCCTTAACATTGTCGAGACCTGGCTGACACATGACACAAGCTGCCTAAATGGCATTGGAATACATGGCATTTCTGCTCGCCTTTACACCAGACTCTGTGGTCTGACCATTATATGTAATTTTTAAAAATCACTATCAGGGTGACATACAATTGCTCCCCTTCTCCATTTTACCTTCCAACAACCCTGTGAGGTAGTTTAGGTTGGAAGAACACTGCTGCCACAGCTTGCACCAACTTCCCTTCCCTACAGTCTCAACCCCCAGGGGAGCTTGTTTCTGACCTTGCCACTTCCAGTGCACATGATGCTGGTGCCTCAGGTGTCCCCCAACCACCCACAGGTATCGATGCACGTGCCACCAGACCAGGGGTCTGTCCCTAGGATGGGGATGGAGGGGGTATCTGGGTGCAAGTTTCATGACAAGATTGACAGTTCCGTGGACAAACTGTCTTATTTTCCTGTCCAGGCAGCCAGTTTAATGCAAGACTGGGGGTGGGGGTGATGCTAGTTTCCATAATGAGGCTGAGGCAGTGCGTACCTTGGGGACCAACCTTGAGGCAGAAGCCAAGGAATAGTGGGCCAAACTCCATGAGCTACAGGGTCCTGAACTTGTGAGTGTCCCGAGGTTATGGGAGGCTCTGCAGGGGAATTTTGGAGACCCATGAGCAGGAATTTTGGAGGAGACCCATGAGCAGGAAGCCTGAGCTGAGTGGCAGCAACTGCAAAAGCATGGCCATCCTGTGGCTCAATACATCAGTGACCCTGTTTGGTTGGGTCTGTGACCTCAGTGAGGACTCTCACATTATGTTTTTAAAGAAGAGGCTGGACCCAAGCATCATAGAAGAGATTCTCTCCTAGGATGATCCAGTCATGCTGGAGGGTTGGTTCCTGGCTGTGGGTCACATGGAGAGCTGCCTCCAAGAGCTGAAACTGTGGTGACAGCAATAGGGGGCCACCTATACATTACACTGAGGCACTGAGCCCCTGCAGAGTGGGATTGGCACAGCAGGGATTGTGTCTAGAGTGTGGCACATGCAGTCACTTTCCAGCTGAGTATTTGAGGCGCAAGACCGCAGTTGCCCACCCAACCAAGCCAGTCTGGGCCAAGCCACCTTTTAGTGCCATCCTGCCCGATGAGAAGCATGTTTCCCTAGTGTGGGACTGGACAAGCTCTTTGCCAAATTCTCCAAATGTAAATTTCACAAAGAAAGACTATCTGGAGTATTGGGGGCCATTCCGCACCGGGATCTATGTAGCAAATTGGTTGCGGAACGAAAAAACGCCATTTAAATAGTGGAATTCGTCGTTATGCATACCTGCCTTTGTAGTGGAATCCAGTTGTGTTTCAATCGTTTCCCACAGGTTTCCGGTCTCGGCAAAAATTGCTAGCCAGGAAGCGATATTGCCGAGCTTTGTCCCGCCCTGGCTGTCAATCAAACGAGCAGCCAATGGGCGGCCGTTATCATGCTCCCGAAGAGCCCCTTTCCCTTTAAGGCAGGTTAAAAAAAAAAAAACACGTAGTAACGAATCTGTGTTGATTCGTTGCAATGGAGAGACCAATCTAGCTAGCAGGTGGTGTTTGCACTGCCGTTTCATCGTTGCCACGCTCCCCCCGAGTGAAAAAAAAATACCCCCCCCTGCACGGACATGATTTTCGGCTGAAAATAAAGGGAAAAATAAAGGGAAAATAAACCAGCTAACGGGGCTGTGTGGTGCTTGGTGCTTGGTGACTTAAAACAGCTCTGGGGAGGGACTGCAGCCGGGGAAGCCTCGCTGGGTAAATGAAGGCTCGCTGGTGCGTTGATCTCCGCTCGCTCTGAGAAAAAAAAAATGGCAATCGCTTCGCCAGAAGATCAGAGGAGAGAGCCAGGGGGAGGGACTTTGCAGAAACCGCAACAATGGTAACGCACAGAACTTTCCCGCTAGTGTTGCAGATTGGTTGCAAGAGTATAGCGCTTTCCGGAGGGTGAATCCACTTTTTGGGATTTCCCTGAAAGCTCTCCAATGAAGCGCTTTTTGCGGATTGATTTCAGGAGTGTGGCAGATTGACAACGACATTGTGCATAACTGCAAATTAGTAGCGATTTCAATTTGCAACCATTGTGCAATTTTGAACTAGTGCGGAATGGCCCTGGGTGTCCTCAGAGGGGATCCAGATGGATCCTGCCAGAGTTCAAGATGTCCTGGATTGGGCCCCGTCTGACACCTGCAAGCAGCTCCAGTCCTTCCTTGGTTTCCTTAATTTTTAATGTGATCTCCTCCCCCACTTCTCTCAGGTTTCCCTGCCACTGACAGATCTATTAAAAACCTGTGGGAAGGACAAAGAAGCTCGGCAACCACCTGGAATGGACAGAGACTTACCAGGCAGCCTTTGAGGAACACAAACTGAACCCATCCTGGCTCACCCAGACACAACCAGTCCCTTCATTGTCCAGGTAGATACCAGTGTTATGGCTGTGGGCGGGGTTCTGTTTCAGCTGGGGGAGAATGGGAAGCTGTGTCCCTGTGCCTACCTCTCCTGCAAGTTCTCCATGACTGAGTGGAATTGGACAGTGTGGGAGAAGGAGGTGGCTGAGGTGATAACTGCACTGATAACTTGGCACCATATCCTTGAGAGGGCCAAGGAGCCTTTCCAAGTCTGATAGATCACAAGAACTTAAGAGTTCCTGTACAAGCCATAGAAGCTGAAAGCCAAACAGATATGGTGGGCAGAGTTTTTCTCCCATTTCCATTTCCCTCTGAGCCATAAACCTGGTCAACTTCCAACTTCCTCACTGATGCCCTATCCTGTCTGCCCCAGAATAAATCAAAGTGGGAGGTACTGGTGGATATTGTGTTCACCTCCCGCCAACTTGGCTTGATGGTCCAGATCCGGAGCAAAGTCTAATCCACTTCCCACCATCCCACACTTGCAAGAGATTATTCAGGATGCCTTCAGGGAAGATCTGTGTATAGACCTTGCTCTTCAACAACTGCAGGGGTCCCTTACTAAATTGAATGGGTTATTCTATCACGGGCAGAGAGTGTATGTTCCAGAGGCCATGAGGGGTCTCATCCTCGGGGCTCATCATGACAGCTGAGTGGTTGGACACTTTGATTTCATTAAGTCTGGAAGCAATTCTGATGGCCCTGCCTCTGCAAGGATGTGGAGGACTATGTGAGGGGTTGCCCAGTCTGCATCATAACCAAGCAGGGGATGGGGAAGCCTCCCGGCCTGCTAACCCCCTTGGAGACACCCCCAACACCCACGGGAAGTCATCTCTATGGAGTTCATAACCAATCTTCCCCCCAACAATGGAAAAATGGTGTTATGGATGGTAGTGGACCTTTTCTCAAAACAGGCTCACTTTGTGCTCTGTGCATCTCTCTCTCTATGGCCCAACGTCTTGCTGAGTTGTTTGTGCAGCACATACTCTATCTCCATCCCTTTCCCAACAAGATAGTCACTGATAAGGGGGCCCAGTTTACTGGCAGGTTTTGGCAGTCCCTTGACAAATTAGTGAGGGTGGACCAATCAGTTAGTTCCGTAAAGCACTCTGCCGCCAACAGGCAGATCGAACGCATCAAACCAGATCATGGAGCAGTACCTCCTTGGCTTCATTAACTGCCAGCAAGGTGACTTAACATTGATCCTCCCTCTGCCTGAGTATGCAAACAACAATGGCTGCATTTCGTTCTTCTTTACCAGGGCTGGTGGGAAGCTGAGGCAGGGGTGGCACAGGCTACTCTAGCACACATGCAGCTGCCATCACTACCATGGCTGGGCTGCCCTTCTGTTCCTCCATCATGGGCAGGACAGGTTCAGCCTGTAGTGGCTCTGGCTTGACCTTGGTTCAGGCACAGAGGACCCCTCCTCCAGCAGCCAACAACAAGTTGTTGAAGATGCTTTGGAGACTGAGGAAATGGTGGCAGCCCTGGCTCTCAAGTCCCAGCTCATTCTCTACCACCTCATCCACATCTGCTGCTGCCACTGCCACCTCCACAGTGACAACCTCTGCTCACAAGGGCAGGTATCAGGGGTGTGGGCAGGGGGCACCCAGGGTAGCAGGCCCCCATGGAGAAATGTCATTCCCTGCTTTGGGGCTGAAGCATCTGGTTGGGCACTGCTCACTGCCATCCTCCACCTGCAGGCGTGGCCATCAGTGGTGCAGGTGGGGAGCATGGGCACCTTAGTTGAAGAGGGATGTAGACAAATTGGAGTGTGTCCAGAGGAGGGCAACAAAGACGGTGAGGGGTTTGGAGACCAAGACGTATGAGGAAAGGTTGGGGGAACTTGATCTGTTTAGCCTGGAGAGGAGATGACTGAGAGGGGATCTGATCACCATCTTCAGATATTTAAAAGGCTGCCATGTGGAGGATGGAGCAGTGTTGTTCTCTCTTGCCTCAGAGGGACAGACCAGAACCAATGGGATGAAATTAATTCAAAAGAAATTCCGTCTAAACATCCGGAAAAAGCTTCTGACAGTTAGAGCTATGCCCTCCCCCAAAGGAAGAGTATTCCATCACGTGACATAGTGGTCAGCTGCTCCCCTGGGTCCCGTGGGAGTAGGTGGTGGGTTGCCACTATTTTCTGGTAGTTTGTATTTTAATTATTGGTTTTAGGGGTTTTTTAGGGGTTTTAGGGGATTGTATTGTTTTATTCTGTAATCTGCCACGAGCCGGTTTGGCCAAGAGTGGCCAGTAATAATAATAATAATAACAACAACAACAACAACAACAACAACAACAACAATAGAGTGATTTCTCAGTGGAACAGGCTTCCTCAGGAGGTGTTCGGTTCTCCATCTTTGGAAATTTTTAATATACAGAGGCTGTATAGCCATCTGACATAAAGGCTGATTCTGTGAAGGTTCAAGGAGTAGTGTCATACCGTGGGGGAGCGTTGGACTAGATGACCCAGAAGGTCCCTTCCAACACTGTTATTCTATGATTCTATGAGTGCCTGGGGTGGCAAGCATGGCATGGGTTGCTTCTTCTTGCGCACACCTCATAAGACACTGCTACATTGGCAACGTGATGTTTATAGCTCAAAGTCCTGTCCAGCACAGTGCCAAGGTACTCAGATGTATGATTGTGTATCAGTCAGGTGTTATTAAGGTAGACATTCAGTCTATGTTTGGCAAGATTGTTATTGAGATGGGAAAAATATTCTGGTTTTCCTGTACTTGGGACAAGCCCCTTTACAGTAGTAGTCTCCCAAAATTTCAAGGTCCCTAGTCAGTATTTCTTCTGTCCTTTCGGCCAATTTGTGTCTAACTTCAATTGCCATGTCATCAACATAAAAAACATCCTGTATATTGTCTTGGGAATGTCAGAGATGTATAGATTGAAAAGGACTGTGGCAAGGACCAAGATCTCGGGTAGACTGTTATTTAGTTTCTTCTCTTGCTGACAGTTCCTATTGCTCAGCATATTATTTAGGAATAAGAATAATGTATTGTAAAAACATGTACAGCAGACCACACCTCCAAACTGTCATAAGCAGTCAGATTGATGAAAAATGTTGATGTCATAAGACACTTCCAATGCCCTTAACAATGAAAGTTGTTAAGCTGAAAACCTGGTCTTCACAACTGTGACAGGGTTTAAATCAGGCTTGCTTTAAAAGGAAATGCCCATTAATTCTGTCACTGATTCTGTTCAGGGTTTTATAATAGGAGCTCAGATGGGAAATGGGTCATTAAATTTCCACAGATATTTTGGATTTCCAGATTTTTAGAATAGCAACTTAATTTGCTTTCTTAACCCCCCCCCCAGGAGTCTTCCTGTTTTCACGATGTCAGTGAGACACTTTGTAAGCCACTTCTTTGTGAATGTGCTGCTGTTGATCAGTAACTCATTATGGATGCAGTCAAAGTCTAATACCTTTCCACTCCTGATATCCTTCAGAGTCTTGGAAGTCTTATCAGCACAAATCCCCTGACAGCTCACAGTCTTCAGGCCTGGTGGATTTCAAAATCTGGCATTCTTTTTTTTTTATCCTTTTTGTAAAATGTCAGTCCTTTGGAGCTCTGGATAGTGAAATCAGTCAGGCAGCTACCAGGTTTGATGTTATCTCCAGATTTCCTTGGAGCACAGGTGGGCTTGCACCTAGTTTTTTAAAACAGGCTTTCCTGCTCAAATGCCTGAAATCAAGATTCACAGTTGGTTTATCATAGAATCATAGAATCATAGAGTTGGAAGGGGCCATACAGGCCATCTAGTCCAACCCCCTGCTCAACGCAGGATTAGCCCTAAGCATCCTAAAGCATCCAAGAAAAGTGTGTATCCAACCTTTGCTTGAAGACTGCCTTATTTCTGTCTGTGTACAGCACTGAGTTCATGGATTCTAATTCTGGATCATTGCTAATTCTGGATCATTGCTGAGGTCCCCTTCATTTAGGATATCTTCCTAAACCAAGGCTAGCAACCCAGTCCTTCTTAACAGCAGCTCTGTTTTTTACCTTTTAAAGTTGCATTGAAATCAAACATTTGTCTATTTTATAGAATGTATAGAATATAGAATATAGAAGCCAGCAGTATTTTTAAGCAGATGAAAAACTGCTGGGGGATGATGGGTTCTCTCTGTCAGTGGGTCTACCCAATCAGTGTTGTACCTACCAGGTTCCCACTGCAAATGGAATTGGATCCTGCAGAGAAGTTGCTTAAACAAGACGCTGGAGAATACTTCTGGGGCTGCCCCTCAATTCAAATTATCTGCCTTGGAGAAAGGGCATGGAAAAAAAAGTTAAGAACACTTTTGAAAACTTAATTGATTTCAGTTAAGAGTTCAACTCAGACTCACCTGTCCTGTGGGGGTAAAAGCATTTATCTTTGCCTGAAGCATAGCCAGATTTAGCAAAAATAACGACTACTAAAAAAAACAGTGAAAGGAAAAACCCTATTTCCATTGAGAGAGGTTTTTTGAAAATGCAAGGTAGTTGAAGGGTCTGTGTATGCTGCGATATTGAAAGATGCTGTTTATTTTTTCTTGTCTCACCTCAGGAGGCCTCTGTATAAAGTCATTCTGCCTCAGCAAAATAGCGGCCGATCGATCCCCAAGTTATTTATTATTGTGCGTAACCAGACTTCAGTTCTCAAAATAGGGAAGGATCAATGACACCGAGAAGAAGAGATGAGTGCTTCCGATACAGAAGTTTGACAAAGAACTTTACTGGGCCCGAGTTCATCTTCCTCTGGATCGTTCATCATTTAGATGCCCGAGGGGGCTGGCAACTGAGGTTTAGCCAAGGTCTCTTGGCTTGCGAGTCAGCTGAGGGCTAGCAAAGCTGGCAAAGGACCCTGGAAAACCACTTTGATCTCATAGCATCGGCTGCCAAAGTGAACTACTTTGTCTGGGAGAGAACAAGAGCGTGGTAAAGGTAAAGGTAAAGGTATCCCCTGTGCAAGCACCGAGTCATGTCTGACCCTTGGGGTGACGCCCTCTAGCGTTTTCTTGGCAGACTCAATACGGGGTGGTTTGCCAGTGCCTTCCCCAGTCATTACCGTTTACCCCCCAGCAAGCTCATAAGAGCGTGGTATTCCTATGCAAAAGGCCTTTTGTAAACCACTGTTTCAGGGAAACCTGATAATTCCATAGACTTGGAAGCAGAAATAAACAGAAGCCTTGAGGCTTGGTTCCAGCAACATCTTTTGTGAACTAGAGCTCAGGAGCATGACCGTGTTGTGGTGTCTATTCCTGGTTGACCGGCCAGGGAATCAAGGGAGGTCTCCTTCTGCCCACAAAATGCAAAGTGCAGCCTCAATCAGCATCTGTTTGTCTCAGGACTGAGCAGAGAAGTGTGTGTGTGTGTGTTTTGTGTATACGCACATACATGTGTTTACCCCAGGCTTTTTCAAGCAGGGTTTTGTGACAGCCCTGGAAGGGTTGCACTGATTGAGTGGGAGCATATAAGCTGACCTGCATATAAGCCGAGGCACCTAATTTTACGACAAAATCTGGGCAAACTTATTGACTCGCACATAAGCCGAGGGTGGGAAATGCTCCATCCTCACAGGCTCTCCCATCCAGCCTCTCCCCCCCCCCCAACAAATACAGAAAAGTCAAGAGGATAAATAGCTGCTGGTTTTTGTACCCCGCTTTTCGCCGCCAGAAACCAAAAGAATAATTTGGATGAAGTGATTAAGAAGAGGAAGAAGTGAAGGCAAAAGTAAAAAAAAAATCAGAGTCCCTCAGTCACACCATTGATGTCCTACAAGCTGCCAGAGCAACGATTGGTTGGCTGGAGCAGGCTTTTATTTCAATTACCGTATATACCCACGTATAAGCCGAGGAGGGCTTCCTCAACGTGAAAAAGGTGCAGAAAAACTAGGCTTATACACAAGTATATAGGGTGTTTGTGTGTATGGTCGATTTGACCCACCCCCCCCAAAAAAGGGCCAGTGATAGGCCTGGAGTAGGTGGGATGGAGAGGCGCCCTGGCCATTCAAATCCTTGCTGGCTGAGGCTTGTCACATGCAGTGGGGACTGGAGCACAGAGAGGTAAATACTCTCATCGTAACAACTGTGGGGGTATCATAGCAGCATAGCCCTGCCCCGGCCCTGTTTCTTGCATGGGTGGGGGGGTGGAGGTGATAGAGCGGAAGAGGCCCCCCCTAGCCCTGTTACTTCAGGCTCCCGCTGTAGGCTCCCTTTGGTGAAGAAGAGCCAGCTGGAAGCCAGCCCTGAGTGTTCACGAATCATCTGAAAATATTTCTGTGCTGTCACTTCCTGTGCTGTGGGAGTGGCCTGTTGATTTCACATCCAGTGGGCATGTCTGGGAGATGTCACTTTTAGTGACGTGTAACTTACGGTGGCGTGGCCTGCTGACCACTTCTGGGATTTCTCAAAGAATGTTTCAGGGGTTTCTTAATGGTAAATATGCCATCAGTATGCAGATGACACCCAGGTCTTCCTCCTGATGGATGACCGCCCTGACTCTCCCCCAGAAGCTGCCCGGAAACAGTGAAGAGATGGCTCAAGCAGGGTCGTCTGAAGCTCAGTCCTTCAAAGATGGAGGTCCTGTGGCTGGGTAGGAAGGGACCATGTGAGGAAGTACATCTGCCCATCCTGGACGGTGTGCAGCTCTCACTAACGCACTCCGCCAGGAACCTGGGCATGATCCCGGATGCTTCCCTTACAATGGAAGCCCAGGTCACAAAGGTAGTGTGGCATTTAAGTCACCTCTGATTTTTATATTTGTGTTTGTCAAATGGTTCCCCCCCTCCCCAAAAAAAATGCCAAAGGTGAAGCAGTAAACTTCTGGAAATGCTTCTGGAAAGGAAGTGAAGAATGAATTTCACCCATGGCGCTCCACACCCAGTTCCTGGTGTTTGATGATACACTGCCCCTTACCTTGGAGGTTTCATCTGGGAGCAGCTGTTGATAGAACTATGCTGCATTGGTCAGACCCCACAGAGTTCTGCTTGCAGTTCTGGAGGCCTCACTTCAAAAAGAATGTGGACCAAACTGAGAGGGTGCAGAGGAGGTTGACGAGGATGATCTGAGGCCTGAAGATCAAGTATTATGAGGAAAGGCTGAGGGACTTGGGAATGTTCGGCCTGGGGAAGAGGCGGTTGGGAGGGGACAGGAGGGTTCTCTTTAAGTATCTGAATGGTTGTCACTTGGAGGAGGGCAGGGAAATGTTCCTGTTGGCAAAAGAGGATAGGACCAGCAGTAACTGGTTTAAACTACATGTAGAATGGTACTGGCTAAATATCAGGGGGGGGGGGAATTCAGAGTAGTTCAGCAGTGGAAAGGGCTGCCTAAGGAGGTGGTGAGCTCCCCCTCACTGGCCATCTTCAAGAAGTGGCTGGTCAGAGCCTCACCTAGATGCTTGAGGCTGGTCCTGCATTGAGCAGGGGGTGGGACTAGATGGCCTGTGTGGCCCCTTCCCACTCTAGGATTCTATGAGTCTAGTTCAGCAGTGGAATGGGCTGCCTCAGGAGGTGGTGAGCTCCCCCTCACAGGCTGTCTTCAAGCAGCAGCTGGACAGCTCCTTATCCTGGATGGTTGAGGCTGGTCCTCCACTGAGCAGGGGGTGGGACTAGATGGCCTGTGTGGCCCCTTCCCACTCTAGGATTCTATGAGTCTAGTTCAGCAGTGGAATGGGCTGCCTCAGGAGGTGGTGAGCTCCCCCTCACAGGCTGTCTTCAAGCAGCAGCTGGACAGCTCCTTATCCTGGATGGTTGAGGCTGGTCCTGCACTGAGCAGGGGATGGGACTAGATGGTTTGTATGGCCCCTTCCCATTCTAGGATTCTATGAGTCCAGTTCAGCAGTGGAATGGGCTGGCAAAGGATGTGGTGAGCTCCCCCTCACTGGTGGTCTCCAAGCAGATCCTTCTGGATACTCAAGGGTGTTCTACATTGAGCAGGGGGTGAGACTGGATGGCCTGTATGTTCCCTTCCCACTCTAGGAGTCTACTCTCCACAAGTTTGGTTAGAACCCTTTGAAAGCTATTGTAAAGAATGGCTGAACAAACAATGGTTACATGGTGTCTTCTGATGGGCGGTAACAGGGATTGAACCTGGGACATTGCACCCACACCATTGTTACTCTAACAGGGAGCAGTCTCCCTAAGTGCAACCAGAAATGAGACATTGACCTAGATCCACCTGCAGGCCTTACCTTCTGGCTTGGAGGGGTGTTGGGGGATAAATGCAGTCTTCCAAGCCCCCTCCCATATGTCCAGGGATTGGTATTGAGACCCTCTGCCCTAGTGGTTAAGACTTTGGAAGTCCTGGCACTTTCCTGACCATCCTAGACCTCCTTTGAGTTACAGATGCTCTGTAGGGCTTTTAAGGCAAGAGGCCAACAGCTGTGGTTTGCCAATGCGTGCCCACTGCACAACCACCTCTTTACTTCCTTGCTGGTCTGCTCTCGAAATCCGGACCAAGGCTGACCCTCTTCACCACCAAGATTGGGCAGGACTGGCCTATCCAGGGCTAGATAAAATGACAGCCTGAACTATTTCCCTTCACCAAACCCATGGAAACAATAGGATCTATAAAATAATGAATTAGGTGTCATAGCAAATGTAAGAAAAACCAGCAAGGCCTTTGAAGCAAATTTAAAAAAATACAAAACTAGAAAAAAACTTTCAGATCTGTATTTATTACTTTGAAGAAACGCTGCAGTGCCAGATGAGAGACGTTAAGAGGGTGAGGCTACGGGAAGAGGGGAGGAGCCACATGGCTCAGACTCCGGAGAAAAGGGGAAAAGTGTTTCCCCTGCTCTTAACTTTGCTTTGAAGCCTTGTGGCTTCTAATATTAAGACCATACCCCCCTCCCCCTTCCACATTCTTAATTTCTCGTCATATGCTGGGCCTCTGTTTCATTCTGAAATGAATTCCATGCCACAAATTTATCTTGTAGCAAATCTCATCTCGCCTTTATGCTTCCACTATATCTAGAGCAGCTATATTATTAATAGGCATATAGTATTTTACAGTAATTTGCTCGTTTGTCATGCAATCACCTCCTTTGATCAGACATAACGGAAATGGGGATATCAATTATTAACTGAACCCATTTTGGCCCCACACATCCCCCCCCCAATTTTTTCTGTTTTTTTTTTTTTTAAGAAGACACAAAAGAAGAAATAGAGCTCATTTCAAATTCTGCTTTGGGGGGGGGAAACACTATTTTAAAAATTGGGATATTCAGATCTGCAGACTTAATGGCAAATCCTAAAGACTGGAGAGTGTTATCACTGGAACTTAGGGGTCATCTCATGAGGGTGATGAGGACGGACAAAAGGAGATACTTTCACAGGATAGAATTAATGGCCAGTGGATATATTGACAGCCACAATCATGGCGGGGGAAACTCATGGTTGGAAAATCCTTGGACGGGAGTGGGTGGGGTAGAGCCTGGAGAGAGTGGGTTTGGGGAAGGGAAGGAAGCTCAGCAGGGTCTACCATGCCATAAAATGCACTTTCTAAAGCAGCAATCTTCTCCAGGGAGAACTGAGCTGCAATTCTGTGAGATCTGAAGGCTGGCAACCTGAAACACCGATAGCTTTTAAAGGGAATCAGACGGATTCATGGAGGAGAAGTCCCCCGACAGCTACAAGCCAGGGGGACCAAGCCCTGTGAGGAAAGGCAGTTGGACAGGGTCATGTTCACATTGCAGGAGAGGTGGGTGGGAGGGGACAGGTTGGCTCTCTTTGAGTATCTGAATGGTTGTCGCTTGGAGGAGGGCAGGGAGCAGTTCCTGTTCGCAGCAGAGGATAGACCCCTCAGTAATGGGTTTAAACTACATGTAGAGCAGCCCCAGCTACATATCAGGGGGGAAATGTTAACAGTCAGAGCAGGAGTGGTTTAAGGATTCGTGGGACCTGTGGCACAAGAGTCAGTTCAAGGATTTGCAGGACTTTAGAAATAGACAATTGCAGCGGAAGCAGCCAAACAGGGGACAGAGGGGCTCCCCCATTGTGGAAAGGGGCATCACTCCAAACATCATAAAACAGGGAACAGGGGGGGAGGAGACAGGCTAAGGCACTAACACATAGGGGTCCTGGAAGCATGGTGCCCACAGCATGTGCTGTATATGCTACATGAATAAACCAGTAAGTGATAGTAGTTCAGCAGTGGAATGGGCTGCCTCAGGAAGTGTGGAGCTCCCTGGTCTTCAAGCAGTGGCTGGATAGATCCTTCTCCTGGATGTTTTAGGCTGATCCTGCCTTGAGCAGGGAATGGACCGGGGATGACCGTGAAGGGGGAAAGGGTGTCCCATCTCTTGCTGAAACCTGGGAAATAGATTTGGGAAGAAAATCTCTCTTGGATTCACTTGCTTTCCCAGTCAAATTCTCAAGGGGAAGCACTTTCCACCTCATGGCTTAAAACCTCTGTCCTGAGACAATCTCCCTGCCCAAGGGGATTTTGACACACCTCAAAAGAGATTCTGGCGCTGGAAAAGGTGTAGGAGAGGGGGCTGGAAGTCCTTCCCTGCAAAGCATGGCTTAAGGAGGAGGGGGCTCTTTGGCTTGGAGAAAGGGCGACTGAGGGCTGACGGGAAAGAGACTTCTTAAATTATGCCTTACCTGGAAAAGAAAAAAGTCCTTTCCTCACTTTCTCACATAAATATGTGTTGATAATATTCTTTTTCATGTCCTTAAGCAAAGAGCAATTTCCCCTATTCTAAAGATTTTGGATGTCCTCAAAAGCTCCGGATTCCACCTCTCCATGGGAACGTGGAATTTCTGTGTCAACAGATGACGGAAACCCCCACCCCCAAATAAAGGAAGAAGATTAAATAAAAGCCAAAGCTTTGTGTTGCCAGAAGATAAACACAAAACAAGACGCTATGGTTCGTGGGAAAATAAAATGAGTTTTATTTACACACTGCTTTCTAACGAAGGGTCTAAAATTGTTAACTTCTGGTATTCTATCTATCTATCTATCTATCTATCTATCTATCTATCTATCTATCTATCTATCTATCTATCTATCTATCTATCTATCTATCTATCTATCTATCTATCTATCTATCTATCTATCTATCTATCTATCTATCTATCTATCTATCTATCTATCTATCTATCTATCTATCTATCTATCTATCTATCTATCTATCTATCTATCTATCTATCTATCATATATTGTATCGTGCATCTTGCCTAAAAATTGTAAACTCATGGTTTTCTATAAATCATCTATTTATCAAAGTATCTCTACATATCATGTTTTTTCTATCTTACCTACCTATCACCTATTAATCTATCTAAATCTATCTAAATGCCTAAAGATTCTGAACTTATGGCTTTCTATGAATCATGTATTTATCTATATCTCTATCTACTATCTATCAATCTACCATGTGTTGGGAGAAGACCTTCTCAGGAACTCCACAGGAAGCCATATGCCCTTCTTCGGGGTTGGAGGGAGTACAAGAACAGATCTCCCGCATTCAGATTCCAGTTGGCCAGGTCAATGTTGACGTGGCCGAGGAAGTTGTGACTCGAAAAAGGCTTGTAATGCCAAACGGAGAGGTTGAGCCTTTGGTCTTTGATTGGTGTTTTCCCCATTGGAAACCGGAATAGCTGGTGAAAGACGGGGTCCCGTGTGGCCATGTGCAGTTTTGTTTTTTTTATCTGGCCATCCAAAGGAGAAAGGAAGGCGATGACGTAAGGATTGGGCCTCCTGCTCGTTCCGCCACCCAACCGCAAGCCCTGGCAGCTTTCAACATGGACCCAGATCTCCTGCAGGTTCTCCACGTACTTCACTCCAAATTTCAGGTGCCCAAGACTGTCCAATCGGAGAGGGGCGATTGGAGGAAGGCTGCGGCTGGGTCTCCTCACAAAAGATGAAGCTGGGGAGACGTGTTGTTTGCCGTTCGGCCCAGATGACTCAACCGGTTCCTCTGCCACGCCAGGTGCCACAGGTTTTGGGTAGCCACAGCCATCAGGCAGTGGTAGTTGGATGTTATCTGAGGAGAGACCGCAGAGAACTGGAGATTTGCAGAGGGAAGGGCTCAGCTTTGGAGCTGAGAGGTGGATGCTCAGCTCAGCCCAAATGTCCACAGCTCGTGGACTCCTGAGCACATGATGAGGACTGCTCCAGGGGGCTCATCAGTAGACTAGAGCCGATTTGGAATGCTGGGGCAATCCTGGGTGCCGTCTGAAATTTGGAGAAGTGCTCCTTCCCACCCACATCCCTCTGATAAGCCTAACGGAGGCCAAGCTACTCACAGGCACTGCCGGTGCAGTTCCTCTCCTGGCCTTTGCCGCGATAAGCCTGCCGATCAGAAGAGAGAAAAGAGAAATCCAGTCGGGGTATTCAGGGTATTCATCACCATTCTGTCCTGAGACGATCTCCCTGCCCAAGGGGATTTTGATCTTTGCTCAAAACACATCCTGTTAGCCTGTGCATATAGGGCTAGCAAACCCACCAAATAAAGAGCCTTGGATGTGGAGAATGACTTCAGGTGTTCAGGATGGGGGAGAAATTCTGGGTAGAATGGGATCACCCTTCCCCTGCGCCAAACCTTCTAATGCCCTGAAAACCACCCCAACAGACATGAAATTTTCACATCACCTACCTGGTTGATGGCTTTGCCAAGATAGTTCACGAGTACAGTGAGATGGAGCATTATGTACTCACTAATCAACGGCCTATCAATATTCAAACACACAGGGTATCGATCCCCAACTTACAAATTCTGTATGTTTAGCTACCTCCCTCTTGTGGGAGAAACTAGCGTGAAATCTCACTGTCTACAAAACCCCCTATTTGCCAATCCAGTATGCAAGCCTCGTGCTAGTCCTAACCACCCAAATACAATCTGGGCAGAATCCTCTCAGATTGAAATTTCTCAGGGCGATCGGTGTTCAGACTCCACCCCGCTCTCCACTGGCAACTGCCGGCTGGCCAAGAATGGACACCAGGTCCACAGCCCTGCTGGTGACCTCACCAACTGACACCATTATTGTGCGTTGCACGCTGACCTCATAGAGGGGGTGGAATGGCCTTGGAGGCGGGGGTGGGGCCTTGATGCTCCAGTGCTTGTTCCAGAGCCTGGATGTTCCAGTGCTTGTTCCTGTGGAAGAGACCTGGGAGGTAGGAGGGCTGCAGAGTCTGGTGGCACTAGATGAGTCCTGTCCTTTTCCTGCTGGTACCTTGATGGGCAAACCCACCTGGACCTGGCTCAGACGGCACTCTTCTTCTAAACAAAACCCAGGGCATGGGCTCTTTGGGCAGATTGGGTCAATTCTGAAATCAGACGGCTGGCCAAGAGAGGAGACCACAGCCCCTCTGATGACCTCACCAACTGACACCATTGTTGAGCGCGGCACGCTGACCTCATAGAGGGGGTGGAATGGCCTTGGAGGGGGGGGGGCTGACATGTGCCTGGATGCTTCAGTTATTGTTCCTATGGAAGAGACACGAGGCAATTTTCAGCTTTGGCTCGGATCTTCCTGGCTCGGATCTTCCTGGCGGCCAGAGTGAAAAGTGCCACCCTATACGAAATATAGGGGTCGACAAGCCAAAACATAGTGGAGTTCCACATATACACAGATGAAGTTCCACATATACACAGGCGTTGGGCTATGGGTATTTGGAGATATCGCCCAGAGAGCATGGAGGATGGCATCATTTCAAACCGCAAAGATGTTAGGGCCATTCTAAGATTGCGTGTTATGTTTACTAAATATCATGCTCTAGAGTGGTCTTTTTAAATTGTTTTATACCATGGGGCTGATTGTGATAGCAGAATTGAAGAGTGATCAATCAATGAATCAGCTTTGAGCACCCAATCAGGTACATCAGAGATATTGGCTGATGTGCTCAGTAAGTCATCGGGTATGGTATCGCGTGAAAGAATGGAGCTAAAAAAAATCAGACCAAGTCCTGTCTTTGCCCTAAAACGTTGATGGCTTAAAGAATCTGATTTGGTTGTTATGTGTTTCTTCCAAGATTTTAGAATAGCTTAGTGGGCATGGGCTTTGAGTAAGGGGAAACCAAGCTCTGCCCTCATCAGGGCTGCAGGAGACCCGTTTGGAAGAGCCAGGATATGTCTGAAGAAAAAGTTCTGAATGGGCACCAAGCTGTTGGTTATTTGTTCTTTCCAGCCCCAGATGTCGATGTCATATAGTAGGTGAAGAATGACCTTGGCTGCAAAGAGCTTTAGAGCTGGGTGAACTAGAAACCGTCCCCTGGTGTAATAAAATCTCAGAATGGCTCCAATGATTTTTAGACCAGTGGCCTTTATAGTTGCAAGGTGGGCATTCCAGTTTAGGGTCTCACTGTGATCCCAAGATATTTAAATGTACTGCACTGTTCTATAGGAATATTGTATATTTTTTAGGTCTTGTCTTAAAAAACATAACTTTTGTTTTTGCATAGTTGATGGAGAGGCACTCTTCCGTACCATAAGTACCGAAGTTGTTAAGTAGCTTTTTCGGACCAACTCTTGCAAGGAAAGCCAGGACCATGTCATCTACATAAAGCGGCATAGAAACCTTTTGCTGACCAACAGAAGGGGGTACAAATTCTGGGCCCGATAACCCCTATTCTAAAGACCTTGGACATGCCCAGAACTCCGGATCCCACCTCTCCATGGGAAAGATGGAATTTCTGTGTCAACAGATGATGGAAACCCCCAATGAAAGATGAAAGAAAAGTCAACGCTTTTTGTTGCCAGAACTGAAACAAATACCGACACACTATGGTTTATGGGCAGATAAAATGAGTTTTATTTACACACTGCTTTGTAAGTGCCTAAAAATTGTTAATCTATTGTATCAATCATCTATTTAACATCAATGCATCAATCTGTACCTATCATCTATTTATCTCTTAGCTATCTATCACCTATCAATCTATCTAAATGCCTTAAGATTGTGAACTTACGGCTTTCTATGAATCATCTATTTATGTATCTATCTCTCTCTATCATCCATCAATCTACCATATGTTTACCTATCCATCTGTCTGTCTAGATCTTTTCAATGAAAAATGAGAAGAGAAGTCCATCTCTGCAGCTCCAGAGGAGACCACAATCCCTTCTTTGGGGTTGGAGGTAGTACCAGAGCAGATCTCCAGCATTCAGGTTCCACTTGCTCAGGTCAACGTTCACTTGGCCAAGAAATTGGTGATTCGTAAAAGTCTTGTAGTGCCAAATCAAGATGTTCAGCCTTTGGTCCTTGAGTGGGGTTTTTCCCACTGGGAACCGGAATAGTTCATGAACGACGGGGTCCCACATTTCCATGTGGATTTACATCCTCCCCATCCAGCCATCAGAAGGAATAAGGAAGGCGATCACGTAGGGATTTGGCCTCACAGTCTTTCCACCACCCACCTGCGAGCGCTGGCAGCTGTCAATGAGGATCTAGGTTTGCCACATACTGCAGTCCAAATTCCAGGTGCCTGGGACTGTCCAAGTGGAGAGTCAGGATGGGAGGATGGCTGCAGCTGGGTCTCCTCACAAAACAAGCTATGGCTGGGGAGTCCTGTGCTTTTCCTGTGAGCCCAGCTGGCCCAAAATGGTCCTCTGCCAGTGCAAGTGCCACGCTCTTCGGAAAGCCACGGACATCAGGCAGTGGCAGTTGGCTGTCACCTGAGATGAGAACGCAGAGAGCCAGAGGTTGAGAGGGAGAAGGACTCAGCTTAGAAGCTTAGAGGTGGACATTCAGCTCAGCCCAAATGTCCACGGCCCGTGGACTCATGAGCACATGAAGAGGACCGCACCAGGGGCCTGATCAGTAGTGGGCCCGCACTCACCCAATGGACCAACTCTGACAGCCAGGATGGAGAGGGTGGAGTTGCAGAGGAGGAATCCGAGTCTCCACATCACATAACTTATGATAAGAAATGGCCAACAGCCCAAGGGAGATTTTCAAGGGGAAGAGTTCTCTGTAGCCTAGACATGGTTTGGAATGCCGGGACCTTCCCAAGTGCTGGCTGGATGCTGGCATCCCTGTTTCCAGGAGGCCTGAGAATTGGAGGAGTGCTCCTTCCCACCCACATCCCTCTGACATGCCGAAAGGAGGTCAAGCTACTCACAGGCACTGCTGGTGCAGTTTCCTTCCTGGCCTTTGCCACGAGAAGCCTGATGATCAGAAAAAAGAGGGGTATTCAGCATGGGAGGGCAGTCAAAACCCTCCTCACCTTGTCAGTTGGGGGCGGATAACCAGTGGGCTCTTCTGGAGCCAGGGCCTTGGATGCT
The DNA here is from genome assembly GCF_049243985.1 of Paroedura picta. NCBI lineage: Eukaryota > Metazoa > Chordata > Lepidosauria > Squamata > Gekkonidae > Paroedura > Paroedura picta. The sequence goes on from NC_135372.1 coordinate 28,388,664, forward strand.
GCCAGTAGAGCCTGGGCTAGAGGGCCTCCTGGGCTGATGGTTGGCCCTTCAGTGGCCTCTTGGATGATCCAAAGGGTGGCAACGTCTGAAAGAGCCTCGCCTTGGTCCCTCTCCTTACGCAGCCCAGATCTTGTTTTCTTCTTGAGGGAACTCATGGGCAGATATTAGAAATGACCGGGAAGGGATGTCCCATCTCTTGCTGAAAACTGGGAAACGATCTTCCTGCCCAAGGGGTATTCACATTTGTTCACTTACCCGTCCTGTCAGCATGTGAATGTAGGCTCAGCAAACCCACCAAAGGAAGAGCCTTGGATGCGGAGTAGGGTGGAACCGGGCACCTGCCTGACAGATGCCCAGCGTGTGGGCCCTGCTCCAGCTCTCCACCCTTCCCCTGGGTGGGGCCTATCTCTTCCTGTCCATCACTGCCACCACTCACTGACTGCAATACCCCTTCCCGGGTGAGCCCCCCTTGGCTGGGTTCCTGGTGTTTTTGAGTCAATACCTTTAATCTTTGGGTCCCGCCTGGAGAGTTGTCAACCACCTTTTTTCTGGTTTTCCTCCCCCAGTGCCCTCCCACTACACTAGGAGTGCCCAAGTGGGGGAGACTAGGTGGTCCACAGCACCAGCCACTTGGTTATGTGCAGAACTATGTGTATTGAACTATTAACACTCAGAAACATAAATTTACACTCCCTCCAGCGCACCACATGACCTCAAACCACAGCACTTATCTTGGTGGCTGCTTCTCCTGTGGCCAGACCAGGCCCTCTCCCTCTGCCTGGGTCAAGCAGGGCCTTCTCTCTGGAGAGGAGACCTCCCCCCTTCTGCCTTGGAGATCCTGGACTGCCCCCTCCCAGGAGGTCCGGAGCCTAAATACTCACACGCTTTCCCCCCTAGTGGAGCCTGATTCCTCCATTCTCATTGGGGCATGTGACCCTCTCCTTCACTGGGTCTCCTGGGAAGTGTAGGCAATTTCAGCCTTTCCACCTCCTAGCCGCCATTTTAACCTGCAGGCCCAGGGCAGCCATTTCAGCGCACCAATCCAACTCCAGGCCTCATTTTGCCACATCTCCCCCCCTCCTAGGTTCCACTTGTAGGAGCCTCCGTGGGTTCAATGGTGGGTCCAGAGCAGAATCCCCACAACAGCTGATTGCAGGAAAACCCATATACCTCACACTCTAATACAAGGTGCAGGAGAGGGGGCTGGAAGGCCTTCCCTGCACAGAATGGCTTAAGGAGGAGGGGGCTCTTTTGGCGTGGAGAAAGGGCGACTGAGGGCTGAAGGGAAAGAGAGTCCCAAAATTATGCCTTACCTAGAGAAGAAAAAGAAGTCTTTTCCTCACTTTCTCTCATAAATATGTGCTGATATTATTCTTTTTCCTGTCCTTGAGCAAAGAGCAATTTCCCCTATTCTAAAGATCTTGGATGTCCGCAGAAGCTCCGGATTCCACCTCTCCATGGGAACGTGGAATTTCTGTGTCAACAGATGACGGAAACCGCAGAGAACTGGAGGTTTGCAGAGGGAAGGGCTCAACTTAGGAGCTGAGAGGTGGATGCTCAGCTCAGCCCAAATGTCCACAGCTCGTAGACTCCTGAGCACATGATGAGGAATGCACCAGGGGGCTCATCAGTAGGGGGGCCATGCTCACCCAAAGGACAAACTCTGATCCCCCAGGACGGAGAGGGGTGAGTTGCTAAGGAGGAAACCGAGTCTCGACAGACCTTATGATAAGAACAGGCCAACAGCCCCAGGGAGGATTCATATGTCCAGGGGGGGAGGAGAGGGTGGGCAATTTGAGGATGAAAAGGCCTGGGGATTTGGGGGTGGAGTTGGGATGTCGGGGACCTCAGAGGGGCACAAGAGCCCATCCTCCCAAGCAGCCATTTTCTCCAGGGGAACAGTTCTTTGTAGCCTAGAGCTGATTTGGAATGCCGGGGCATTCCCGGGTGCTGTCTGAGATCTGGAGAAGTGCTCCTTCCCACCCATATACCTCTGATAAGCCGAAAGGAGGCCAAGCTACTCACAGGCACAGCCGGTGCAGTTCCCCTCCTGGCCTTTGCCACGAAAATCCTGCCGATCAGAAAAGAGAAAAGAGAAGGCTATTCAGGGTATTTAGGGTATTCCTCGCAGGAGGGTAGTCGAAACCCTCCTCACCCCACCGCTTGGGGGCAGATCACCAGTAGGCTCTTCTGGAGGCAGGGCTTTGGGGGCTTCCACTAGAGCCTGGGCTGGAGGGCCTCCTGGGCCGATGGTGGCCCTTCAGTGTCCTGTTGGACACTGGACACCCCAGGGGTGGCTAGGTGTGAAGGAGCCTCTCCTTGGTCCCTCTCCTTAGCCATCCCAGGTCAAGGTTTCTTCCTGAGGGAACTCGTGGGCAGATGTTGGGGGGGACTGGGAAGAAGGTGGGATGTCCCATCTCTTGCTGAAACCTGGGAAATAGATTTGGGAAGAAAATCTCTCTTGCATTCACTTGCTTTCCCAGACAAATTCTCAAGGGGAAGCACTTTCCACCTCATGGCTTGAAATTTGTGTCCTGAGAGGATCTCCCTGCCCAAGGGATTTTGATCTTTGCTCACAAACCCATCCTGTTAGCCTGTGCATATAGGGTCAGCAAACCCACCAAAGGAAGAGCCTTGGATGTGGAGAATGACTTCGTGTTCAGGATGGGGGAGAACTTCTGGGTAGAACGGGATGCCCCTTTGCCTGCGCCAAACCTTCTTATTATTTATTTTTATATTTATATTTCTGTGCCCTGAAAAGCAACCCAACAGACATGAAATTCTCACTCTGTCTCATCGCCTACCTTGTTGATGGCTTTGCTAAGATAGTTCACGTGTACAGTGAGATGGAGCATTACGTATTCACTAATCAAAGGCCGATTAATATTCAACCACACAGGGTATCGACCCCCACCGTAAAAAACTATATACGTAAGTTTAGCTGGCAACTGCAGGCTGGCCAAGAGAGACCTTCCCCACTGCCCCGCTGATGACCTCACCAACTGACACCATTGTTCAGCGCAGCACGCTGACCTCATAGAGGGGGTGGAATAGCCTTGGGGCTGGGGGTGGGGCCCTGACATGAGCCTGGATGTTCCAGTGCTTGTTCCTATGGAAGAGACACGAGGCAATTTTCAGGACCCACGGGCCTGGGAGGTAGGAGGGCTGCAGAGTCCGGAGTGTTACCCAAATTGTTGAACACGTGTCCTAAAACACGTATCTTTGAGCTTGTGGGGAATATTAGCTAAAATGCTGCGAGAGGGGGGTAACTTAGCGTTATCGGATTGTTACCTTTGTATACAAGGGTTTATTACACCTGTAGGAACTCAAGGCAAACACAGATTTAAATGGTAAAATATTAATATAAGCTTTTATTGAAAGGTAAATAACAAAAGTACACACAAATAGCTATCACACATACAAGCAGACATATAGAGAAGGGGGAGGAAGAGTGGAAGGCTTGATAGCTACCTGTCTGAGGAGTGGTGGATCAGAGGAAGAAGCATGAACCGGCGTGGGAGGTCCCGGGTTGGAAGACACTCAGAGTGGCTGTGTGAAGCCACAGGTTTTATAGGGTTTTGGGAAGGGGGCTATGTGACAAGGCTCAGGTAAGCATGTGCTGGAAGTTTCCAGGGTCCCCGGAGATTAGGACAATACCTGGCCAAGTGGGGGTGATGGCCGTAAATGGATTTGGATAAAGGTATTAATGGCTCTGAGGAAGAGAACCATCAGGTCTAGCTGGCAGGATGTGGGGAGGAGATTTCCCCTGGCAGAGGGGCCAAGTGTGAAAAATGTTGCAAGACAAAGGATTTTCCTAGGTGCCCTTAGGCAAACAGGAGGAAGCCAGTCCACTCACTTAGAAATACAATGGGGGGGGGGGGATGAGCTGATGCAAGCTTGAGTCCAGAGGCACCTCTGGGTCAGGCAAAGGCTGTCATTCCAAACCTAAGGCAGAGAGCAAGATTTCTAAGATGGAGTCTGGCCTGGCTTGGCTGACCCTAGAAGTGTCATGGCTTTAGCTTAAGCCTAGACTATTGTGGGGTGCCATTAGTTATAGAAGACAGTGTGCCAAGGCATAAGGCAGGGATCCTGCCATGCGTAACAGGAGGCACTAGATGAATCCTGTCCTTTTCTTGCTGGTACCCTGATGGGCAAACCCCATCAAATCAATGAATCAGCTTTGAGCACCCAATCATGTACATCGGAGATATTGGCTGATGTGTGCAGTAAGTCATCGGGTATGGTATCGCATGAAAGAATGGAGGTAAAAAAATCAGACCAAGTCCTGTCTTTCCTCAAGAAGAGCTTGAAACTTTGATGACTTAAAGAATCTGATTTGGTTGTTACGTGTTTCTTCCAAGATTTTAGAATAGCTGAGTGGGCATGGGCTTTGAGTAAGGGGAAACCAAGCTCTGCCCTCATTAGGGCTGCAGGAGACCCGTTTGGAAGAGCCAGGATATGTCTGAAGAAAAAGTTCTGAATGGGCTCCAAGCTGTTGGTTATTTGTTCTTTACAGCTCCAGATGTCAATGCCATATAGTACGTGAAGAATGACCTTGGCTGCAAAGAGCTTGAGAGCTGGGTCAACTAGAAACCATCCCCTGCTGTAGTAAAATCTCAGAATGGCTCTAATGATTTTTAGACCAGAGGCCTTTATAGTTGCAAGGTGGGCATTCCAGTTTAGGGTCTCACTGTAAGTGATTCCAAGATATTTAAATGTACTGCACTGTTCTATAGGAATATTGTATATACTCTGAAGAAAAAATTTAGGTCTTTTCCTAAAAACCATAACTTTTGTTTTTACGTAGTTGATGGAGAGGCACTCTTCCGTACCATAAGTACCCACGTTGTTAAGTAGCTTTTTCAGACCAACTCTTGCAAGGGAAACCAGGACCATGTCATCTACATAAAGCAGCATAGAAACCTTTTGCTGACCAACAGAAGGGGGTACAAATTCTGGGCCCGATAACCCCTATTCTAAAGACCTTGGACATGTATTTATCTATGTCTATTTCTATCTACTATCTATCAATCTACCATGTGTTGGGAGAAGTCCTTCTCAGGTACTCCACAGGAAGCCACATCCCCTTCTTCGGGCCTGGAGGGAGTACAAGAACAGATCTCCCGCATTCAGATTCCAGTTGGCCAGGTCAATGTTGACATGGCCAAGGAACTTGTGACTCGAAAAAGGCTTGTAATGCCAAACTGAGAGGTTGAGCCTTTGTTCTTTGATTGGTGTTTTCCCCATTGGAAACCGGAATAGCTGGTGAAAGACGGGGTCCCGTGTGGCCATGTGCAGTTTTGTTTTTTTTATCTGGCCATCCAAAGGAGAAAGGAAGGCGATGACGTAAGGATTGGGCCTCCTGCTCGTTCCGCCACCCAACCGCAAGCCCTGGCAGCTTTCAACATGGACCCAGATCTCCTGCAGGTTCTCCACGTACTTCACTCCAAATTTCAGGTGCCCAAGACTGTCCAATTGGAGAGGGGCGATTGGAGGAAGGCTGCGGCTGGGTCTCCTCACAAGAGATGAAGCTGGGGAGACCTGTTGTTTGCCGTTCGGCCCAGATGACTCAACCGGTTCTTCTGCCACGCCACGTGCCACAGGTTTTGGGTAGCCACAGGCATCAGGCAGCGGTAATTGGATGTCATCTGAGGAGAGACCGCAGAGAACCGGAGGTTTGCAGAGGGAAGGGCTCAACTTTGGAGCTGAGAGGCGGATGCTCAGCTCAGCCCAAATGTCCACAGCTCGTGGACTCCTGAGCACATGATGAGGACTGCACCAGGGGGCTCATCAGTAGCCTAGAGCCGATTTGGAATGCTGGGGCAATCCTGGGTGCCGTCTGAGATTTGGAGAAGTGCTCCTTCCCACCCACATCCCTCTGATAACCTAAAGGAGGCCAAGCTACTCACAGGCACTGCCGGTGCAGTTCCTCTCCTGGCCTTTGCCGCAATAAGCCTGCCGATCAGAAGAGAGAAAAGAGAAATCCAGTCGGGGTATTCAGGGTATTCATCACAATTCTGTCCTGAGACGATCTCCCTGCCCAAGGGGATTTTGATCTTTGCTCACAAACACATCCTGTTAGCCTGTGCATATAGGGCCAGCAAACCCACCAAATAAAGAGCCTTGGATGTGGAGAATGACTTCAGGTGTTCAGGATGGGGGAGAAATTCTGGGTAGAATGGGATCACCCTTCCCCTGCGCCAAACCTTCTAATGCCCTGAAAACCACCCCACCAGACATGAAATTTTCACATCACCTACCTGGTTGATGGCTTTGCCAAGATAGTTCACGAGTACTGTGAGATGGAGCATTATGTACTCACTAATCAACGGCCTATCAATATTAAAACACACAGGGTATCGATCCCCAACTTACAAATTCTGTATGTTTAGCTACCTCCCTCTTGTGGGAGAAACTAGCGTGAAATCTCACTGTCTACAAAACCCCCTATTTGCCAATCCAGTATGCAAGCCTCATGCTAGTCCTAACCACCCAAATACAATCTGGGCAGAATCCTCTCAGATTGAAATTTCTCAGGGCGATCAGTGTTCAGACTCCACCCCGCTCTCCACTGGCAACTGCCAGCTGGCCAAGAATGGACACCAGGTCCACAGCCCTGCTGGTGACCTCACCAACTGACACCATTATTGTGCGTTGCACGCTGACCTCATAGAGGGGGTAGAATGGCCTTGGAGGTGGGGGTGGGGCCTTGATGCTCCAGTGCTTGTTCCAGAGCCTGGATGTTCCAGTGCTTGTTCCTATGGAAGAGACCTGGGAGGTAGGAGGGCTGCAGAGTCTGGTGGCACTAGATGAGTCCTGTCCTTTTCCTGCTGGTACCTTGATGGGCAAACCCACCTGGACCTGGCTCAGACGGCACTCTTCTTCTAAACAAAACCCAGGGCATGGGCTCTTTGGGCAGATTGGGTCAATTCTGAAATCAGACGGCTGGCCAAGAGAGGAGACCACAGCCCCTCTGATGACCTCACCAACTGACACCATTGTTGAGCGCGGCACGCTGACCTCATAGAGGGGGTGGAATGGCCTTGGAGGGGGGGGGCTGACATGTGCCTGGATGCTTCAGTTATTGTTCCTATGGAAGAGACACGAGGCAATTTTCAGCTTTGGCTCGGATCTTCCTGGCGGCCAGAGTGAAAAGTGCCATCCTATACGAAATATAGGGGTCGACAAGCCAAAACATAGTGGAGTTCCACATATACACAGATGAAGTTCCACATATACACAGGCGTTGGGCTATGGGTATTTGGAGATATCGCCCAGAGAGCATGGAGGATGGCATCATTTCAAACCGCAAAGATGTTAGGGCCATTCTAAGATTGCGTGTTATGTTTACTAAATATCATGCTCTAGAGTGGTCTTTTTAAATTGTTTTATACCATGGGGCTGATTGTGATAGCAGAATTGAAGAGTGATCAATCAATGAATCAGCTTTGAGCACCCAATCAGGTACATCAGAGATATTGGCTGATGTGCTCAGTAAGTCATCGGGTATGGTATCGTGTGAAAGAATGGAGCTAAAAAAAATCAGACCAAGTCCTGTCTTTGCCCTAAAACGTTGATGGCTTAAAGAATCTGATTTGGTTGTTATGTGTTTCTTCCAAGATTTTAGAATAGCTTAGTGGGCATGGGCTTTGAGTAAGGGAAAACCAAGCTCTGCCCTCATCAGGGCTGCAGGAGACCCGTTTGGAAGAGCCAGGATATGTCTGAAGAAAAAGTTCTGAATGGGCACCAAGCTGTTGGTTATTTGTTCTTTCCAGCCCCAGATGTCGATGTCATATAGTAGGTGAAGAATGACCTTGGCTGCAAAGAGCTTTAGAGCTGGGTGAACTAGAAACCGTCCCCTGGTGTAATAAAATCTCAGAATGGCTCCAATGATTTTTAGACCAGTGGCCTTTATAGTTGCAAGGTGGGCATTTCAGTTTAGGGTCTCACTGTGATCCCAAGATATTTAAATGTACTGCACTGTTCTATAGGAATATTGTATATACTCCGAAGAAATTTTTTAGGTCTTGTCTTAAAAAACATAACTTTTGTTTTTGCATAGTTGATGGAGAGGCACTCTTCCGTACCATAAGTACCGAAGTTGTTAAGTAGCTTTTTCGGACCAACTCTTGCAAGGAAAGCCAGGACCATGTCATCTACATAAAGCGGCATAGAAACCTTTTGCTGACCAACAGAAGGGGGTACAAATTCTGGGCCCGAGAACCCCTATTCTAAAGACCTTGGACATGCCCAGAACTCCGGATCCCACCTCTCCATGGGAAAGATGGAATTTCTGTGTCAACAGATGATGGAAACCCCCAATGAAAGATGAAAGAAAAGTCAACGCTTTTTGTTGCCAGAACTGAAACAAATACTGACACACTATGGTTTATGGGCAGATAAAATGAGTTTTATTTACACACTGCTTTCTAAGTGCCTAAAAATTGTTAATCTATTGTATCAATCATCTATTTAACATCAATGCATCAATCTGTACCTATCATCTATTTATCTCTTAGCTATCTATCACCTATCAATCTATCTAAATGCCTTAAGATTGTGAACTTACGGCTTTCTATGAATCATCTATTTATGTATCTATCTCTCTCTATCATCTATCAATCTACCATATGTTTACCTGTCCATCTGTCTGTCTAGATCTTTTCAATGAAAAATGAGAAGAGAAGTCCATCTCTGCAGCTCCAGAGGAGACCACAATCCCTTCTTTGGGGTTGGAGGTAGTACCAGAGCAGATCTCCAGCATTCAGGTTCCACTTGCTCAGGTCAACGTTCACTTGGCCAAGAAATTGGTGATTCGTAAAAGTCTTGTAGTGCCAAATCAAGATGTTCAGCCTTTGGTCCTTGAGTGGGGTTTTTCCCACTGGGAACCGGAATAGTTCATGAACGACGGGGTCCCACATTTCCATGTGGATTTTCATCCTCCCCATCCAGCCATCAGAAGGAATAAGGAAGGCGATCACGTAGGGATTTGGCCTCACAGTCTTTTCACCACCCACCTGTGAGCGCTGGCAGCTGTCAATGAGGATCTAGGTTTGCCACATACTGCAGTCCAAATTCCAGGTGCCTGGGACTGTCCAAGTGGAGAGTCAGGATGGGAGGATGGCTGCAGCTGGGTCTCCTCACAAAACAAGCTATGGCTGGGGAGTCCTGTGCTTTTCCTGTGAGCCCAGCTGGCCCAAAATGGTCCTCTGCCCGTGCAAGTGCCACGCTCTTCGGAAAGCCACGGACATCAGGCAGTGGCAGTTGGCTGTCACCTGAGAAGAGAACGCAGAGAGCCAGAGGTTGAGAGGGAGAAGGACTCAGCTTAGAAGCTTAGAGGTGGACATTCAGCTCAGCCCAAATGTCCACGGCCTGTGGACTCATGAGCACATGAAGAGGACCGCATCAGGGGCCTGATCAGTAGTGGGCCCGCACTCACCCAATGGACCAACTCTGACAGCCAGAATGGAGAGGGTGGAGTTGCAGAGGAGGAATCCAAGTCTCCACATCACATAACTTATGATAAGAAATGGCCAACAGCCCAAGGGAGATTCTCTAGGGGAAGAGTTCTCTGTAGCCTAGAGATGGTTTGGAATGCCGGGACCTTCCCAGGGGCTGTCTGGATGCTGGCATCCCTGTTTCCAGTAGGTCTGAGATTTGGGGGAGTGCTCCTTCCCACCCACATCCCTCTGACATGCCGAAAGGAGGTCAAGCTACTCACAGGCACTGCCAGTGCAGTTTCCTTCCTGGCCTTTGCCGCGATAAGCCTGACGATCAGAAGAGATAAAAGAGAAGGATATTCAGCATGGGAGGGCAGTCAAAACCCTCCTCACCCCGCCACTTAGGGGAAGATCACCAGTGGGCTCTTCTGGATACAGGGCTTTGGGGGCTTCCACTAGATCCTGGGCTGGAGGGCCTCCTGGGCTGATGGCTGGCCCTTCAGTGTCCTCCTGGATGACTCCAGGTGTGGCAGGGTCTGAAAGAGCCTCGCCTTGGTCCCTCTCCTTATGCAGCCCAGATCTTGTTTTCTTCTTGAGGGAACTCATGGGCAGATATTGGGGATGACCTGGAAGGGATGTCCCATCTCTTGCTGAAAACTGGGAAACGATCTTCCTGCCCAAGGGGTATTCCCATTCGTTCACTTACCCATCCTGTCAGCATGTGAATGTAGGCTCAGCAAACCCACCAAAGGAAGAGCCTTGGATGCGGAGTGGGGTGGAACCGGGCACCTGCCTGACAGATGCCAAGCGTGTGGGGCCTGTTCCAGCCCTCCACCCTTCCCCTGGGTGGGGCCTATCTCTTCCTGTCCATCACTGCCACCACTCACTGACTGCAATACCCCTTCCCGGGTGACAGTAAGACCCCCTCGGCTGGGTTCCTGGTGTTTTTGAGTCCATACCATTAATCTTTGGGTCCCGCCTGGAGAGTTGTCAACCACCTGTTATTTCTGGTTTTCCTCCCCCTGTGTCCAAGCGGGGGAGACTAGGTGGTCCACAGCACCAGCCACTTGGTTATGTGCAGAACTCAAGTGTATTGAACTATTAACACTCAGAAAGATAAATTTACACTCCCTCCAGCGTACCACATGACCTCAAGCCACAGCACTTACACACACTCCGGGCATGAATTTAACACTCCTCTTTCCCTACACTCCCTGCTGAAGAGGGGGAGAGGCTCCTGTGGCCACTTGCCTGCCGGGCTCACCACCCACCTTCTTGGTGGCTGCTTCTCCTGTGGCCAGACCAGGCCCTCTCCCTCTGCCTGGGTCAAGCAGGGCCTTCTCTCTGGAGAGGAGACCTCCCCCCTTCTGCCTTGGAGATCCTGGACTGCCCCCTCCCAGGAGGTCTGGAGCCTAAATACTCACACGCTTCCCCCCCTAGTGGAGCCTGATTCCTCCATTCTCATTGGGGCATGTGACCCTCTCCTTCACTGGGTCTCCTGGGAAGTGTAGGCAATTTCAGCCTTTCCACCTCCTAGCCGCCATTTTAACGTGCAGGCCCAGGGCAGCCATTTCAGCGCACCAATCCAACTCCAGGCCTCATTTTGCCACATCTCCCCCCTCCTAGGTTCCACTTGTCGGAGCCTCCATTGGCAGGAAAACCCATATACCTAACATTCTAATACAATTCTCTAACTCATAAATTCTAAACAAGTCAATAGGAAAATATACACAGGTAACAAACAAGTCACCACCAGTAAGATATCCCATTTTCTACCCAGCCTCTTGTTCAGCGAGCCAAGTCTTTTCTGGACAGGAAATCAGCCACTACATCGGCCCATGCAGGAATGTGCTCTGTTTTCATACCTCTTCTGTGTTTTCTCTTGTTCTCTCCCATTTTTCCAAGGAAATATTCATACCTGAATCCCTTTCCAATCGATTATATAATTCCTTCCCTTTTGGTCACTCTTTTTTTCTTTTTTGAAAGTTGCTTACGTATTTGCTAATAAAAGAGGACTGAAAACGAAGCAGCCCCTAACTGAACGCCCCGGACAAAATCCAGGGCTCGGCCTCATCCGGCCTGCTGGGCTCAGTTCTGGCCCTCATGAAAAGAGAGATTTTGGCACCGGAGAAGGTGCAGGAAAGGGGGTGAAAGTCCTTCCTTGCAAAGAAAAGGCTTAAGTAGCTGAGGGCCCTTTGGCGTGGAGAAAGAGGGACTGTGCGCTGACAGGAGAGAAACTCCCAAAATTAAGCCCAGCCTAGAGAAGAGAGCGAAAGAAGTCCTTTCCTCTCTTTCGCACATAAATATCTCTATTGGGCGGGTCCCTATACTTGCTGCCCTCTCTAGCAGCCCCACACACAGGGTGCCTATTATGGATAGAGGAAAGGAAGGCGATGGATAGAGGAATTGAAGGAGACACCTGAGGCCTAGTGGGTGACTGTGGGCCGTTCCCAGTTCTCTGAGAACTCTCAGCCCTACCTACCTCACAGGGTGTCTGTTATGGGGAGAGGAAGGGGAGGCGATTTTAAACTGCTTAGAGACACCTGAGGCCTGCTGGGTGACTGTGGGCCGTTCCCAGTTCTCTCTGAACTCCCAGCCCTTCCTCCCTCACAGGGTGTCTGTTATGGGGAGAGGAAGGGAAGATGATTTAAAACTGCTTAGAGACACCTGAGGCCTGATTAGCGACTGTGGGCCGTTCCCAGTTCTCTTCGAACTCTCAGCCCCACCTCCCTCACAGGGTGTCTGTTATGGATAGAGGAAGGGAAGATTTTAAACTGCTTAGAGACACCTGAGGCCTGGTGGGCGACTGTGGGCCGTTCCCAGTTCTTTCAGAGCTCTCAGCCCTATCTCCCTCACAGGGTGTCTGTTATGGGGAGAGATAAGGAAGGTGATTTTAAACTGCTTAGACTGCTTAAACTGTGGGCCATTCCCAGTTCTCTCCGAACTCTCAGCCCCACCTCCCTCACAGGGTGTCTGTTATGGGGAGAGGAAGGGAAGATTTTAAACTGCTTAGAGACACCTGAGGCCTGGTGGGCGACTGTGGGCCGTTCCCAGTTCTTTCAGAGCTCTCAGCCCTCCCTCCCTCACAGGGTGGCTGTTATGGGGAGAGATAAGGAAGGCGATTTTAAACTGCTTAGACTGCTTAAACTGTGGGCCGTTCCCAGTTTTCTCCGAACTCTCAGCCCCACCTCCCTCACAGGGTGTCTGTTATGGGGAGAGGAAGGGAAGATTTTAAACTGCTTAGAGACACCTGAGGCCTGGTGGGCGACTGTGGGCCGTTCCCAGTTCTTTCAGAGCTCTCAGCCCTATCTCCCTCACAGGGTGTCTGTTATGGGGAGAGATAAGGAAGGCGATTTTAAACTGCTTAGACTGCTTAAACTGTGGGCCATTCCCAGTTCTCTCAGAACTCTCAGCCCCACCTCCCTCAAAGGGTGTCTGCTATGGGAAGAGGAAGGGAAGGCGATTTTAAACTGCTTTTAGACACCTAAGGCCTGCTGGGTGACTGTGAGACATTTCCAGTTCTCACAGAGCTCTCTGAGCTCCACCTCGCTCCACCTCGCTCACAGGGTGTTATGGGGAGAGATGATGATGATGATGATGTTATCCGTTCAGTTGTGTCCAACACTTGGCGATTCTATAGGAAAGTTTTCGCCATACGTTTCTGTCAGTGACTGCTACTTTTTGTTGATTCACAGGTTGTCTATTGTGGGGGGGGGGGGACAAAGGGAAAAGGTTTATGTAAACCGCTTTGAGACTCCTTGTGGTAGTAAACAGCAGGACACAAAAATCCAGCTCTTCTTCTTCCAAGGGGCAACAGTGAAAGAAGCATTTGGGCACATAACATGATATCAACAGTAAAAACATGGAGACCAAAGGAGCAGGGTGGACACCTGTGTCTTGTGTCTATCCCATGTGGATATAGACAGGGGAAGATTTCGGTGTCCGTGGCCTAATTCACACAAGAAGGGAAATGAGGTTGAACACAGAACTGGGAGGAATTGGTTGCCATGTAATCTCCCCCCTAAGAAGAGTCTTTATCTGAAGTCATGGCTCTGGAAAGCTCACCTGTCACCGCTATGCCACAATTCCCAAAGGTCAGTCCTCTCCCACACTCAATGAACATTCCAAACCACAGGTTCTTGACACCCATCTCTCCACACCACAACTCCCACACAACAGACACAATCAACCTCATGCCCTTACAGACTGGACAACCCCTCCCCTTACTCATCCCAATTCCAAGCTGTATCTATCTTAATCCTTTCTACCTCCCTCTCTCTTTGCTATTAACCCCCTACCCCGCTCCTACATGTGCTCATTGTATCAGCTAAAATTGGCTTTAATTCTAGTATGTGTTAATAAAATTTGTTCTTGAGCAAAAAGAAATTTCCCCTTTTCATTCAATGGTCAAAAAGACTTTGGATGTCCTCGGAAGCTCCGGATCCCACCTCTCCAGGGGACAGTTGGAAATTCTGTGTCAATAGAGGATGGAAACTCCCACCCCACCCCGAAATAAAGGGAGAAGATAAAATAAAAAACCAAAGCTTTGTGTTGCCAGAATAGAAACACATACCAAGAGGTTATGGTTCGTGGGCAAATAAAATGAGTTTTATTTACACACTGCTTTCTAAGGGCCTAAAAATTGTTAACTTCTATCTATCTATCTATCTATCTATCTATCTATCTATCTATCTATCTATCTATCTATCTATCTATCTATCTATCTATCTATCTATCTATCTATCTATCTATCTATCTATCCATCCATCCATCCATCCATCCATCCATCCATCCATCCATCCATCCATCCATCCATCCATCCATCCATCCATCCATCCATCCATCCATCCATCCATCCATCCATCCATCCATGATATATTGTCTTGTGTATCTTGCCTAAAAATTGTTAACATGGTTTTCTATAAATCATCTATTTATCGTCAGATTTCTATCTCTACCTATAATCTGTTTTTCTATCTTACCTACCTATCACCTATCATTCTATCTAAATCTATCTAAATGCCTAAAGATTCTGAACTTATGGCTTTCTATGAATCATGTATTTATCTATGTCTATCTCTATCTACCATCTATCAATCTACCATGTGTTGGGAGAAGTGCTTCTCAGGAACTCTACAGGAAGCCACATGCCCTTCTTCGGGGCTGGAGGGAGTACAAGAACAGATCTCCCACATTCAAATTCTACCTGGCCAGGTCAATGTTCACGTGGCCGAGGAAGTTGTGACTCAAAAAAGGCTTGTAATGCCAAACCGAGAGGTTGAGCCTTTGGTCTTTGATTGGCGTTTTTCCCAGTGGGAACCGGAATAGCTGGTGAAAGACGGGGTCCCGTTGGCCATATGGAGTTCTGTTTTTTTCATCCGGCCATCCAGAGGAAGAAGGAAGGCGATGACGTACAGATTGGGCCTCCTGCTCGTCCCGCCACCCAACCGCAAGCCCTGGCAGCTTTTAACATGGACCCAGATCTCCTGCAGGTTCTCCACGTACTTCACTCCAAATTTCAGATGCCCAGGACTGTCCCATCGGACAGGCGTGATCGGAGGAAGGCTGCGGCTGGGTCTCCTCACAAAAGTTGAAGCTGGGGAGACCTGTTATTTGTCCTTCAGCCCAGATGACTCAACCGGTTCCTCTGCCACGCCAGGTGCCACAGGTTTTGGGTAGCCACAGGCATCTGGCAGCGGTAATTGGATGTCATCTGAGGTGAGACAGCAGAGAACTGAAGGTTTGCAGAGGGAAGGGCTCAACTTCGGAGCTGAGAGGCGGATGCTCAGCTCAGCCCAAATGTCCACAGCTCGTAGACTCGTGAGCACACGATGAGGACTGCACCAGGGGGCTCATCAGTAGCCTAGAGCTGATTTGGAATGCCGGGGCATTCCTGGGTGCCGTCTGAGAGTTGGAGGAATGCTCCTTCCCACCCACATCCCTCTGAGAAGCCTAAAGGGGCCAAGCTACTCACAGGCACTGCTAGTGCAGTTCCCCTCCTGGCCTTTGCCGCGATAAGCCTGCCGATCAGAAGAGAGAGAAGAGAAGGCTATTCAGGGTATTCAGAGTATTCATCGCAGGGGGGCAGTCGAAACCCTCCTCACCCCGCCACTTGGGGGCAGATCACCAGTGGGCTCTTCTGGAGACAGGGCTTGGGGGGCTGCCACTAGAACCTGGGGTGGAGGGCCTCCTGGGCCAGTGGCTGCCCCTTTCAGTGTCCTGTTGGATGACCCCAGGGGTGGCAAGATCTGAAGGAGCCTCTCCTTGGTCCCTCTCCTTAGACAGCCCAGGTCAGGTTTTCTTCCTGAGGGAACTCAAGGGCAGAAGTTGGGGATGACCGGGAAGAGGGTGGGATGTCCTATCTCTTGCTGAAACCTGGGAAATAGATTTGGGAAGAAAATCTCACTTGGATTCATTTCCTTTCACAGTCAAATTCGCAAGGGGAAGCACTTTCCACCTCATGGCTTGGAACTTCTGTCCTGAGACGATCTCCCTGCCCAAGGGGATTTTGACCTTTGCTCACTAACCCATCCCGTTAGGCTGTGCATATAGGCTCAGCAAACCCACCAAAGGAAGAGCCTTGGATGTGGTGAATGACTTCATGGGGGAAGAACTTCTGGGTAGAACGGGATGCCCCTTTGCCTGCGCCAAACCTATGCCCTGAAAACCACCCCAACAGTCATGAAATTCTCACATCGCCTACCTGGTTGATGGCTTTGCCAAGATAGTTCACGAGTACATTGAGATGGAGCATTACGTACTCACTAATCAAAGGCCGATTAATATTCAACCACACAGGGTATCGACCCCCACCTTACAAAAGCTATATAAGTAAGTTTAGCTGGCAACTGCAGGCTGGCCAAGAGAGGAGACCTTCCCCACAGCCCAGCTGATGACCTCACCAACTGGCACCATTGTTGAGCGCGGCACGCCGACCTCATAGAGGGGGTGAAATGGCCTTGGAGGTGGGGGTGGGGCCCTGATGCTTCAGTGTCTGGATGTTCCAGTGCTTGTTCCTATTGAAGAGACACGCTATGGTTTGTGGGCAGATAAAATGAGTTTTATTTACACACTGCTTTCTAAGTGCCTAAAATCTTTAACCTATGGTATTCTATCAATCATGTATTTATCATCAATGCATCTATTTTTTATCTCTCTTAGCTATCTATCACCTATCAATCTATCTAAATGCCTTAAGATTGTGAACTTATGGCTTTCTATGAATCCTCTATTTATGTATCTATCTCTATCTATCATCTATCAGTCTATCGTTATCTACCATATATTGACCTGTCTATCTGTCTGTCTAGATCTCTTCCCATGAAAAAGAAGAGAAGTCCGTCTCTGCAGCTCCAGAGGAGACCACGTGCCCTTCTTTGGGGTTGGAGGTAGTACCAGAGCAGATTTCCAGCATTCAGGTTCCATTTGCTCAGGTCAACGTTCACTTGGCCAAAAATTGGTGATTCGTAAAAGTCTTGTAGTGCCAAATCAAGATGTTCAGCCTTTGGTCCTTGAGCGGGGTTTTTCCCACTGGGAACTGGAATAGTTCGTGAACGACGGGGTCCCACATTTCCATGTGGATTTTCATCTTCCCCATCCAGCCATCAGAAGGAAGAAGGAAGGCGATCACATAGGGAAGAGGGGGAGAGGCCAAGTTGTTAAGTAGCTTTTTCGGACCAACTCTTGCAAGGGAAACCAGGACCATGTCATCTACATAAAGCGGCATAGAAACCTTTTGCTGACCAACAGAAGGGGGTACAAATTCTGGACCCGATAACCCCTATTCTAAAGACCTTGGACATGCCCAGAACTCCGGATCCCACCTCTCCATGGGAAAGATGGAATTTCTGTGTCAACAGATGATGGAAACCCCCAATGAAAGGAAGATGAAAGAAAAGCCAAAGCTTTTTGTTGCCAGAACTGAAACAAATACCGACACGCTACGGTTTGTGGGCAGATAAAATGAGTTTTATTTACAAACTGCTTTCTAAGTGCCTAAAAATTCTTAACCTATGGTATTATATCAATCATCTATTTATCATCAATTCATCTATCTGTACCTATCATCT
Organism: Paroedura picta; assembly: GCF_049243985.1. NCBI lineage: Eukaryota > Metazoa > Chordata > Lepidosauria > Squamata > Gekkonidae > Paroedura > Paroedura picta. The sequence continues at coordinate 28,406,173 of NC_135372.1, forward strand.
ATTTATCTCTTAGCTATCTATCACCTATCAATCTATCTAAATGACTTAAGATGCCTTTCTATGGCTTTCTATGAATCATCTATTTATGTATCTGTATCTATCATCTATCAATCTCCCTTTATCTACCATATGTTGACCTGTCCATCTGTCTGTCTAGATCCCTTCCCATGAAAAAGGAGAAGAGAAGTCCCTCTCTGCAGCTCCAGAGGAGACCACAAGCCCTTCTTTGGGGTTGGAGGTAGTACAAGAGCAGATCTCCAGCATTCAGGTTCCACTTGCTCAGGTCAACATTCACTTGGCCATGAAAGTGGTGATTCGCAAAAGTCTGGTAGTGCCAAACCAAGATGTTCAACCTTTGGTCCTTGAGCGGGGTTTTTCCCACTGGGAACCGGAATAGTTCGTGAACGACGGGGTCCCACATTTCCATGTGGAGTTTCATCTTCCCTATCCAGCCATCCGAAGGAAGAAGAAAGGCGATCATGTAGGGATTCAGCCTCCCTGACTTTCCACCACCCACTTGCGAGCCCCGGCAGCTGTCAATGAGGATACAGATTTGCCACATGTAGTCCAAATTTCAGGTGCCTGGGACTGTCCAAGTGGAGAGGCATGATGGGAGGAAGTCTGCAGCTGGGTCTCCTCACAAAACACGCTGAGGCTGGGGTGTCCTGTGGTTTTCCTGTGAGCCCAGCTGACCCAACATGGTACTCTGCCCATGCAAGTGCCACGCTCTTCGGGAAGCCACGGACATCAGGCAGTGGCAGTTGGCTGTCACCTGAGAAGAGAACGCAGAGAGCCAGAGGTTGAGAGGGAGAAGGACTGAGCTTAGAAGCCCATGGACTCCTGAGCACATGAAGAGGACCACACCAGGGGCCTCATCAGTAGTGGGCCGGCACTCACCCAATGGAGAGGGTGGAGTTGCAGAGGAGGAATCCGAGTCTCCACATCACATAACTTATGATAAGAATTGGCCAACAGCCTAAGGGAGATTCTCTAGGGGAAGAGTTCTCTGTAGCCTAGAGATGGTTTGGAATGCCGGGACCTTCCCAAGTGCTGGCTGGATGCTGGCATCCCTGTTTCCAGGAGGCCTGAGAATTGGAGGAGTGCTCCTTCCCACCCACATCCCTCTGACATGCTGAAAGGAGGTCATGCTACTCACAGGTACTGCCAGTGCAGTTTCCTTCCTGGCCTTTGCCGCGAGAAGCCTGACAATCAGAAGAGATAAAAGAGAAGGGTATTCAGCATGGGAGGGCAGTCAAAACCCTCCTCACCTTGTCAGTTGGGGGCGGATAACCAGTGGGCTCTTCTGGAGCCAGGGCCTTGGATGCTGCCAGTAGAGCCTGGGCTAGAGGGCCTCCTGGGCCGATGGTTGGCCCTTCAGTGGCCTCTTGGATGATCCCAGGGGTGGCGAGGTCTGAATGAGCCTCGCCTTGGTCCCTCTCCTTACGCAGCCCAGATCTTGTTTTCTTCTTGAGGGAACTCATGGACAGATATTGGGGATGACCGGGAAGAGGGTGGGATGTCCCATCTTTTCGTGAAACCTGGGAAATAGATTTGGGAAGAAAATCTCACTTGGATTCATTTCCTTTCCCAGTCAAATTCTCAAGGGGAAGCACTTTCCACCTCATGGCTTGGAACTTCTGCCCTGAGACGATCTCCCTGCCCAAGGGGATTTTGACCTTTGCTCACAAACCCATCATGTTAGACTGTGCAGATAGGCTCAGCAAACCCACCAAAGGAAGATCCTTGGATGTAGAGAATGATTTCATGGGGGAAGAACTTCTGGGTAGAACGGGATGCCCGTTTGCCTGCGCCAAACCTTCGATGCCCTGAAAACCACCCCAACAGACATGAAATTCTCACATCGCCTACCTGGTTGATGGCTTTGCCATCAATATTCAACCACACAGGGTATCGACCCCCACCTTACAAAAGCTATATAAGTAAGTTTAGCTGGCAATTGCAGGCTGGCTGATAGAATTACCTTCATTTGCACATAGAATTATCGGCTTGACAAAAAATGAAGACTTTCTAAAAATGTATTTTATTGGGAAGTGAGCTGTGCCTCATGTGGAGAAGACCATTATTTCTGAGGTCTTCATTAGAGGAGGATTTAGATGTCTTCATCCCTGATTGTGCACACTCTTCTTGTTCCAGATTTCTCTCTCTCCCATTCCCATTAGGAGGGCTTTCTTAATATTTCTTAATATTTCTAAATGCCTAAAGAGTGTGAACCTAAGGTATTCTATGAACAATCTATCATCTATCAGTCTATCTTTATCTATCATATGTTGTATTGTCCATCTGTCTAGCTTTCTTCCAATGAAAAAGAATACTAGTCCCACTCAGGAGCTCTAGAGGGGACCACATGCCTTTCTTCGGGGCTGGAGGGGGTACTAGAGCAGATCTCCAGCATTCAAGTTCCCCTTGCACAGGTCAGCGTTCACTTGGACAAGGAAGTGGTTATTAGCAAAAGGCTCGTAGTGCCAACCCGTGATGTTCAGACTTTGTCCTTGAGCAGGGTTCGGCCCACAGGAAACTGGAGTTGTTCGTGAAAGACGTTGCCTTGTGGACTTTCCTCTTCCTCATCCGGCCATCCCAAGGAAGGAGGAAAGGCCATCACGTAGGGATTGGGCCTCCCGCTAATTCCGCCACCCACCTGCAAGCCCTGGCAGCTATCAGCGAGGGCCCAGATCTCCTGCAGGTTCGCCACATACAGCAGTCCTAATTTCAGGCACTCGGGACTGTCCAAGCGCAGAGGCGTGATGGGAGGAAGGCAGCGACTGGTTCTCCTCACAAAACAAGCAGTGGCTGGGGGGTCCTGTGGTTTTCCTGTGAGCCCAGCTTACCCAACGTGGTCCTCTGCTGCAAAGAGGTGGAGGTCTAGAGGGGGAAGGGAACAGGAGCTTTGAGGTGGAAGCTCAGTTCACCCCAAATGTCCACTACCCGTGGACTCCCGAGCCAGCATGGAAATGTCCCCAGGGGGCTCATGTTCTTCCTGAGGGAAGTCTTAGGCAGATATTAGGGATGACCGGGAATAGCGAAGGGATGTCCCATCTCTTGCTGAAACCTGGGAAATAGATTTGGGAAGGAAATCTATCTTTGATTTAGTTGCTTTCCCAGTCAAATTCTCAAGGGGAAGGACTTTCCACCTCATGGCTTGGAACTTCTGTCCTGAGACGATCTCCCTGCCCAAGGGGATTTTGACCTTTGCTCACTAACCCATCCTGTTAGCCTGTGCATATAGGGTCAGCAAACCCACCAAAGGAAGAGCCTTGGACGTGGAGAATGTCTTCGTGTTCAGGATGGGGGAGAACTTCTGGGTAGAACGGGATGCCCTTTCGCCTGCGCCAAACCTTCTGTGCCCTGAAAAGCACCCCAACAGACATGAAATTCTCACATCGCCTACCTGGTTGATGGCTTTGCCAAGATAGTTCACAAGTACAGTGAGATGGAGCATCATGTAACTCACTAATCAACGGCCCACCAAATTTCAAACCCACAGGGTATCGACCCCCACCTTACAAATTCTATATAAGTAAGTTAAGCTACCTCCCTATTGTTGGAGGACCTAGTGTGAGTTTTGTCCTGGGACGATTTTCCTGCCCAAGGGGATTCTCCCATTCACTCACAAACCAGTCTTTTCATCCTGTGCATATAGGCTCAGGAAACCCACCAAAGGAAGAGCCTTGGATGTGAAAATGACTTCATTTGTTCAGGATGGGAGGAGAACTTCTTGGCAGAATGGGATGCCCCTCCCCCGTACCAAACTTTCCATGCCCTGAAAACCGGCTCAACAGACACGAAACTCCCGCTCTGTCTCGTCACCTACCTGGTTGATGTCTTTGCCCAGGTAATGCAGGAATACAGCGAAATGGAATATCCAAATTCCAAATGCACAAGCAATCGACCCCCAGCCTACAAATTCTATATAACTAAGTTAAACTACCTGCCTCTTGTGGGAGGAACTTTTGTGAAATCTCACTGTACACAAAAAAAAACAAAACAAAAACACAAAAATAGAATTATCAGCTTGACAAAAAATGAAGACTTTCTAAACATTGATCTTATTGGGAAGCAAGCGGTGCCTCATGTGGAGCAGACCATTATTTCTGAGAAGAGGATATACATGTCTTCATCCATGATTGTGCACACTCTTCTTGTTCCAGATTTCTCTCTCTCTTTGCCATTAGGAAGGGTTTTCTTAATATCACTGTTTTCTAAATGCCTAAGGAGTGTGAACTTAAGGTTTTCTATCAATCTCTATCTATCATCTATTTATGAATCTTACCTTTGTTGTTGTTATGTGCGAAGTCGTGTCCGACCCATCGCGACCCCATGGACAATGATCCTCCAGGCCTTCCTGTCCTCTACCATTCCCTGGAGTCCTTTTAAGTTTGCACCTACTGCTTCAGTGACTCCATCCATCCACCTCATTCTCTGTCGTCCCCTTCTTCTTTTGCCCTCGATCGCTCCCAGCATTAGGCTCTTCTCCAGGGAGTCCTTCCTTCTCATGAGGTGGCCAAAGTATTTGAGTTTCATCTTCAGGATCTGGCCTTCTAAAGAGCAGTCAGGGCTGATCTCCTCTAGGACTGACCGGTTTGTTCGCCTTGCAGTCCAAGGGACTCGCAAGAGTCTTCTCCAGCACCAGAGTTCAAAAGCCTCAATTCTTTGACGCTCGGCCTTCCTTATGGTCCAACTTTCGCAGCCATACATTGCAACTGGGAATACCATAGCTTTGACTAAACGCACTTTTGTTGGTAGGGTGATGTCTCTGCTTTTTAGGATGCTGTCTAGATTTGCCATAGCTTTCCTCCCTAGGAGCAAGCGTCTTTTAATTTCTTTGCTGCAGTCCCCATCTGCAGTGATCTTGGAGCCCAGGAAAATAAAATCTGTCACTATCTCCATTTCTTCCCCATCTATTTGCCAGGAATTGAGAGGGCCGGCTGCCATGATCTTTGTTTTCTTGATGTTGAGTTTCAAGCCAACTTTTGCACTCTCCTCCTTCACCCGCATCAACAGGCTCTTTAGTTCATCTTCACTTTCTGCCATTAGAGTGGTATCATCTGCATATCTGAGGTTGTTGATATTTCTCCCTGCAATCTTGATCCCAATTTGTGACTCCTCTAATCCCGCCTTTCTCATGATGTGCTCCGCATACAAGTTAAATAGGCAAGGCGACAGTATACAGCCTTGCCGAACTCCTTTCTCAATTTTGAACCAATCCGTGATTCCATGTTCAGTTCTCACTGTTGCTTCTTGACCTGCATATAAATTTCTCAAGAGACAAATAAGATGCTCTGGTATTCCCATCTCTTTAAGAACTTGCCACAATTTGTTGTGCTCCACACAATCAAAGGCTTTAGCATAGTCAATGAAGCAGAAGTAGATGTTCTTCTGGAACTCCCTAGCTTTTTCCATGATCCAGCGTATGTTGGCAATTTGATCTCTAGTTCCTCTACCTCTTCGAAATCCTGCCTGTACTTCTGGAAGTTCTCGGTCCACATATTGCTGGAGCCTAGCTTGTAGGATTTTGAGCATAACTTTGCTAGCATGAGAAATGAGTGCAATGGTGCGGTAGTTTGAACATTCTTTGGCATTGCCCTTCTTTGGGATTGGAATGTAAACTGACCTTTTCCAATCCTGTGGCCATTGCTGAGTTTTCCAAATTTGCTGGCATATTGAGTGTAGCACTTTTACTGCATCGTCCTTTAATATTTTGAATAGTTCAACTGGAATGCTGTCACCACCACTAGCTTTATTGTTGTTCAGACTTCCTAAGGCCCATTTGACTTCACATTCCAGGATGTCTGGCTCCAGGTCAGTAACTACCCCACTGTGGTCATCAGGGATGTTAAGCTCGCTCTTGTATAGTTCTTCTGTATAATTTTGCCACCTTTGCTTAATCTCTTCTGCTTCTGTGAGGTCCCTACCATTTTGGTCCCTTATCATACCCATCTTTGCATGAAACGTTCTCTTCATATCTCCAATTTTCTTGAAAAGATCTCTGGTCCTCCCCATTCTATTGTTTTCTTCTATTTGTTTGCACTGTTCATTTAAGAAGGCATTCTTATCTCTTCTAGCTTTTCTCTGGAATTCTGCATTCAATTGGGTGTATCTTTCTCTTTCTCCCTTGCCTTTCACTTCCCTTCTCTCCTTAGCTATTTGTAAAGCTTCCTCAGACAGCCATTTTGATTTCTTGCATTTCTTTTTCTTTGGGATGGTTTTAGTTGCTACCTCTTGTACAATGTCGCGAACCTCCGTCCATAGTTCTTCAGGCACTCTGTCTATCAGATCTAATTCCTTAAATCTATTTGTCACCTCTACTGTATATTCGTCGGGGATATGATTTAGTTCGTACCTGAGTGGCCTAGTGCTTTTCCCTACTTTCTTCAATTTAAGCCTAAATTTTGCAACAAGAAGCTCATGATCTGAACCACAATCAGCTCCTGGTCTTGTTTTTATTGCCTGTATAGAACTTTTCCATCTTTGGCTGCAGAGTACATAGTCAATCTGATTTCTGTGTTGACCGTCTGGTGATGTCCATGTGTAGAGTCGTCTCTTGGGTTGTTGGAAAAGAGTGTTTGCTATGACCACTGTATTCTCTTGACAAAATTCTACCAGCCTGTGCCCTGCTTCATTTTGTACTCCAAGGCCAAACTTGCCTGTTATCCCAGTTATCTTTTGGCTTCCTACTTTAGCATTCCAATCCCCCATGATGATAAGCACATCATTTTTTGGCGTTGCTTCTATAAGGTGTTGTAGGGCTTCATAGAACTGATCAACTTCATCCTCTTCAGCAGCAGTGGTTGGGGCATAGACCTGGATCACTGTGATGTTGAATGGTTTGCCTTGGATTCGAACTGAGATCATTCTGTCATTTTGGGGATTGTATCCCAAGACTGCTTTTCCTACTCTCTTATTGATTATGAAGGCTACTCCATTTCTTCTGCGAGATTCTTGTCCACAGTAGTATACCTGATGGTCATCTGAATTAAATTCACCCATTCCTGTCCATTTTAGTTCACTGATTCCTAAAATGTCGATGTTCAGTCTTCTCATTTCTTGTTTAACCACGTCCAGCTTGCCTTGATTCATGGATCTGACGTTCCAGGTTCCTATGGAATAAAAATCTTTACAGCATCGGACTGTCTTTTCGCCACCAGTTACTTCCACAACTGAGCGTCCTTTCGGCTTTGGCCCAGCCGCTTCATTCATTCTGGCGCTACTCGTACTAGCCGTCTGCTCATCCCCAGTAGCATATTGGACACCTTCCGACCTGAGGGGCTCATCTTCCGGCGTCATATCGTTATGCCTATTGGAACTGTCCATAGAGTTTTCATGGCAAAGATACTGGAGTGGTTTGCCATTTCCTTCTCCAGTGGATCACCTTTTGTCAGAGCTCTCAGCTATGACCTGTCCGTCTTGGGTGGCCCTGCACGGTATAGCTCATAGCTTCACTGAACTACGCAAGCCCCCTTGCCACAACAAGGCAGCGATCCTTGAAGGGGGGAATCTTACCTATCATCTATCAATTTATCTTGCTCTACCATATGTTGACTTGTCCATCTATCTGTCTAGCTCTTTTCCAATGAAAAAGGAGGAGATACTTCCCTCTCAGCATGCCCTGTGGTCCCCTCTAGATGGGGTCCCGCAGTCCAAATTTCAGGTGCCTGGTACTGTCCAAGGGGAGAGGCACGATGGGCGGAAGGCTGTGGCTGGATCTCATCACAAAACAAGCTGTGGTTGGGCAGCTGGGCCCCATCTGGTTTTACAACATTCTCTGAGCGGAGCGCTCCGGTGGCGAGCTATCAAGTCGCTCCTTCTGCACAGTCTCCTGCACTCTTGTGAACTATCTGGCCTGGGAACGGATGCTGCCTCTGGCTGATCTGATGCTGGCGCAGAGGGCATGGTGTCCACCTGGTAGGAACCTTGCTGTGCATCCATATTAGGGATTTTCTTGTCCAGCAGAGTCTTGCTGCTTTGCCCCAGCACCTCCTCACACCCGTACTCTAAGAGGAATGGCAGCAGAGCTTCTGGTATAGGTGCAGATGCAGCCTCTGGTGACAGGAGCATGACACAAGCTGTGGCTGGAGAGTCCTGTGGTTTTCCCATGAGCCCAGCTGACCCAACCTGTCCTCTGCCAGGACAGGTGCCACACTCATTGGGAAGCCACGAACATCAGGCAGTGGTGGTTGGCTGCCACCTGAGGAGAGACTGCAGAGAGCCAGAGGTTGAGAGGGAGAAGGGCTCAGGGTAGGAGCTCAGAGGTGTATGTTCAGCTCAGTTCAGCTCAAATGTCCACGGCCCATGGACTCCTGAGCGCATGATGAGGACTGCACCAAGGGGCTCATTAGTAGCCGGCCTGCCCTCACCTAAAGGACAAGCCAGGTTGCAAGCAAGTTTGAATGCACTGGATCCCAGTGTTAGGATCCGGGGAGTGCATGGATGAAGACCACACTCGCCTCGATCCTACTTCGGAACTCAAGCTCGGTCTTCCGTAGGAGCCTTAACATGGCCACATAAATAAATAAGATCTTCCCAAATGTTGCCTCCTGGCACTGGAATTCAGAGGTTGACTGCCTCTGAATGTGGAGGTTCCTGTGGCCATCAATACATTGTCTGGCAGTGAATTCCACATTATAATTTATTGTGTAAAGTATTTCCTTGGCTCAGCCCCGAATCTTCCTCCCACCAGCTTCAACGGTTGCCTCTGAGAACTGGTAAATTGGAAGAGGGAGAAAAAGTTATCTTTGTCAACTCTCTCCACACTCAATATAAAGTTATAAATCTCTATTATTCCCCTCTGATCCTCTCTTGTCTAAACTGAAAAGTACCATACGCTTTAGCATCTCCTGATAGAGACCTTTTGTGTCTATTCTCTTGTTCTCTCCCATTTTTCCAAGGGAATATTCATACCTGAATCTGTTTCCAATCGATTTCTTAATTCCTTCCCTTTTGGTTACTCTTTTTTTCTTTCTTGAAAGTGGCCTAAATATTTGCTAATAAAAGAGGACTGAAAAAGAAGCAGCCCCTATCTGAATGCCCCGGGGAAAAATTCAGGGCACGGCCACTGTGGTGGAACTGTCCGCCTGCTTGACAGATGCCAAGCCTCTGGGCCCTGTTCCTGCCATCCATCTTTTCCCTGGGTGGGGCCTATCTCTTCAGGTCCGTCGCTGCCACCACTCACTGACTGTAATACCCTTTCCTGAGGGACAGTGAGATCCCTTGGCTGGGTTCCTGGTGTTTTTGAGTCTATACCATCAATCATTGGGACCCACCTAGACAGTTGGCAACTACCCAATTTTGCCTGGTTTTCCTCCCCTGGGGCCCCCAACGCACTAGTAGCACCCGAGTGGGGGAGACTGGATGGTCCAGAGCACCAGCCGCTTGGTTATGTGCAAAACTCACATTCATTGAACTATTAACAGATAGATAAATTTATACTCCCTCCAACACATCACATGACCTCAAGCCACAGCACTTATACATGCTCCGGGCATGAACTTAATGGATGCCTAAACACACTCTTCTTTCCCTACACTCCCTGCTGAAGAGGGGAAGAGACTCCTGTGGCCACTTGCCTCCCAGGCTTACTGCCCAGCTCCTTGGCTACTGCTTCTCTGGTGGCCAGGCCCTGTCCCTCGGCCTGGGGCAAGCAGGGTCTTCTTTCTGGAGAGGAGATTGGGCCCCTTCTCCCTTGGAGATCCTGGAGAGACTCCCCCTCCCAGGAGGTCTGGAGTATAAATACTCACACGCTCCTCCCCCTGGTGGAGCCTGACACCTCTATTCTCATTGGGGCATGTGACCCTCTCCCTTCCTTGAGTCTCCGGGGAAGTGTACACAATTACAGCCTTTCTAACCCCTAGCAGCCATTTTAGGTTGCAGGCCCAGGGCAGCCATTTCAGAGCACCAATCCCCCTCCAAGCCTCATTTTGCCACATCCGCATTGGGAATGCTGGGCTCAGTTCTGGTCGTGCCTCAAAAGAGATATTATGGAGAACATGCAGGAAAGGGGGTCTGAAGTCCTTCTGTGCAAAGAAAGGCTTGAGGTGAGGGCTAGGAAAGAGAGTCCCAAAATTATGCCTCGCCCAGAGAAGAGGGAGAAAGAAGTCCTTTCCTCCCTTTCTCACATGAATAAATATGAGTTAATAAAATTATTTCTCCTGTCCTTGAGCAAACAGCGATTTCCCCTTTTTATTCAATGGTCTAAAGATCTTGGATATCCCCAGAAGCTCCGGATCCCACCTATTCATGGGAAAGGTGGAATTTCTGTGTCAATAGATGATGGAAACCCCCACCCCACCCCCAAATAAAGGAAGAAGATGAAAGAAAAGCCAAAGCTTTTTGTTGCAAGAACAGAAACAAACACCACAACACTATGCTTCGTGGGCAAGTAAAATTAGTTTTACTTACGGAGAATTATCAGCATGACAAAAAATGAAGATTTCTGAAGATTGATCTTATTGGGAAGCGAGCTGTGCTTCATGTGGAGCAAGCCATTATTTCTAAGGTAGAGGATATACATGTCTTCATCCCTGATTGTGCACACTTTCCTTGTTCCAGATTTCTCTCTGTCTTTGCCATAAGGTAGGATTTTCTTAATACTACTACTTTCTGAATGCCTAAAAATTGTGAACTTAAGGTAGTCTATCAATAATCTATCTATCATTTATGTATCTATCTCTATCATCTATCAATCTATCTTTATCTATCATATGTTGTCATGTCCATCTGTCTAGCTTTTGTCCAATGAAAAAGGAGAATACAAGTCCCACTCAGCAGCTCTAGAGGGGACCCCATGCCCTTCTGTGGGGCTGGAGGGGGCACTAGAGCAGATCTCCAGCATTCAGGTTCCACTTGCCCAGGTCAACTTCCACTTGGCCAAGGAAGCACTGATTTGCAAAAGGCTTGTAATGCCAAACACAGAAGTTCAGCCTTTGGTCCTTGAGTGGAGTTTTTCCCAATGGGAACCATAGTTGTTCGTGAAAGATGGGGTCCTCCATTGCCATGTGGAGCTTTATCTGTCTCATCCGGCCATCCCAAGGAAAGAGGAAGACCATCAAGTAGGGATTGGGCCTTCCATGCTTTCTGCCACCTACCCGCAAGTCCTGGCAGCTGTCAACAAAGACACAGATCTCCTGGAGGTTTGCCACATACTGCAGTCCAAATTTCAGCCACCCATGACTGTCCAAGTAGAGAGGTGTGATGGGAGGAAGCCTGCAGCTGGGATTCCTGTGGTTTTCCCGTGAGCCCAGCTGACCCACTGCCAGGACAGGTGCCACACTCTTTGGGAACCCTTGGACATCAGGCAGTTGCGGTTGGCTGTCACCTGAGTAGAGACCACAGAAAGCAGGAGGTTTGGGGTGTGGCCAAGATGTCATCCTGAGAGGATTGCAGTGCAATCACTGAAGCCTGACAGGGGCCAATTGTGGAAGCAATTGGCAGAAAAGAGGAGGGGTACGCAAACCCCACCTCACCTTTCTACCCAGGAAGTCCTAGGGAACTCTTGGGGCCATCTCCAATCCTTTAGGGTAGCGATCCCCAACCTGTGGGCCGTGGACCACATGTGGTCCTTCGACTAATTGGAGGTGGGCCCCGAAGAACGCCTTCTCCCCCCCCCAGGCCCTTTACTTCATCCCCCCCCCCAGCCCTTTACAACACACTTCATTGTTGTGGCGTGTCTGTATCTTATTTTGAAGGGATGTTTAAACATTACCATAGCGATCAGAGAGCGCTAGGGCAGTGGTTGAGAGTAAAACTGCCCCCCCCCACCGGGCCTCAGTAAAAGGCGTTGAGTGGTCCCCAGTGAGTGGTCCCCGGCATTGAGTGGTCCCCGGTGATAAAAAGGTTGGGGACCACTGCTTTAGGGAGTATATCTCCCCGGATTACAGGCTGTCAGCGTTAGGGGTCAAGAGGACGAACACCATATTCTATCTTGGACTTTTCTTTCTTTCTTACTTAAAGAATCTGCTTTAACCCTCCACTATGATTTACTGCAAATGAACGCTGTGAACTGAGGGGAGGACATCTGCTAAATTCCAAGATATCAATTAAAGCACAGAGACCGCAAGTATTTCTCCGTTTTTTCGTTTCTCTTTCCCCCCCCTTTTGCTCTGCCTGAAGCCACCTCGTTATGAGGCAGGCTAATTCTCTTTCCTAAGCAGAAGAAGGACTTAAATCAACTCAAATTAATTAGCAATAGCTCTTACTGCAACTGTTTTGGTTTTCGGAGATAAGAGATAAGAGCCGTGGGTGGGAGGATCTCGCGAGAATTCTGCTCCAGTACGAGAATATCTGCTTTACTGATTTCAATACGTCACATGCCAGTGCCAGGAACGTCAGAGGTCAAAACAGACTTTTGCTCTTGCTTAGGACTGTGTAGGACCTCTAATGGCTATTTGCAAAATTGTCTGAGATTGGCTGCTGATTTACAAGCCTAAAACATGTCTATGTTAAAAAGAATGGCTCATCTAATAGAGAAACAAACCCAAGATTTGAAAGCATTTACAGAAGGATTGCTTAAAAATATTTTCAAGGAGATCCAAGATGGCAAGGAAGAAGTCTCTAACAGAAATGATGGATCAATAACAGTGGCTGCAAAACCATCAGCAGAAGAGAAATTTGAAATTATGGAGATGGAAAAGAGGATGTCGGAGCCTTGCAACCTAGATAAGGTCACCCTTCTCAAAAAGGCATACAGCCATCTCAAAACAACAGTACACAAGAACCAATCAAAAGATATATGGATCTGCTGTGAAAGTAATTGATTTAAAGGAGCTTCTCGGGAAAACAATTGTATTGATATTGGAGTCCAGGAGGTGCAACTGCCTCAAGATTCATCGATGCATACTCTGCAGGAAAGAGTATAACTGCACTTTCTACGCCAAAGGCCAACTGAACAGAACACAAGTTTACGGGAACAACAAGATGCAGCAACCCTCGATATGAGACCCCCTTAAGAAGACCGGGGAAGGGAAAGGAGAAGCAGTGGTTGAATTTTTTTCTCTTTTTTTTCTTTTCTTCAGGTACATAGGCAATATAATCGTAAGTGCCGGAAATATAAAACGGGGTTTCTCCCCTTTTATTTCTTCTTTATTAGTGTATTGCCATAGGGCCAAAGCTCATACTGTTCTGCAAAAAATGTTTAATGTTAAGCATTTAATTCAAATCTTAAAATATACCTGTCAGGATGGCTCTTAGAATGTGTCATGAAATGTTTTATAGATGTATGTGACACTAAAAGGGACTGTAAAAATTACTAAAAATTATGTTAACAAATGTTCGAAATGTGGTAACAAAGTAGGCTTCTTTTCCTATATATGGCAGACATGTGAAAAAGCTTATAAGTTTGGGACAAAAGTCTATACCATTGTGTAGTCAACATGGGGTCTCAGATTTCCTATGTAAGCTGAATCTGTATTAAGGGAAAGGAGACCCAATGACTGAAATCCTCTCGTTATTCTCTTGTACATTTTCAAGGCAATGTCACGAAAGAGTCACAAAAAAGTGGGGCTTTTTCCCTTCTTTCTCTTCTTTTTTACTAGATGTCAAGAAGTTAATGTGGGGGTCTAAGATCTTCTAAGTAAGCTGAATCTGTATTATTAAATATATCTCCGCAGCTTAACTAAAAGGAGACACCTAATGGAGTGGGTTTAAGTATAACAGATGAAGACTATAGTTTACTGCTCATTGTAAGTTTATACTATTATGTAGTTAGTGTGGGGTCTTAGATTTCCTATGCAAGCTGAATTTGTATTATTAAATATATCTCCGTAGTGACTCCCAGTCTAAACGTAAAGCATAACTAAAAGGAGGCACCTAATCGAGGAGGTGTAAATGTAATCAACGAAGACTTTATTTTACCATTTTTTGTATTAATAACTTATACTTATATAACTTATACTTATATAACAACTTATATATTTTTCTTCTGTACAACTAAGTAGGCCTCTTTTCCTAAATGTGGTGGAAATGTGGATGGCTATAAGATTGTGTTAAGTATACATTGTTTTATAGGTGTTATGGGACACCAAAATGACTGTTAAAATTGTTAAAAACTATGTAAACAAATGTTGGAAAGGTGGTAACAAAGTAGGCTTCTCTTCTTAAACATGGTGGAAACGTGAAAAAGTTTATAAGCTTTGGGCAAAAGTTCATACCATTGTGTAGTTAATATGGAGTCTTATATTTCCAAACGAATACTATATTTTACTATTCTCTGTATTAATAACTTGCATTGTCTCTATTCTATATTTCTATCTTTATGAAAATAAAAAATTCCCGTCCTGCCGACAAGGGAGCAACTGTGAGCCGTGCTCTGCCCGGCTCGCAGTTGCTCTCTTGCCGGTGACCTGACGTGGTGAGAGGCGCGAAGCGCCTCTCGCCGCGTCAGGCCGCCGGCCTTGGGAGCCCCCGCCAGCCTGAAAGAAGACACCGCCGGCAACAAAAATGGCCGCCGGACAGAAGACACCGCCAAGGAACCGCCGCAACCGCAGCCCACAGCACCAGCACAGCCACAGCACAGCGCGCCCGCACACAGCACCACAGCACCGCTGCCGAGACAAGGACACTGCGCCGCCGCCGTCCGCCCTCACAAAAGCCCTCTTACGAGTAAGCCGCCTTCCCTCACCCTACACTCGCCAGTCCCTCGCTCTGCCCCCGCCTGCTAGTGCCCATAGTATTTTTTATACAATGGGCTTTTTTACTAGTTTGATAATATGGCTTGACCCTTCTTATTGAATATACTCTGGAATATGGACTGTGGCTCAGAATTTTTCAGTCCTGGACCCTACCTAGTTGAATGAGCTCCCAGAAGAGCTGTGGCCCATTCAGGAGCTAGCTCAGTTTTTGAGGGCCTGCAAGACAGAGCTCAACTGCAAGTTAGGGCCAATTACCAGTACCTTCACTGACTTCTGCGACGGAGTTTTCCCCTGGAACAAGAAATATTATTGGCAGCTGCTTCGATACTTGTGTCAGTGAAATCTTTGAGAATGGTTTTTTGTTTTAATTAATACTGTAACTGTATTAAAGTTTTAATCTTACGTAATTCTTATCATGTTGTTAACCACCCTGAGCTGGATCACCGGGAGGGAAAGCATATAAATCCAAATTAATAAATAATAAAAAATTTAAATTGGATGCAAGGCATATAAACATCCAGTAAAAATTTAATAAATGGAAAACTGACCAAAACAATTTTAATCAAAAAAGGAACATGTCAGAGTTGGCCCTGTTTATCTTAGCAATGGAATTCTTAGACACAAAAATGATACAAAGATTAATGGAATAAGGGTTGATGATACAGAACTCAAAACAAAAAGCTATGTAGATGATATGGTATTAGCAATACTGAATCCACAGAAATCATTGCAGTGTGCAATGAAATATATGGGGAAATTCTGATCCTATTCAGGATACAAAATTAACAGGAAGTAAACAAAAATGTTAATGAAATTCATAATGTAACAGCAAGAAGAAGTTGCAAAGACTATCAAGTATTTGTGAATAAATGTGACTGGACAAAACTGTACTAATAATTAAAAAAAAACTACCAGAAACCCTGGAAATTGATACAAGCAGATCTATCTGGAAGGACAAAGTTAAAAACCTCCCGGCTGGGCAGAATTGATACTAGATTTAAAACCCGTTGCATCTGTAAATACAATGGGTGCTAACATCCGCTTTCCTCCCCCCGCCCCGGGGCAGCCCTCCTGCCAGCCCTCCCCCTTGCCCCCAAAAGACCTGCCTCTATGCCTATACCCCCAAAAGAGCCCTATACTCCATCACCTCCAACTGGCTGGTGATCCCTGGCCCCAAAGAAGCATGTCAGTTGTCCACAAGAGCCAGAGCCTTCCCTGTACTGGTGGAATGAGTTCCCTAAAGAGATTAGAGCCCTGCCTGAACTCCCACAATTCCTCAGGGCCTGCAAAAGGGAGTTCCTCTACCAGGCATTCAACTGAGGCTAACCTGACCCATGAACATCTCTGGGTCCTCCTTCATGATTCCAACCTCCCTAGGAGTTCCTTTAATATTGTTCCTACTGATATTGTTCAATTGGACCAATTGGACCAATTACAGAAATTGTTAACTTACATTCTTGTTGAAACTGTTTGTGTTGTGTTATGTAATAACTGTTGTTTATACCACTGATGTTCAATGTACCTCATAACAATCCATGTAAACTGCCCAGAGTCATATGGGAGGGCGGTATAAAAATCAAAGAAAATAAATAAATAAATAAATCTAAAGGGTATCTGAAGGGTCATTGTGGGTGGGCAGGAAGTTGTGAGATCCTGCCTTGTGCAGGGAGTTGGACTAGATGGCCTTGAAGATCCCTTCCAATTCTATGAGTCTATGACAAGGGTTCTGCAAGCTCTCCAGAAAGTTCTTTGAGCACTCTCAGGGGCACACCATGCGGCCCAGCGGATCTAAACTCATCCAGTGCAGCTAGGTGCCTCTCGACAACCCCTCTGTCTATGTCAACCCACCATCCAGTCTTCCTGACTGCCACCCCTGTATGTGAAACACAGAGGCAGTGTGTGTTGACATTGCTTCTGGGTTCCATAGGCAACCAGGTAGACACTTTGCTGCTCTTCACATGTATTTCCCTCCTTTTCAGGATAAGTTGCCCCTGTGCCAATGGGGAACCCCTGCCTCTCGAGAGGGAGGGATGGGGTCAGGGGACTGGTAACCCTAGCATCTGAGGGCCTGCTCTGAACACAGAGTGTCCTGGTAGTTGATTCACATAGAATTGTTGTTGTTAGGTGCGAAGTCGTGTCTGACCCATCGCGACCCCATGGACAATGATCCTCCAGGCCTTCCTGTCCTCTACCATTCCCCGGAGTCCAATTAAGTTTGCACCCACTGCTTCAGTGACTCCACCCAGCAACCTCATTCTCTGTCATCCCCTTCTTCTTTTGACCTCTATTGCTCCCAGCATTAGGCTCTTCTCCACATAGACTACGGATGGCCAAACTGTGGCTCTCCAGATGTCCATGGGCTTCAATTCGTATTCAGTTTGGCCACCCCTGAGAGAGAAAGTGGTTCTGGCATCTCCATGCTGGGTTCTGGCTCAGATGGGAGTGGCGAGTCCTCCATTTCTGCATGCTCGGCAGCTGATTCGGATCCTGACTGAAGCATGAGTGAAAAAATTTCCTGATCACAAAGGGTTAGTGTTGTCCACTTCCAGGTGGTGGCTAGGGATCTCCTGGGATTACAACTGATCTCCAGGCAATACAGATCAGTTCACCAGGAGAAACTGGCCATTTTGGAAGGTGGATGCTACCCTCCCACCAACCCCCCCTCCCTCCTCAGACTCCACCCACACAATCTCCAAGTATTTCCCAACCTGAAGGTGGCGGTTCTACCGATGGTTCATGGTGTGGGCTGGTTGGCCCATTGGAGAAGTCCATGGGTCCACGTGGGGTTTTCCCCCACAGAGAAAAGAGCACTTCACATGGATCCCAGGCTAGCCCAATCTCATCAGCTCTCAGAAGTTCAACAGGGGCAGCTCTGGTTACTCCTTGGATGGGAGAGTTCCAAGGAAGTCCAGGGTTGCTGTGCAGAGGCAGGCAATAGAAAACTACCGTGGGTCATCTCTGGCCCTGAAAACTCTATGATTCAGCCGTACCCTGGTGGCAATTGACACATAGACGTACACCTGCCTGGGAGTGCATGGGGGAAGATCCTGAGGAGGACCTCTCCTAGCCTTCGACACTGGCCACCAGGCCTGAGGCTGTGCCCGTGTTATTTATTCCCTTCCCACCACATTTCTGCACCAAAACTATCAGGATGAGCACAGAAAAGTCATTCCTCGACCCTGATATCTCCAAACAATGATGGGCTGTTAGGACTGCAATGCAGACCCTTGGCTGATAGATATTCTGGGGCTGGCGGAGAGGGGGAGCAGGGGGAATTGCAGGAAGGAATCTTTCTTTCAGCAGCGAGTGCCATGAATTTCCGCTCCCTAATTCACAACCAATAGAAACCCTTTTTTGGATAGCTTTTGTGCCGTCAAGCAGGATGGGGGGGGGGGCAGGGGAGATCGTGAGCACCTGTTCTAGCCAGTTTGCAGCAGGCAATACAGACAGCCATCTAGGGGGGGCAAATATCGCAAATCATACTATGGAGGACATTCGACAAGCAGAGTCCCACCCCCACAAATTGTGAGGCTTCACCTGGCTCCCAGGGGCAGCGTGGGGTAGGGGGAAGTTGCCAGATCTAGCTGGGAAGAAGTCCTGGAGATTTGGGGATGGAGCCTGGGGGGGACAGGGACCTCTGTGGGGTACAAGGCCATAGATTTCACCCTCCAAAACAGCCATTCCTCCCCCCCCTGCAGGGGGAAGTGATTTTTGCCATTCTGGGGGATCCCCAGGTCCCACCTGGAGGTTACCATTCCAGGTGGAGGGCAAAACCAAAAAGGGAACTGAAACCCAACCTAAACAGACGTCAGGAACCCAAAAGTTGAGCTGCAAAACAAAATTAAAAAATCATTACAAATATTTATTAAACAAAGTGCATCAATAATGTATTAAAAAAAACAAAGAAAAAACAACACTAGTTAGATATGTGTTGTTTTCACTTTGTTTTAAAAACATTATTGGTGCACTTTGTTTAATAAATATTTGTAATGATTTTTTAAATATTCCAGGTGGGGGGTACAATGCGGGATCTAAGTTGTCCCCCTATCTCAACCCATGTGGTCTTAATTGAACTCTACCTGAACAGAACCTGGTTCCCTACAAGTGAATTGACGAAAGAACCACACTTCCGTGCTGGAGCAGCATCCATCCGTTCATGCTGTGCTTTGGCCATAAAATCAGAACACTGGACCAGTTCCTGAAGGCCCATTCTGCTAGGGTCAGCACTTTCCTTAAGGGATAGTTGGCAGATTTTTCACAGTTGTACTTCCATCGCATCACTGAGGAGCCAAAGATGTTTGCTATACTATAAAGTGTCCAGAACCATCTATAGCAGTGGTCCCAAACCTTTTTATGACAATGACACCCGAAGTGTGTTGTAAAGGGCCGGGGGGGGGGGGAGAAGGCGTCCTTCGTGGCCCACCTCCAGTTAGTCGACGGACCACATGTGGTCAGCGGCCCACAGGTTGAGGATCGCTATGTTAGAGGACTGACCTATGTCATGTCTTCAGATATGTGAAGGGGAAATCAGACTGGAGACTCTTCTTAGGAGAAGAATACAAGGCAACCAATTCCCCCCAGTTCTGTGTCATTTCCCCTTCTTGTGTGAATTAGGCCACAGACACCGAAATGCCCCTCTGCCCTAATACACATGGGTTAGTCACAGTACACAGGTGTCCATCCTGTTCCTTCTGTCTCCATTTTTTCACTTTTGATAAAATGTTATGTGCCCACATGCTTCTTTCATGGTTGCTCCTTATTTATTGTATTTATTTTATTTATTGTATTTCTATACCGTCCTCCCCGAAGGCTCAGGGCGGTTTACAGGAAACAACAAAATAGTACAGGTAACATCATTCAAGTAACAGTAAGGAGGTAACAACAACGATAACAATATTCACATCAGGGGTAGTCAACCTGTGGTCCTCCAGATGTTCATTTGCTGGCAGGGGCTCATGGGAATTGTAGTCCATGGACATCTGGAGGACCACAGGTTGACTACCCCTGATTTACATAATAACAATAACAACAATAACATTAAAGGAAGTTGAAACTGCAACTGCAAGAGCCTTAGCTCAACTCGTACTGAGATCCAGGGCTTGGGTGGATTTGTTTAGTCATGGTTGGAGGGGAGGGCTTGGGGGCCAATTGGAAGCAATGGACAGGTCAACCTCAACCAAATGCCTGGTGGAGGAGCTTCCTTTTGCAGGCCCTGTGGAACTGTTTTAGTTCTGTCAGGGCCCTGATCTCCTCTGGGAGCTGGTTCCACCAGGTCGGGGCCAGAATGTAAAAAGCTTCCTTGGGGCCAGGGACCACCAGGAGGTTGGAGGAGGTAGAGCGCAAGGCTCTTTGAGGGGTGTAGGCAGAGAGGCAATCCCTCAGGTATACTGGGCCCAGATCGCGTATGGCCTTGAAGGTGATGACCAAAACCTTAAGCCTGATCCGGAATTCAATCAGGAGTCAACACAGCTGCTGGAGGATGGGCTGGATGTGGGACCTCCAAGGTGTTGATGTGAGGACCATGGCAGCTGCATTTTGGACTAATTGCAATTTCCGGATCAAGGATAAGGGCAGGCCAGCGTAGAGCGAGTTACAGAAGTCCAGCCTAGAGGTGACCGTTGCATGAATCACTGTGGCTAGGTGTTCTAGGACCAAGTAGAGTGCTAGTAGTTTGGCTTGGCGGGGGTGGTAAAATGCCAGCCGCGCTACCATTGTGATCTGAGCCTCCATTGAGAGGGAGGCATCAAGTATCACTCCCAGGTTCCTGGCAGAGTGGGCTATTGTTAGCTGCACTCCATCCAGATTGGGAAGGCGCGCTTTCTTGCTTGGACCTTTCCTGCCCAGCCACAGGACCTCTGTCTTTGAAGGGTTGAGCTTCAGACGACTTTGCTTAAGCCATTCCGTCACTGCTTTTAGGCAGCTGGCTAATGTTTCAGGGGGAGAGTCAGGGCAGCCATCCATCAGGAGGAAGAGCTGGGTGTCATCTGCATATTGGTGGCAACCCAGCCCAAACCTCTGCACCAGCTGGGCCAGAGGGCGCATAAAGATGTTAAATAAGGCTGGAGAGAGAATTGCCCCGTGGGGGACTCCACAAGCCAGCTGGTGATGGCTTGATGAGCTCTCTCCTAATACTACCCTCTGTCCGCGATTCTGGAGAAAGGAGAGCAGCCACTGAAGGGCAGTACCTCTGATCCCGGCATCGGCGAGGCGGTGAGCTAGAAGCTCATGGTCTACTGTGTCAAACGCTGCTGAAAGATCTAATAATATAAGCAGCACTGATCCGCCCCAGTCTAGCTGGCGATGGAGGTATGTGGGGCTCTGAGAGGTCTGAGAGAACTGGGAATGGGCCACAGTGACCCAGTAGGCCTCAGGTGTCTCAAAGCATTTTCCAATCATCTTCCCTTTCTCTCCCCATAGCAGACTCCCCATGAGGGAGGTGGGGTAGAGAGCCTCACAGGGAAACTGGCAACCTTAAGAGGAAGACTCTCTGTGCACAGCAGTCTTGAACTTAGTAAGGTTTTTTATACTGTTTTTTGATTTGCCAGTCTAAGGTTAGCCCATAGCCCAGGAGGGACACACCTGCACCACTCCCTCCCAACTGCAGGCAAAAATGGCTCCTTTGAAGGCTGGACTCTGAGGCATTGTACGATTTTGAAGTCCTACCTCCAAACCTCCAGGAATATTTCCAACCCAGGGGTAGCCAACCTCTAGGTGGAACCTGCAGAGCTCACCTGCAGAGTATAAAGATGAACTCCCCAGGCAGAAAGGGCTACTTTGGACAGGGTTGTGGTAGAGAAGAAACATTTAAGGCCTCCCACACAGTTTGTTGAATTGAAAGACCTGAGGCCTACTGCACAGGGTTGTTGTGCAGATGAAACAGGAGACAAAAGAACCAGTTTCGTCTGCAGAATAATGCTGTTCAGTAGGCCTCAAATCTGAGAGAGTTGCAAAGAAGAAAGACACATGACTTGGCTGTGTCTATCTCCCGGCCAGAGCAGTATTTTAAGTGAGAAGGGGCTTTTCTGTGGCTTCCCTGTCAGCCAACTGTTTGGCTGAAGGGGAACATTCCCCACCCTCAAAAGGAAGGCCCTCAGGCTCCCCTGCGTTGCTCTTGGAAACCCAGCTCTGTCAGGGTTCTGAGGCAATTTACAGTTGGACATGACAGTTAGAACAGCCTTGGGGCAAAAAGGACTGGTGTGGCCTGTCCAAGCCTCTGTTCTCATTCCCCTTGGCAGCCCAGCTGACCTCCTCTCCCTGCAGTGGTCAGGAGCAGACTGCCAGCCACGTCTCCTGATTGCCTCTGGCTGGGCTGACTGGATGGAATTTTGGTGTGTCCTGGTGAGGTGCCCTCCGATTGGCCCCTCTGCTTGTCAGTCCGGGGCCAAGGAGCCAATTGTTACCCCCCCATCCCGGACTGAGTCCACCCCAACACCCCTTACTGTTTTATTAAGAGGGAACAGATGTTCTAAATACAAGAGGTTTTTAAACAATAGGTCTTCAGCAGGTAAAACCTATTTTCAATTCAGCCTTCCATAAATGTTCCAACAGTTAGAACATTTCTTATATCTTTTATATCTTGCTACTAAAAGGTATGGGGAAAGATAAAAGGGAAAAGTTAATGGAGAGCAAAAAATTAAACTGAAATAATCTATTATAATAGTCTAATCCTCTCTCAAAAATGCGGCAAAATGAAAAAAGATAAAAATACAAAAAGGAGGGCTTGGTCAACCCCTTGGTCCTCAATTCAGGCTCTTTCTGTGGCTCCAGTTCTCTGAGTAGAAGGCATGAATCCATATGATTCTTGTAATTGTTAAACCAACAGTTGCCTATTACTGTGATGATGATGAGTCTGCCAAGCTGGACTGTTCTTTCAATTTCCTCCTGCTGCATCACAATACCAAGTAAGCCCCCCCAATTTGTAAGTGTGTGTGTGTGCGGGGGGGGGGGGGTCTTAGTTGCTTCTCCGGTTGGAGAATATTCCATAATACGTCGAAAAATCCAGAATTTCTCCCCCCAAATTTCATCCATATGGCTGAAGCACAATTTGTTTTATTTGCCAGGAATGCTTCTTCCCTGCTTCTAGAACAAGGCCCATCTTAAATAGCCTAATTTCCTTAGAAGCACCAATTAGGTGCAGTTTGGAACAACAAAGTGTGATTCAGATCAGATCAAAGCTTTCTTCCACGGCTGTTTAACATAAATCAGTTCACAACTCAGGGTCATATCTCTGCCTTAATGTACAGAAGTTCGCAACTGAAATGCTTTTCTAGCGCCTGCTTCCTGGAGCAGCCGTGCGGCCGCTGGAGAAATTCCTCCATGGAAGCTGAGTAAACTCAAGCAGTTAATGTGTCCAAAGTGATTCTTTAGAAATAGCTGGTGGTTCCAGTAATCCAGTATACCCAAGAGAAATATTTGTAAAGGATCCAACATTATAAAATAAAAAGGGAGAAGAAAAAGTGAACAGAAAAATAAACAGATTCAAATGAGTAGCTGTGTTGGTCTGAAGCAGCACAATAAAATCAGAGTCCAATAGCACCTTTAAGACCAACGAAGATTTATTCAAGGCGTGAGCTTTCGAGTGCGTAGAGAGAGAGAGATGTGTGGTGGGATCACCCTTTTCAGCTAAAAGCTGTCTTGTCTTGGCACACTTGGATATTGACAAAACCCCGGTGGAATCCATAAAATTTGGGACTTCATCCTCAATTCACCCATCCAATATGTCTCCCCTGCATGAGGAGACATGGGAGGGGGGGGGGTTTAGAGAGAACAGTATCTTCAACAAGGGCCAGAACACTACGCTCCACCACCTCCAACCAGCTGGTGATCCTTTGCCCCAAAGAAGCACGTCGGCCGTCAACAAGGGCCAGAGCTTTTTCTGTCCAGGTGGAAGGAGGTCCCTGAAAAGATCAGGGCCCTCCCTGAACTCCCACAATTTTGCAGGGCCTACAAAAGGGTGCTCCTCCACCAAGCATTCGTCTTAGACCGACCTAACCCAATAACATCCATAGGGCCCCTCAGACATCCCCTTCATGGCCTAAACCAGTCTGACCTCTCTGGGGTCTATTCTAAGTTACCATTCCTGCTATGTTGTTGTTGATTAAGTCCACTGAAATTATGTTGATTTAGAACCACTGTTGGATTATTGTTGATGTTACTTTTGATTAAGTTATATGTTTGGGTCATTCCATGTATCGTCCCATGACGTTATATGTAAACCATCCTGAGCTGCGGGCCCTGCGGGACCTTCCATCGTTCCGCAGGGCCTGCAAGACGGAGCTCTTCCGCCAGGTTTACGGTTGAAACCAGGCTTAACATCTACGCCCCCCCGGGACCTGAGGATTGGGATTAGACAAGAGTACCATCAGTATCCCCTCTCCACTTGCTAGGGGGGGAATGGGTAGTTGATTAGCCGCTCTTGCCAGGTAGTCATTAACTATTGACATGTTAATTGGTTTTAATGTATTTTATGGGGTTTTATACTGTTGTAACCCGCCACGAGCCGCAAGGGCGTGGCGGGAAATAAATTCAATAATAATAATAATAATAATAATAATAATAATAATAATAATAATAATAATAATAATAATATATGGGAGGGCGGCATAAAAGTCAAATAAATAAATAATTTACTTTGATCTCTTTTCTGTTATACTGAAGGAAACCTGGGAATCATAGTTTTGTGGAGGGGCAATGGTGAGGGAGATCTTTATTGGAGGGCTGCTGGTGGCAGATTCAGTTTCCCCATCCTAGTGACCCCATTGACCTGGTCGGTTCTTTTTGCTTTAAGAAGACCCAGGATGTCCTGAGCCAGCCAGCTGCCACCTCCTCCTTCTCCTTGGAACTGGAAGAATTAGGCCCCACACCTATGGAATCCCCACTTGGGCAGTAGGGTATATAGCCTATCTGGTATCCGGGGTGGGCGGGTAGTTTACTTTATTGTTATGGTCATAGACCATTAAATATCAAGTATCAAATGCAGATTAAAGCAGTAAAAATCCATTTGAATAAAATAAAATCACATAAAAGATTATGAAACATAAATATTAGATTCAAGTGTGGAGCCACGTTGTTCTGAAGCAGCAGAACAAATTTAGTGTCGAGGGGCACCTTTAAGACCAACAAAGTTTTATTAAAGGTATGAACTTTCATGGGCATACACACTTCCTCAGATACAATATATGTACCTGCACATATATACAAAGTGTTGTATCCAAGGAAATGTGTGTGCCTGCAAGGTGTAGTGGTCTGACTATGGGATGATGGTTGTTACCATCAGATTCACTTCTACCCCAGCACCAAATATTAGTTTATGGGTGTGGCCTGCCAGATGAGTGGGGCCGGTAACAAAATGCGAGAACCCTAGTGTCGCCATGGTCAACACCAAGTCTAAGCCATGACCTGGAGACGGTGAGTTCGCATGGACATTGAAATCCCCCAGGATTATAAGCCTGGGAAACTGCAATATCCAGGTGGCCACCGCCTCCAAGCTCTTGACCATGTCCCATTCAATGCCAACACACTTCACCCCTGGGATTGCTGGTGCTGGGAGAGCCCTGTAGAACAGTGGTCCCCAACCTTTTTATCACCGGGGACCACTCAACGCTGGGGACCACTCACCGGGGACCACTCAATGCCTTTTACTGAGGCCCGGTGGGTGGGGGGTAGTTTACTCCTCTACACTCAACCACTGCCCTAGCAATGTTTAAACATCCCTTCAAAATAAGATACAGACGTGCCACAACAATGAAGTGTGTTGTAAAGGGCTGGGGGGGATAAAGTAAAGGGCCGGGGGGGGGGGGGAGAAGGCGTCCTCCGGGGCCCATCTCCAATTAGTCGAAGGACTACATGTGGTCCACGGCCCACAGGTTGGGGATCGCTACTGTAGAAGAAAGCCTCCCAAATAAGGATAGCTACTCCTCCCCCTCCCCTACCATGGAGCCAAGCCCAAGACTGGGGAAGGACAAAGAACCCTGGTGGAGCTAGAGCTACTCACTCTCTCCCACCCAAGTCTCAGTTACGCAAGCATGGATGACCCTGAACTCTGCAAAATAATCCTGCAGAGTAAAGTGTCTTGCAGGAGAATCACACCTGGGACTCCTCAGGCTGCAAGAATCTGGCTGCACTCCCAGGAGGGAGGGGATCCCCAACCAAGTACCACATGGTTTGCAGGCTTGAGCTTGGCTGTTTTGGTGTTGGTAGGCCCCCATAGCCAGTTGATCAGATGCCAGTAGCCTGCCTATTGCTGCAACTCCCATTTTTTTTCTCCCTGCTTGTTCAGCTTGGGCTGCATCCTCCATCAACTGTCAGCCAGAGCATGTGGCCAGGTTGGCCTATCCTAGAGCCACTGGACCTGGTGGCAAACCCCACAGGCAAAGTATCAGGAAGTGAGAATCTTTCTCAGTCATGGCCACGCTGCTCAGTCATCCAAGAGGAGAAAGAGTGGCCACTTGGGCCAACTTCCCCTCCAGCCTCTCCTGAGCCAGCAGAAAGCAGAATGAGGAAAGAGCCCTTGGTGACTCAAGAGAGATGACAGAGGACCTGCTTGGTGCCCAGCAATGGTCAGTATTAATTCCTGGAATGGAGTGCTTGCAGGTCCAGGACTGACACACAGGTAAGAAAACAGTAAATGACCCACACCTCTGGGCAGTTGCACCTGATACAAGGAGCAAATCCTAGCAGATGCTGATGAAAGGATCACAGCGAGCAAGGCTTGGAGTGGAAGCAACCTTGCTTGCTACCCAACAGAACTCTACCTTGACCCTGCTGCCTTGTACCTGGCCTCTGGTAACCTGGGGCCCAGATCCCTTTATCTTGCACCTGTTCCCAAGCCTTGGACCTGGACTTCTGACCACCCCCAGATTCCTGGCTCCTGGTGCAGGTGTTAATTGCACCCCATCCAGGCATGCTACTTATTCCTGCCCCTTTCTACCCAGCCACAGGACCTCTGTCTTGGACGGGTTGAGTTTCAGACAACTGTGCCTGAGCCATCCAGCCACTGCTTCCGAACAACTGGCAAATGTTTCCAGGGGGAGTCTGGCTGACTGTCCAACAGACAGTAGAGCTGGGTGTCATCCACATATTGGTCACAACCCAGCCCAAAGATCCAGACCAGCTGGGATAAAGGGTGAATACAGATGTTTAAAAGTGTGGGGGAGAGAATTACCCCCTGAGGCACCCCACACAGGAGTGCCAAGGGATCCAACAACTCACCCCCCACTGCAACCCTCTGAGTCCAATTCCGGAGAAAGGAGATGAGCCACTTCAGTACCGTCCCCCCAATCCCAGTCATGGCGAGGCAATGGGCCAACAACTCATGGTCGATCACATCAAATGAGGCTGACAGATCTAAAAGAACGCGGATAGGCGAACCGCCCTGGTCCAGATGATGTATGGAGTGAACATTTCCTTCCTGCTCTTTGGTGCCCCCTTTAGGATGCACCCTGGCAGAATACCTGGGTCTGAACTGGCTTGTCTTCTGCAAGCCTTTTAGTCTGCCACATTTCTCAGCAGTTCACTGTGAGCTAGTAAAACCTGAAAAGAAACGTCATCTTTACAGCACAGCTGGTCAGCTGGAGCAAAAGGTCAGGCAGTGGGCGAGATGGCTCTGCCTGTGGCATTTCTTTGTGATGGGGCGACTTTGGTGGATTACTTTGGAAAGAGCAAACTTCTGGCCAGAGAGGCTGCCCTCTTCCCTTTTTAAAGCTTGTTAGCGTCATCGTCAAGAATTCTTTGATGACTCACGAAGTTCAGTTTCTATCACAGGAGACCACTGCAGGCCTGTATTTTGCTGCAGATACATGCAGCATACTTGGGCAGCCAACAGAAACGCCTTCCACCTGCAGCAGATCTGCAGCTGGCAACTAATGCGGCCTAAGTTGACCAGCTGTAAGGTTAGGCTGTATTAGTAGCTTCATTTGGCAGAAACGTTTCTGTCTGAAGGAGGAGTCCAAAAACTGGTCTCTGGAACTTTCTGGCTGTCTCAACTCAAGAAGGGCCATTTTCAGGGATTGGTTTCATTAGGGAGCTCCTGTGCTCCCACTACTGTCCCTGGACTTCTGCTGAAGAAACCATTATAAGAGCCCAAGAGACACCATGCTGTATCAGAGGAGGAGTGGTCCATCTGGTTCATCAGCTTCCCTGACTAGTATTTAGAAGTTGACTGCCCCTATCAAGTTTTCCTTTATTCACCATGGTGAGTAGCCACTGATGGACACTTCCTTGACGACAGGAGGTTGGTCTAGATGTCCCTGGAGGATCCCTTCCATCTTTATGATTCTAATGTGCCTGATCCCCTTTTAAAATCTCTCTGCCACTGTGGCCATCCACTGGCAGTGAGTTAAATTACTCACTGATAACAGTTCTTTTTGTCCGTTCTGTACTTGTGGAGGAAGGCTACCAACTTCATGGGGTGTGCTCAAGTTCTAACATTATGTAAGAGGGAGAAAAGAAAATTCTTGTGTTGTTGGCAGGAGTTGGCAGGAAAAAGATAAGAAGGGTTCTCACAGGAACATCTCGGAGAGCTCACATCCAGCTGGCGCTGCAGCAGCTGCATTGGTTGCCAGTTGTATTCTGATCAAGTTTAAGTTTTAGGTTTTGACTAGGGATGTGCGCTTCGGCTTGGCCGCCTTGGTGATCACCAAAGCCCAAGGCGCCATGTAGGAGGCCAGCACCACAGCGCTGGCCTTCTACATACTGCCTTGGGCTTTGATGATCGCTGAGCCAAGCTGAATGCACATGATCTTTAATTTCATTCATGGTCTGAGAACAGCATACCCTAGGGACCATTTAACTCCTTATAGACTCATAGAATCATAGAGTTGGAAGGGGCCACACAGGCCATCTAGTCCAACCCCCTGCTCAACGCAGGATCAAGCCAAAGCTTTCAGAGCTCTTCACTTTGCGGGTCTGAATAGATTGGTGATTCCCAGTCCATGAGAAGTATGTCTGGCCTCGACCAGGATCAGGGCCTTTTCGGTCCTGGCCCCTACTTGGTGGAATGAGCTCCTAGAAGAGCTAAGCATACATGCAAGAAGAAGAAAAAAAGACTTGAGATGGTGCAAAAGGGGACTGTTAGTTTGGATCAGAAAAAAGGTTTAATAGCTACTGATCAGACGTGTAGAGATTCGTTAGAGAGAAGCCAGAGCTGAGGGCATGTTGTGGATCCCAGAACAGCCCACACAAGGCTGCGTCCAGTGCAGTCTTTAAATCACAGTTTGCATCTAAAACAGTGTGTTTGGGCTAATTACCAGTATGAAATAAAGAAAGAGAGACCAGCTAGTCTGACAAAGAAACCTTGATTGAGTTAAAGGGAAACCTCCAGAGCAAGGTAATTTGTTCAGGGTTTCCTCGGGCAGCTGCAACATTAGCGTTCATACTTTACTAGGTGTTTGGGTATAGCCAAGCCACTTTGCACATGGATGGGAAAATGGCTGGTAGATAATTGAATCAGAAAAAGAATAATTCCAAGTGTTGCGATAGCGTTTGCGGCCTATCAGAGAGGATTACTGAATGGCCAGAGACCATCCATGGTACCTTTGTTCGAGGCATTCTTGGGCAACAGAAGGGTCCCTATGCAATTAATTACATTACTGTGATAGCTAGAATCCTCTTGCTGGGAGCTGACATCTCAATAGAGCAAGGATGGCCTATTTGTGGCAGGCAAGCATTCCTGCGCAAGCCTGAGACCCTGGAGAGCTGCTGCCAGCCTGAGCAGAAAATACTGACCTTGATAGACTCAAAGTCAGGGGCAGTCAAACTGTGGCCCTCCAGATGTCCATGGATTACAATTTTCATTCGCTGGCAGGGGCTCATGGGAATTGTAGTCCATGGACATCTGGAGGGCTGCAGTTTGACCACCCCTAAAAGTGCTTGAAGTGAAGTGCCACGGAAAACTCTGGGGGATCTGATCAGGAGCTTGTCCCACACATAACCCAGGGAGGCCATTTTAGGTGAGTTTGTTGGTGCCTGAGTTTGTATTGAAGTTCTCACCCCCAAGCTGTGACCCATTATGTGGATAACATCCTGTCCAACAATGTGGCCTCCCATAAGACCTGAGCTCAGGCGACAGCACTAGGAATTAACCTCCGCAAAATATCTGGTTTGTGCAGTTGATTGACTGGGCCAAACAACACTCTGCCGGTGGTATAACCTGTTTGAGATAAATGGAACTTTGCACCCCTTCTGTTTTCCATTTCCCATGCGGAAGTTTTCCCCCTCTGTCACCACCAGGTTACAGAAAGGGACCATTGATTGCCCCTCAGGTGGCGTTTGACTTCCCATTCTTAAATTCGAGAGGCTAAAATCAATGACTTCTTGCCTCTCAGTATTTGAACAAGCAGGTGCCAGTCTATAACCCTGCAAGGGGCACAGATGTGACTGCATTGGGCGAGGGGGACGGTGTAGTTCATTGTTTGAAATCCCCTTTCTGTTTAAAACCCTAGTGAATAGGACTGCCAACTCAGAATGACAGCTGATCTCCAGAGTACAGCCACGTCATGTGGAGAAAATCGTAGCTTCAGAGCAAAACTCTATGGGCTAATGCATTGTTGAGGCAACTGCCTTTCTCAAACCCCTCACCCCCATCTGCCAGAACATCTCAGGCTGGAGGTACCAACTTCAGGTTTGAGTCTTCACAGGGCAGCTGGGAGGAGGCAGGGTCTGCAGGCTAGATCCACACACATCTCTCTCTGGTGCCCAGTGGTCACCTGGAATTTATTTATTTAAATCACTTATTAGCTGCCTTTCTGTCCTGGGGAACTCAAGGTGGCTTACAAATACAACAACGATTATTTCAAAGACTCACATACAAGATGACAGTTTAAAATATCAGCTAGAGTTGTCAAGAAATAAAAACAAAACAGAAGTTGATACATCAAAAAGATCATTTATTATTATGGATATATGTTACTACTTAAATTTGAAACAGAAGGAGAACAAGTGAAAAAATGCATGATTAAATAGGTGCAAAACTATGTCGCAGTAGGAATGTTTGTGGAATAAACCAATTAAGTATACAGCCAGTCAGAAACTAAGAGAAATTGGTAAAAAATGTTTTTTAGATCAGTGGTCCCTAACCTTTTTATCACCAGGGACCAGTCAACGCTTGACAATTTTACTGAGGCCTGGGGAGGGGGGGGCGTAGTCTTTTGTCGAGGTACACTTCTGCCGCTGCCTGAGCCCCTGCTCCACTTGCTTTCCCGCTGGCGCCCCTGACTTCCCGCTGTCTGCTGTAGGGCGCTGCCAGTAGCTGCACAGTGCCATGCCAAGGGGGAGCCCCAGCCATGGTAGCCGCTAGAGAGCACCAAAGATGAGCCGGTGGCAGAGTGGCAGGGCAGCCCCCGAGGCAGCAGCCAGGGAGGAGGACGAGGAGGAGCTGCGGCCCAGTATCGACTGATCTATGGACCGATCCCGGTTTCCGGACTGGGGGTTGGGGACCGCTGTTTTAGATGATACATAATTCCAAAGGATTAAAATTGTACTGGAAAATACTGGGAATGTCAAGAAATAGATGGGGCATTTTTAACATATGTGATGTGGACCTACAAAAAACAACAACAAATAAATCACAGAAGAATGCAGAATATACTAAAATTTAATTTTCCAATGGAGCCTAAGAATAGGCTATTGGGAACATTGCCCAGCCAGTTACCAAGAGTTTTGAAAGAGATATTTGAGTGTTTGGTGACTGCAGCTAGAATAATTTGTGCTGAGCTTAGAAGACTGGAACAACTAAATGACTTAATATGCTGTAATGTCAAACTTAAATCTTTTTGAAAAATAGATCAGTGTTAAAATGTGAGGAAAGATGGAAAGTCTACTATGAAAACTAAACCCATAATATATTAATTAAAAGACAACTTTGGGGACAATCCTCCCTGTTTGGGTAAAGACAGATTGAGCATTGCGACAGGATCTCTTTTAGTGACTCCCGGGATCCACAACTGGACCCATTCATCTTTAATCATGACATTTCTATTTCCTTTACTATGTTTCTTTCATCCAGAGCTGAACCCAAACAAAAGGTGACTTCATAATCTTAGTTTGTTATTCCTGTAAGGCCTGTGTATCTGGTAAACAGCTTCATGATGCTGCGCAGTAATTCATGACCAACCTTCCCGCTTTCTGTGTGATCTTGTCCCATTTCATTGTGTCAGACAAAGTGTGCTGTACACATAGAATCTTACACTTGGAATGAAACTTCGTTGGTCTTTAAGGTGCCATTGGACTCAAAATGTGTTCTGCCTCAGGTGTAGTAGGTCCAATACTCGGGGTCATTGATGATGATGATGAGGAGGAGGAGGAGGAGAAGGAGGAGGAGGAGGAAGAGGAGGAGGAGGAGGGCTTGGGGTGGCTTGCAATGCATTTAATATTACATCAGTAAAAACATGCACTAAAAACATTATAGTTAAAAAATTCTCACTGCTGTTTCCTTCCTTCGCTGCTCCACTGGCATTTATATATATAAAAAAATATTCCAAACCTATGATGGGAGGTCTCTGTGTGCTGAGTTATTAGCATACTCTGAGATGTCACATTGGGAGATGGGAGAAGCGGAGGAAGGCCCATGTTTGCTTGTATTCCCCATTTTCCTAGCATGAGCCATAGGCCTGGTGGAAGTCCACTGTTTTGCCGTCCCTGCGGAACTTCACTAGTTCCGTCAGGGCCCGGATCTCAGCTGGTAGCTCATTCCACCAGAGCCGAAAAGGCCCAGGCTCTGGCCGGGGCCAGTTGGATTTCTCCAGGCCAGGGTTCCTGCTCACCAGCAAGGCTTGCCTTTCGAATGCAGATCAATAATTTTGAGTCTTGAGGGCAATCTGGAATTTTCTCCGGATCACTGTGGAGGCTTGACTGCACAATGCACCCCCCTTCACTGACTGGACCCTCCTGGCTATGAAGAGGAGGCGTGTGGTTGTGGATGGTGGTGGGGGAACAATTTTGTTATATTGAAATCTTGTTATAATGCGTTTGGAGTTCATTAAAAAAAAAAAAAACCACCAGAATGATTTCAGACTTGGAAGGGGAGGCGTTCAAAGGCAACAAAATGGCCCTAGCAGCTGATTGAATGTTTTCACCCCATAACAAAGATGGACAAGTGAAAAAGAAGCTGCTGAGAGGTTCCCTTCCAGTCCCCTGGGCGTCAATGCAGAAACAAGGAGCCAATCTGGGGACAAGAAGAGGGAAGGGGAGCAAAAGCAGATCTTGGAAATGGCCTGGGGAGGGATCCCGAACTTTAAAAAAGGGAATCCTGACATGACAGCTGGGTGAGTCCTCAATGTGAAAATGGTCTTTGTCTGTTCTAAGTCTACTCCTCATTCATTTCACAAGTTATTGTATTGAGGAAGAGGGAGAAAAGCACTTTCCCCCTGTCTTCTCTATCCAATGCAAAATTTTGTAAACCTCTGTCATGTCACCGCTCAACTATCATTTATCCAATGTAAAAAGCCCCAACTGCTTTGACCTTCCTTAACAGGGAAATACTGGTCAAAGGCTGTAACAAATAAACTCCCTCCTTCCATTAACAGGGAAGGAGTTCCACCCCCATCAGCATTTCAGTTGCCCTCTAGCTACCTTCTGAAGATTGGAAACACGGGGCCAGGTACACCTCCTTGGGGAGGCGGTTTCATAATTGTGGGGCTCCCCTCTATCTTATGCCCACAAGATGAGCTTCTTTGATTGGTGGGACAGTCAGGAGGGGCTCTCTCTGCAGGCTTCATTCTCAGGCAGGAATATATGGGTGGAGAGGATCCTGCAAATATCTTGGTGCCAAGCCATGTAGGTCAAAAACTACCCCTTGAATTGGGTTCAGAAACTATTTGGATACCAGTGTAATTGCTGTAATGTCAGGCCCACATGCTCCCCTATAGCTGGCCACAACCAGGAGTCTACCCGCAGCCTTTGGCAGTGGCTTGCAGTTTCGGAACACTCTTCAAGGGTAGCCCCAAGTCAAGCACATTGCAGTAGTTCAGCCTAGATGAAAAGGGTCAGAGTCAACCTCATAGTTCTGTATTGCCTCTGGAGCCAGTTCCAGTGTCACTGGTAAAAAAAATAATGTTGAACTTTGAATTTGGTATCAGTAACAATTTCAGGAGATGAAATTTCAGCCTTTTCTGTTCATTAAAAAAACACTAGCCCAGGCTTTCTCAACCAAGGTTTCATGAGACCCTGAGGTTTCTTGAGAGCCTTGGAAGAGTTTCCTGAATGGGAATTAATCTATCTATCTATCTATCTATCTATCTATCTATCTATCTATCTATCTATCTATCTATCTGTCTGTCTGTCTGTCTGTCTGTCTGTCTGTCTGTCTGTCTGTCTGTCTGTCTGTCTGTCTGTCTGTCTGTCTGTCTGTCTGTCCCAAAATGGCCACTGATGGACCTGGAAGGGGCGTGAAGGGGAGGGTCCCTGGGTGGGCGTGTCCACAGTTCTGCTTCCCAACCATATTCTCCACGATTGTGCCACTTCTGGGGTTACTTTGCCTCCGTCCCGGCAGGGGTGAGACCCAGAGAAAGGCAGCCTCAGGGGGCTGAGTGTGGGGAGAGACTCAAGGAGGGGCTGGCCAAGAATCCCATGCTGGCAGGCTGAGGGCAGCTCCAAAAGGCAGCTAGGGACACATGGACATTGGCCAGCCCGAGCCAGGTGCATCTCTTCTTTTTTTTTTCTTTGTACACACACAATAATGCAAGTTTGCACATTCAATTTAATGAATTTGTGAATTGCTTTGTCTCTGAGGAAGTGTGAATAAAACCTTGAATAAAACTTTGTTGGTCTCAAAGATGCCGCTGGACTCTATATTTGTACTTCAAAGCCGAAATGATGGGGCAGAAAGAGCCTTCAGGAAGAAGGCGGAAAGGAAGGGGTGGGCAAACAAGGCCTTTTGAAATACTTTCAGAAAAGCCCTGGGGGGTGGTGGTGGTGGTACATGATCATAATTACAATCATGCGTCTCAACGCAATCACAAAGTAGATACCCCACATGTAGTGATTTTAGTCTGGCGGAGCCTGGGCGATTGACTGGGCGCAGGGCCAGAGGGGAGCCCATGCAGCCCCATGTGAGGCC
This sequence comes from Paroedura picta, assembly GCF_049243985.1. Classification (NCBI taxonomy): domain Eukaryota; kingdom Metazoa; phylum Chordata; class Lepidosauria; order Squamata; family Gekkonidae; genus Paroedura; species Paroedura picta. The sequence goes on from NC_135372.1 coordinate 28,440,865, forward strand.
AGGCTGTTGGATGCTTCCTGACTGGGGCTAGCTGGAGCTCACAGCTTTGGGAGGAAGGAGGGTTCTTGGCGCTGCTGGCCCCCAATCAGACTCAGATCGATCCGGCTCCCTTCTTGACTGCCTCCCTGCAGCAGATAATTCCTGGATTTAACTGCCCCTTCGCTATCTTTCCAAGGTGGCCCGAGGCAGCTGCGCTCATCTGTACACCGCCCGTGGCGCCGCGGGCGCCACGGACTAAATAATTCGTTAAGGGGCCTTGAGGTGGGCTTTGTCCGTGATGAGGAAGGGTCCGGATTGGACCCTTCCTCACGACAGACAATCGGAGGGACCAATCGGCAGGCGCGAAGCGCCTGCCGATTGGTCCCTCCGATTCCCAGCCCCAGCAACTGCGAGCCGCGCGCAGCGCGCCTCGCAGTTGCTCCCGGCCTGACGCGGCGAGAGGCGCAAAGCACCTCTCACCGCGTCAGGCCGGACCCCAAGGGAGCCGCCGACGCAAACACAAGACTCCAGCCGCCGAGAAGCTGGAGAGAGAAAAAAAACACCCCCAGAGGAGCCTTTCGCAGCTCCAAGCCGGCGCCCACGAGAGCCAGCAGACAAAAACAAACTCCTGTAGGAGCCCTTCGCAGCTCCAAGCCAGCACGCCCACGAGAGCCAGCAGAAAAACATTAACCCTGTGGGAGCCTTTCGCAGCTCCAAGCCCACGAGAGCCAGCAGAAAAAAAAACTCCTGTAAGAGCCCTTCGCAGCTCTAAGCCGGCGCCCACGAGAGCCAGCAGAAAAAAAACCCCCTGGAGGAGCCCTTCGCAGCTCCAAGCCGCCACCCAGGAGACCCAGCAGAAAAAAAAACTCCTGTAGGAGCCTTTCGCAACTCCAAGCCGGCACGCCCAAGAGAGCCAGCAGAAAAACATTAACCCTGTAGGAGCCTTTCGCAGCTCCAAGCCGGCACGCCCACGAGAGCCAGCAGAAAAAAAATCCCTTGGAGGAGCCTTTCGCCGCTTCAAGCCGGCGCCCTGGGAGCCCCGGCAGCCGCCCACAGCGCAGCTGCTGGGTGCTCCCTGCCCTCATGGCCCCAGAACACAATGGAGCCGCCGGGAAAGCCGCAGAAGAACAAAAAAATGCAGAGGAGACGCCGCCCGCCTCCTCTTTCAGGTAGCCTGTCCCTCGCTCTGTCCCTCGCCTGCCGCTCGCTCTGGTCCCCACCTGCTAGCGCCCATTGTCTTCTTCAAACAATGGGCTTTTTTACTAGTTATAATTAAAGCATCAGTGGGGAGCTTTATGGCACCAATTCTTTGAACCACAAAGGGAGTGACTTTCCCAAGACCACCCATCGTAATTTGAATGGGAGCTCCCCATCCCACCCCCCCTTGCGTTAATTTCTAACAGTGATGATGCGTCTTAATGTGACCAGAATTTTATTTTTTTTTAAAAAAATGGTGGCAGGGTGCAGAGGGAATGAAACTGGAGGCAAGAAGCAGGTAGACGGGCTCGCAGGTCCATGGAATCATGTTGAGGGTGTGGAAAGAACAGCAAAGTCACTTAGAATGCTGACCACAGACATTGGAGCACCGCGAATTCCCTCCCCGGGAGGGGAAGGAATTCGCGGGTTTTTGGAACTCCATAAAGCTACGCGATGGATGCCTTTCCTCTGGGTCTATGCCTGAGGAGCTCAATTTTTGGGTGAAACTGAGGAAATCCCATGCAGCTAAAGGAGGGTTGATGCAGAGTTTTAAGTCAGTGCAGAAACGATCCCGGTTGCCTGCGTTCGACGGATCAATGCCCCCAGAGGATGAATCCAGCAAGGAGGTGACGTGCTAGGCCCTGTTTTGGGCTCTCTCCAGGGGGTTGGGCCCAGTGTCCTCTCTTGTCGGCTCTGCATTTGGGGATGGAAAGGCGGTCTCCCTCTGGGGGGCCCGCCTCTGCTCGCAAGGAGACACCTTCTAGGCCCCATGAGGGGCTTTCCCTGTTCCTTTGTGGGGCAGAATGTAGAGATTACAGGACAGGTGAACTGTGGGAAGGAACAGCGTTGGGGGTCATTTGGCTCATCATTTAGGCTGCAGATATCCCAAAATTGCCACATCCCCAGAAGGCAGAGATCGGTTCCCCTGGCTGCTTTGGAGAATAGACTTTAGGGCATTGGATCTTACTGAGGCCCCTCTCTCCCCCAAATTCCACCTTTGCCATGCTCTACACCAGGGGTAGTCAACCTGTGGTCCTCCAGATGTTCATGGTCTAATTCCCATGAGCCCCTGCCAGCAAACATTGGCAGTGGCTCATGGGAATTGTAGTCCATGAACATCTGGAGGACCACAAGTTGACTACCCCTGATCTACACCACAAATCAGCAGGAATTTCCCCTATTTGTTGATTTGGAAAGTTATATGGAGCAGCCACGAGGATATACGGTGATACACCCTGCTTCTGGTTCGTTTTCCTACCACGGACTCACCAGTGTTAATAAATCCTTTCTTCCTCTCTCCCCCTCCCTCCTTCTCTCTTATAATGCACGGATTTAGAAACTGCTCACAGCTAGTTCCTTTGGGTCACCCAGAGGTCACCTTTCAGCAGAATCTGAATAGAAGACGGGAGAAAAAGTTTATATCTAGCCAAGATGGTTTTGAACTTCCCCAAGTGGCTGTAGCACCTCAAGCTGAGAATTTTTCCGAACGTTAATTAGACCCAGGGAAATTAGAATCTGGTCCGAAAATAGCCATCCAATCAGGCTGCTCTCTGGAAACGAAGCTTCCTTCAGAGCGTCTCTACATCTCACACCCACTAAGAATCAGTGTGTCTGCATGTGTGTGAGAGAATGAATGAATGAAGAATGATCTCAATATAGCGAAGTCTCAAGATGACTAAATTTGTGGGTGCTTAAATGTAGAGACCGGAGCCATGAAAGCACAAGACAGATCCTTCTACAAACCTGGGAAATGCACCAGGTTTGTAGGAAAATCAGAACTCTAAAAAACAAATACCGCCCCAATACTAGAAGTAATGCCTGTTGCTTGAAGACATAAATGACCTCAATGGCCATTGCCTGGCAACCGTAACATTATTGCCAACCTTCAAGTGCTGGTTTATGGCAGGGCCCTTTCCAGGGATGTCAGGGCCTTTGAAGGAGGATTCAGCTGCTGGCAGGCCTGGCTCTGACTTACCATATGGTTTTACCATATACTTTCTGGTGAATCCTAGAGTGTCAGGGCAATGTGCTGCCATGCAATTTGCCTGACTGATCCAGGATGGGCTGCTTGCTCCTTCTCCTCAACAGCACCTGCTCCATGAAAAGCCAGTGTGAAAGAATCGGAAAACCCAGGTTCATATCCTGAATCACACTGGAGGCTCCGGCGAGTCACATATCCTCAGCCTACCTCATTGTGAGGATAAAATGTTAGTCACTGTGGATCCCCACTGTGAAGAAAGGTGGGGTATAGGTGCAGCAACTAGATGATAAGCAAACTAGAAGGGGGAGCAGAGAAAAGGGAGGTTGGGATGGGCAGGAAGAGAGGATGCAGGGAAAGGGAAGGGCCAGGGAGGTTGCTGGGAGAAGAAGAAGAGGAAATAATGCAGGGAAGGGCACACAGGGGAACGTGTCCTTGTGAATTCCCCGCTGTGTGGCTAAGCCCAGACCCACAGCTGGCACCACACAGATAGTTCTCAGGGAGGGAAGGAAACCTATGCAAACATAGGTTGGCGGGTGGGTGGGAAGAAGAGACAGAACCAGAAAAGGGAAAGAGGCTTTAGGGGCTTCTACGGAAGGGAGATAGTGCAGGAGGGGAAATGAGATACCCCCTGCTTGTAAGGCCTATGGCCATGCAGCATCCTTTTATAGTGCTGATCTGTCCCCAACTCGGGGGAAAGAGGAGCAAAGTGGCTGGAAAAGGGAAGCATTGCTGGGCTGAAGGAGAGATCCACCGGGCCCAGGATCCTGTTTCCAGCAGTGGACAACCAGAAGTTTTCTTCCTGCCTTGTTCTGTCCTCACAACAACCCTGTGAGGGAGGACATTGAGTTGAGAAAGTGTGAATAACAGCATGGTGGTGGAGGCCGGGTGTCCCTTTGAAGCTCTAACCTCCACACCAGGGGTAGTCAAACTGCGGCCCTCCAGATGTCCATGGACTACAATTCCCAGAAGCCCCTGCCAGCGAATGCATTCGCTGGCAGGGGCTCCTGGGAATTGTAGTCCATGGACATCTGGAGGGCCACAGTTTGACTACCCCTGCTCTACACTATCCTGAGTCTGGGATATGGCAAATTGCCATTCCCAGAATTCTAGAATCATAGAAACATAGAATTGGAAGGGACCTCCAGGGTCATGCGGTCCAACCCCCTGCACTATGCAGGACACTCACAACTACCTGCTTACCTACAGTGACCCAATTTCATGTCTAAATGACCCCCCCCCCCCCCCAAATCTCTAGAATCCAGCCTGGCCTGGAGGAAATTCAACTACCATCCCACAGTGGTGATCAGCAATTCCCTGGGTAGACAAGGATAGCTCACAAGAGACAAACACTGGCACATCCCCGCCTGTCCATCCACACACAATCTGCATAAGTTCATAAAATCAGCATTTTTGTCAGATGACTATCTAACCGAGGAAGCCTGTTCCACTGAGGAACCACTCTGTCAAGAACTTGTTCAGGACATTTAGTTGAAAATTCTTTTCAGTTAATCTAAATCCATTGGTTCTTGTTTGACCTTCTGAGGCAACATAAATTAACTCTGCTCCATCTTCAAGTATTTGAAGATGGTTATCATATCACCTCTTAGTCATAATCTCTCCAGGCTAAACACACCAAGCTCCCTCAACCTTCCCTTGTACAACTTAGTCTCTAAAGCCCTCCTCTGGACATGCTCCAGTTTCTCAACTTCTTTCTTAAGTTCTGGTGCCCAAAACTGAACACAATATTCCAAGTGAGGCCGAAGCAGTGCAGAGTAAAGCGGTAACATCACCTTGCATGATTTGGACACTATACTTCCCGTTTGGCTTTTTAGCTCACCACTTCCCGAGGAAGCCTGCTGACTCATGTTCCGTGTATGTTCTACTAAGACCCCCAGATCCTATTCACACGTACTACTGCCAAGACAAGTCTCACCCATCCTATAGTGATGCATTTGATTTTCCCTACCCAAAGGCAGAACTTTACATTTTTCACTATTAAAATTTATTTTATTCACTTTAGCCCAGTTTTCCAGCCTGTCAAGATCATCCAGTATTCTGATTCTGTCTTCTGGTATGTTTGCTACCCTTCCCAGTTTGGTATCATCTGAAAATGTAGTAAGAAACCCCTCTAGTCCTTCCTCCAAGTCATTTATGAACATGCTGAACAAAACAGGGCCCAGGACAGATCCCTGAGGCACTCCACTCGTCGCTCTGGCCCTGCGCCCAAGATGAGGACGAACTATTTACAAGTACCCTGTGGGTGTGGTCTGCCAACCAGTTCTCGATCCACCTAACAGTAATGGGATCCATACCGCATTTTACCAACTTGCCAATAAGAATATCATGGGGGCCCTTATCAAAAGCCTTACTGAAATCAAAGTAAACAATGTCCACAGCATTCCCCTGATCTAGCAAAAACAGAAACAAGGTTAGTTCGACATGACTTGTTCTTAGAAAGACTCTGAGTCTTCAGGCTCCTCCAAACCTTTCACAGCCATTCCCATCCATCTATCTCATTCTGATTATAGGAACTTTTATGACTCTTGAAATTGTTATCTCACTCCTCAGTCTCAATTGTCTTTCTGAGCAAAGTAACCTGACAATCCGTTCTTTATCCTTTCGGTCTTTCTTTATCACCTCCATCTGGAATTTGAAGAGAACAGGTTTTGATAGCCTTTTTTTTTTTTTTAAACCACGCCTGTTGAATCTTATATATGTTTTTTCTTAGTAAAATCATAAACGAGTTTTTACGAGGTGGGTGGGTAGGAGAAATATGATGATTGGCTGTTAAACATTATGGGAATCCCCTCCCCTCCCCCTTTATTTCTTTCAAAGCAGGAAGGTAAAATTACTTACAATTTCCGAGCTGTGTTTTGTGTACTTTGAATCCTGGCTGTGGAGATGTGAATTGCAAGCAGTGAGAAGACTGGAACCACTGTCAAGTGGAGTGCTATTCAGGGGGACAGCTCCAGTTGCAGATCACGTAGGACAGTGGTCCCCAACCTTTTTATCACCGGGGACCACTCAATGCCGGGGACCACTCACCGGGGACCACTCAACGCCTTTTACTGAGGCCTGGTGGGGGGGTAGTTTACTCCTCTACTCTCAACCACTGCCCTAACGCTCTCTGATCGCTATGGTAATGTTTAAACATCCCTTCAAAATAAGATACAGACATGGCACAACAATGAACATAAGGAACATTTTATTTTCATGGAAATTTTAACTCATGACAATGACAAATCAATGGGAACCCTGAGCTTGTTTCTCTGCACTCCCATCTGGGAGTGATGGGAGACAATGACACCCGAAGTGTGTTGTAAAGGGCCAGGGGGTATGAAGTAAAGGGCCGGGGGGGGAGGGAGAAGGCGTCCTTTGGGGCCCACCTCCAATTAGACGAAGGACCACATGTGGTCCGCGGCCCACAGGTTGGGGATCGCTAACATAGGAGATCTCCACCTGAAACCCTGGAGAGCGGCTGCCAGTCAGAAGAAGAAGACGAAGAGTTGGTTCTTATATGCCACTTTTCTCTACCCAAAGGAGTCTCAAAGCGGCTTATATTTGCCTTCCCTTCCCTTTCCCCATAACAGACAACCTGTGAGGGAGGTGAGGCTGAGAGAGCCCTGAGATTACTGAAGAAGAAGAAGAGTTGGTTCTTATATGCCACATCTCTATCCAAAGGAGGCTCAAAGAGGCTTACAGTCGCCTTCCCTTTCCTCTTCCCACAACAGACACCCTGTGAGGGAGGTGAGGCTGAGAGAGCCCTGATATTACTGAAGAAGAAGAGTTGGTTCTTACCGCTTTTTTCTACCCAAAAGAGTCTCAAAGTGGCTTACATTCGCCTTCCCTTTCCTCTTCCCATTACAGACACCCTGTGATTCCCTCACAGGGTGTCTGTAATGGGAAGAGGAAAGGGAAGGCGAATGTAAGCTGCTGAGAGGCCCTGAAGTCCTTTCCATCCCTGAATCATGCCTTCTCCATGCTCCACTCCGAAATCTCCAGGCAACCTAGGAGCTGAACCCCAGATTTTGTTGGGAAGGTAGGCAGACGTCCCTGGTAATTCCTCCCCGTTGGTTTTGCCATCCCTGTGACCGTTCCTGAGCTCACCAAATTCTGCCTTGTTCTCCTCAATGTTTTGATATTTTAAAATGCATTCTAAACAGGCTGAGAGAGAAGAAGAATTGGTTCTTATATACCATTTTTCTTTACCCAAAGGAGTCTCAAAGCGGCCTTCACTTTCCTCTCCCCACAACAGAGGGAGGTGGGGCTGAGAGAGCCCTGATGTTACTGTTCTGTCAGAACAGTTTTATCAGTGCCATGGCGAGCCCAAGGTCACCCAGCTGGTGGCATGTGGGAGAGCGCAGAATCAAACCCGGCATGCCAGATTAGAAGTCCACACTCCTAACCACTATGCCAAGAGACAATACCAACTTTGATAGCCAAATGTAGATGGCAATTCTTATACTACATCTCCACAGGACAAAAAAGATTTTCATTAAGGAAATTACAGCTTTGGAGGGTGGACTCTATGGCATTATATCCCATGAATCATAGAGCTAGAAGGGGCCATACAGGCCATCGAACCCCTCCCTCTTCTCATTGCAGGATCCATCTAAAGTCCTGAAGTCCTTCCCTTCCCTGAATCATGCCTTCCCCATGCTGCACTCTGAAATCTCCAGGCAACTCATGGTTGGCAACCCTATTTGTAGGCCAGGAGCTGAACCCCAGATTTTGTTGGGAAGGCAGGCAGAAGTCCCTGGTAATTCCTCCCCATTGGTTTTGCCATCCCTGAGACCATTCCTGAGCTCACCAAATTCTGCCTTGTTTTCCTCAATGTTTTGATATTTTAAAATGTATTCTAAACAGATGTATCCCACCTGTCTGCCCAATTAGCACCCTCAAGTCAGCAGAAAATTAAAAACCATTTTCTAAAATAAAGGACATATGTCTTAAATTTAAAAACAAATAACAACAAATTAGAAGGACGATCATTAAGGGAATGCTAGATGAAACAGAAAAGTCTTCACCTGCTGGTGGATGGTGGTGGGCAATGATGAATGAAGGGGAAAGATGAATCTCCATGGGGAGAGAATGCCACAATTTGGGAGCCATGACTCAGAAGGCCCTCCCCTCTAGCCTTGGATGATTGGGGGTCCTCAATAGCAGAGTCCCTGGGAGTGGTCATAAGGGTCAAGTAGGCATAGGAGCACCTCACCAAACCTCAAAAAAGAGGTTATGGCTTTGAAAAAGATGCAGAAAGAGGCAACTAAAAGGATGAAGGGGATGGAACATCTTCTGGAATGAAAAGGTTAACAAGGTGAGGGCTCTTTATGTTGGAGAAACACCGACTGAGGGATGACATGACAGAGGTTTACGGAATCATGCCTGGGATAGAGGAGGTGGAGAGTGCTGGAACATGATTCACTTTCAGAGGATCGGTGATCCAGTTCTGGATCATGATCCATGGGTAACACTATCTCCTACAGGTCAGGCCACTGTCCATCCTACCGGAGTGTTGTCTGCTTTGCTCAGGCCAAGAAAGCTCTTTCCTACCAGGAGCTATCCAGGTCCTATGTGGTGGTACAAATCTCCCCGCTAGTTGAAAATCTGCCCACCAGGGAGATTCTAGCCCGGTCTTCGGGCATCTGTGCTAATTTTCAGCCTACAAGGAGATCTTGGGTGGCTTTTAAAAAAGCAAAACCTGGTAGGGATTAATGAAAACTGTGATAGATTTTTAGAAATGGGAATGAGAGAGACTTCATCTGTACCACTACAGCCAAGATTCAGACTTGGTGGGGCTCAGAAAAAGTTGACCCTTAGTATGGTTTTTGAATGGCCTAAATGTGACCTGTCCTAACTGTGACCAGGATGAAGGTCCTGTGGTTAGGGAGGAAGGGTTCATATCAGGAAGCGCATCTTTCTAGCATGGACATGCTTTGTCAGGGCTCTCGCAGCTCCACAGGGCCTGCAAGATGAAGCTCTTCCACCAGGCATTTGGTTGAGGCCGGGTGGTGGAACATCTATCAGGCTCCCCGCTTGAACCACCCCACCTTTGGTAGGAGGTGGCATTTCCAGCCATTGCATGGCGGCAGGGGTGGTAGTGGCTGGGGTTGCTTGCTTTTTCTGGTTTGGTTATAATTGTGTTTTTATTGTTTTGAGCCATCCCGATTTGGCTGGCCAGGAGGGGAAGTATATAAGTCCAATAATAAATTAAATAAACAAACCAAATCAGGAAGAACACAGGTAAGCACAGCAGGGCTTTTTCCTTAAGGCAGCTGCTGTTGCTCCCCTTCCATACTGGATGGAAGTCACCAAGATTCACAACCTCCCACATTCAGCTATCAGGGGCTTTCCGCACCGGGATCCTTGTAGCAAATTGTTTGCTGAACGAAAAATCGCCATTTAAAATAGTGCAATTCGTCATTATGCATACCTGACTTTGTAGTGGAATCCAGTTGTGTTTCTATCGTTTCCCACAAGCTTCCGGTCTCAGCAAAAATCGCTAGACAGGAAGCGCCATTGCCAAGCTCGTCCCGCCCCTGACCGTCAAGCAGCCAATGGGCAGCCGTTAGCATGCTCCCAAACAGCCCCTTTCCCTTTAAGAAAGGTTTTTTTTTTTTTAAAAACACACCCATTGCAACGAATATGTGTTGATTCGTTGCTACGGAGAGACCCATCAGCTGGCAGGTGTGTTTGAGCTGTCGTTTCATCGTTGCCACGCTCCCCCCAAGTGAAAAAAAAAATCCCCCCCCCTCGCGGGCCCGATTTTCGGCCGAAAACAGTATAAAAAATAAAGGGAAAATACATCAGCAAACGGGCTTGTCTGTTGTTTGTGCTTAGTGAATAAACAGCTCTGGGGAGGGACTGAAGCCGGGGAAGCCTCTAAACAGGCTTGCTGGTGGGTTGAACTTCGCTTGCTCGGAGAAAAAAAAAATGGCGATCGCTTCGCCGGAAGATCAGAGGAGAGAGCCAGGGGGAGGGACTTTGTAGAAACCGCAACAATGGTAATGCACAGAACTTTCCCGCTAGTGTTGCAGATTGGTTGCAGGAGTGTAGCGCTTTCTGGAGGGTGAATCCACTTTTGGGGATTTCCCTGAAAGCGCTACAAGGAAGCGCTTTTTGGGGATCGGTTTCAGGTGTGTGGCAGATTGTCAACGACGTTGTGCATAATGGCAAATCAGTAGCGTTTTCAATTGGCAACCATTGTGCGATTTTGAAGGTGTGCGAAAAGCCCCTCAGAGTTGCTTTACTATATACAATAGTTTCATGAGATGCACTGCTTTCAACATTTCAAGAAATATCAATGCTAGATGTAAGCAAATTTGCATTTGGAATGTTACTTCTAAAAAAACCTTCTATAGTGTCAGAAAATAGAGCCAGTTTGTATGCCTGAAACCAGGGCCACCATGACATATGTTTGTCTTGTCTACAAACAGAATTCTATAAATCAACCTAGCCATGTACCATGTGGGTATATTATGTTAAGATATGTTCAAAGAAATGTGCCCTTTAATGTTTATTTGCATCTTTCAATGAATATTCTGTTCACAACAGCAAACTAAAAGCCAAACAAAAATACAGTATCTTAAAAAGCATGGAACAATCAGCTGCTATATAAAATTGTTAACATGAGGACAAGGCACTGGACAAGATTTCTGTCCTGTCATACAGATATATATTGGACTGCCCAGCACTTAAGACAGAAAGAATAAGGTTTACCATGTTGTTTGTAGATAGGTGGTTTTCTATAAATATTGATGCCTTGATCAGGTCTGTGAAAATGCTGTGGTGAACGTGACATTGTAGGATTGTAGCTATGGCGGCTGTACACGGGAGAACCAATGGAACCCTGGCTGGTAGACCGATGGATCCCGAAGATCTTGATAACCCTCTGCAGATGGGATTGGAGACAACGTCCTTGGAGAACTTTCATCGTGCACAGGAGGAACTTTCATCGCCACATCGTGCACATTCAGCTAGGTGACCCCATGTGGGGAGGCGACCCACAGTTTAAGAAACTTTGGTCTATAATACTGTTTACTGTAAGTTGTAAATATGTAATCTCACATCATTTAATGTGTTGCCTTAACATGTCTGCATTGTTTCAGTCCTGCCTATTAGATTCCTAGTTGGTTCTACTACCCAGATCCTATTCCATAGTTCATTAAATGTCCCATCTTCTGGAATGTATTGACCCTTAAACTTAACAAACTTAAAGTTATCTTGGGTACAATACTGGGGAAGAGAAAAGCTGATCTTGGGGAAGAAAAAAATCACACATACAGGCTAGACTTCAGGAGATAAAATTTTAACAAACTTAAAGTTATGTTCGGTAAAATCCTGTCAGAAAAACTTAAGGAGACGCAAGTCCAAGAAGGTTGGGAGTTTCTCAAAAGTGAAATACTGAAGGCACAATCGCAGGTAATTCCCATGAGAAGGAAAACTGGGAGGAACCTAAAGAAACCAGGATGGATCCATAGACAGCTTTCAAAAGAATTGAATAATTAAAAAACCTCATTTAAGAAATGAAAGGGGGACCTTATAACCAAGGAGGAATATAAACAAATAACCAAAGCCTTTAGGGAGAGTGTTAGAAAAGCTAAAGCTCAGTATGAGGCTAACAAGAAATCCTAAAAACAACAAGAAAGGGCTCTTTAGTTATCTTCAAAGTAAGAAAAAGAATAGGGAGAAGGGAGGACCATTGCAGGTACAAGAAAGTGACATTGGAACAGGTGATGAAGAGAGGGCTGCTCAATTTCTACTCATTTTTCTCTTGTCTGGGGAATCATGCTCAACAAGGCCAAATCAGTTCACATAATGAGGGATGGGAGTTGTGGCCTAGGATCACTGTAGGGTTAGTCCATAAACATTTTCTTTAAAAGAACTTGCAGATATAATTATTTTTGACAGTTCTTGAGGAACAGGTGAAGTGCCAGAAGATTGGAGGCGGGCAAATGTTGTCCCCCTCTTCAAGAAGGGGAAAATGGAGGATCTGGGTAACTACCGGCCCGTCAGCTTGACATTTATAGCTGGCAAATTTTAGAACAAATTATCAAACAGTCGGCCCTTGAGCAGCTAGAGCGGATGGCTTTCTCAAGAACAAGTCATGTCAGACTAACCTTATCTCTCTTTTGTTAGATCATGGGAAAGCTGTGTTTACTTTGATTTCAGTAAGTAATAAGACTGGTAAAATGCAGTATGGATTCAGTTACTGTTAGGTAGATGAAGAACCAGTTGACAGATCGCATCCAAGGAGTGCTTGTCAATGGTTCATAATTTTCTTGGAGAGGAGTGATGAGTGGAGTTCCTCAGGGATCTGTCCTGGGCCCTGTGTTGTTCAACATATTCATAAATGATTTGGATGAAGGAATAGAGGGGGTGATTATTAAATTTGCAGATGATACTAAACTGGGAAGGGTAGCAAACACACCAGAAGACAGAATCAGGATATGGCATGATCTTGGCAGGGCTGGGAATTTGAGCTAAAATGAATAAAATGAATAAAATGAATTTTAATAGTGAAAAATGTAAACTTCTGCATTTAGGTAGGAAAAATCAAATGCATCACTATAGGATGGGTGAGACTTGTCTTGGCAGTAGTATGTGTGAAAAGGATTTTGGGGTCTTAGTAGACCATACAGTGAACATGAGTCAGCAGTGTGACTTGGTAGCTAAAAAGTCAAATAGTATTTTGGGCTTTATTAAAATAAATATAGTCTCCAAGGCTGAATCTGCACTGGGCTTTTTATCCCCAGTGACCCCAAATTAAGAAAAGTCATCTACACGTTATTAGATTTCCATTTTGATATTTAGCCCTTTAAATTTTTCCTCTGCAACGTCTATGATTGATCTGCAGTGACACTACCTTTACACTGCAATATCCAGGAGCAGATATAACTCGCTACATTTGAGAAAACCACACTGAGAGCCCCAGTATTAAGTGCAGATCTCTGCATTTTGCTGGATTAACTTCCACCTTCAACACTGACATAATGAAGCAGTCTGTTGCTGATTGGTCAGGGCGTCAGTTCAAAGACTGCCTGGTTACCGGTTGCCATTCCCTCAGATAAGTTATTTTTGCACTCATTTCTAAAGTGACTGTGCTCCAAGCCCTCACTTCTATGTGTTGAGATTTGCCTTTTGGATTGTCTTTCCCCCTTCATTCTCCCCCTCCCCCCAGCTTGTTGAGAAAAACCAAAATAAACAAGCAGCCCCATGCTCCATTCCCTGACCCCCAGCATGCTTTGGCTATAGAACAGCAGGAAATAAACCCCTCTCCAGCCTTGTGCTCCTTCAATGCCGGTTGGAGCTTCACAACCACCACTCCCCTTCCCCCTTGTGGCTTCCCCAATCAAACAATTAAGTGTAGAATGCAGTCTGTTTCAATTCAGGAAAAAGGAAGGTGGAAAACCCAGGTTCAGATCGACTGGCCTCCACCATGCTGCTATTCACGCTTTCTCAACTCAATGTCCCCCCCTCACAGGGTTGTTGCAAGGACAGAACAAAGCAGGAAGAAAGCTTCTGGTTGTCCACTGCTGGAAACAGGATCCTGGGCCCGGTGGATCTCTCCTTCAGCCCAGCAGTGCTTCCCTTTTCCAGCCACTTTGCTCCTCTTTCCCCCGAGTTGGGGACAGCACTATAAAAGGATGCTGGTTCCATAGGCCTTACAAGCAGGGGGTATCTCAGTTCCCCTCCTGCACGATCTCCCTTCCCTAGAAGCCACTAGAGCCTCTTTCCCTTTTCTGGTTCTGTCTCTTCTTCCTACCCACCCGCCAACCTACCTTTGCATGTTCCTTCCCTCCCTGAGAACTATCTGTGTGGTGCCAGCTGTGGGTCTGGGCTTAGCCACACAGTGGGGAATTCACACGTTCCCCTGTGTGCCCTTCCCTGCATTATTTCCTCTTCCACTTCTCCCAGCAACCTCCCTGGCCCTTCCCTTTCCCTGCATCCTCTCTTCCTGCCCATCCCAACCTCCCTTTTCTCTGCTCCCGCTTCTAGTTTGCTTATCATCTAGTTTCTGCACTTATACCCCACCTTTCTTCACAGCGGGCAACACACCAAGGCATCAGCAGCAGCTGCCACAGCAGGCACAGAGTGATGGGAAGTCGTTCCAGCCAAGGGCCACTGGAGCTTTGGTGCTGGATCCCATCACAGGGGGCCATGCCAAGCATCACAGCTGGGGCGGAGGAGCCTGGCGCTGTCCCTGCTGCTCAAGGGCACCGTTGGCAGCTTACGGCCTGCTCGAGTGTAACGCGTGTGGACAGATTAGCATGTGTCTGACAGTATCCATCAGGCGTGTTCTGTTACAGAAAGCAGACCGGGACTCTTTCCAACCGGTTGTGTGAATTCCAGGCTCCTTGCAGTTGGCTCTCTCCGTCCCATGTGCAACGGAGGAGAACCGACAGGTGCTTTATCAGTGCCCCTGTCAGGTAGGGCTTTACACCTTGTGGCTGATTCCTCCTCAGTTTTGGAGGATTTCTAAAATGTATTTACTTTGTGGTGTTGTAAGCCTCTAAGGCTGCCAGTCTCGAGTTGGAAGTTGGACATTTCTTGGTCTCCAGGTTACAGAGATGAGTTCCCCTGGAGAAAATGACTGCCTTGGAGGGTGGGCTCAACCTATTGAACCCCACTGAAGACTCTCCCCTCCCCAATTCCGACCTTCCTCCAGGCTTCACCCCCAAATCTCCAGGTGCTCCCCAACTCTAAGCCAGCAATCCTTGGCTTTTCTCACCGTAATCAGTTCTTGAAGAAAAGTCCCACTGCAAAAAGATCTTAATTGCATAATGGCTGTCAATTTTATACAGCACTGATCATTGGGCTGCCAACCTCCAGGTAGCAGCTAGAGATCTCCCAGAATTATGACTAATCTCCAGATGCCAGGGATCCATTCCCCTAGAGAAAATGGCTGCTTTCGGACGTGGTCTCTGTGGCATTTTACCCCATTCATCTCCCACTTCTCCTCAGGTTCTACCCTCCCCCTCACAAATCCAGGAATTTTGGCAGCACTAATTGTGGCTGGCACAGCCCCTGTCTTGCCTGTGAAGTTTCCCCAGACATTTCTGAGTGCCCCTTTGCTGCCGTTCGGGCCCGAACAGGGTCTCCCAGGCTTGGAGAGTCTTGGAATTCTGACCCAGCATGGCGAGTACAGTCACAAAATGGCTGCTGCAGGAGGGGAAGCTAGCCACAAAATGGCTGCTGCAGGAGGGGAAGCCAGCCACAAAATGGCTGCTGCAGCTACACTGTGAAGATCCTTGTGCAACGGTAGTAGCTGCCAACAAAGCAACATTTAAAAAGTCTGCCCATCAAGTCTTCAGTGGCCAATCAAAAGCCAAGCTAGGCAAATGCCCCGCCTGGTCCCACTCACTTCCTAAAAACTCTTAAAGGAGTCAGTATGTGCCATAGTGCCCACAGGCACCAGGTTGGGGGTCCCTGGGCTTTCTAGCTGGCCGTTGGGTTTAAAAATGAACAACAGGTTTCTGAGCACAGCGAATCCAGCTCTCAACATGGAGTGTTGCAAATGTTTGGCAGACGCACAAGAACAAGAAAGGAGTCACAGCTCCGGCGGGGGAAGTCATTTCTCACTGCTAGAATGCAACGGAGAGGCCACCCCAGCTAGAAATCACGCAGCAGGATTCGCCCTTGCCACTTCACCTTCGTTGCCAGTCTGGCATTAATCGTGCCACTCAAAGGTGGCTATCGGCTGGGATGTGACTCATCCCAGGCTTGATTCTTGAACACCCTGGACCCCAGCCTCTAGATCTGCATGCATCATCCGTCGTCCCCCCCCCTCTCCCCATCTTTCCAGGCAGCCTGAAAAGAAAAGAAAGGAAAAGGGAGGCGAGGAGTCATGGGGTGGGGGTGGGGGACTGAAGTCCCAAGTAAAATCAAAGCGTCCAGTGGACCATGTCAGGAACATCAGTGCAAAAGGAAGAGACAAAATGGGGTCAGTCCACCCCATCAAAGGTCTAGCGGTTAAATCCCACCTTCTGCTCTGCAGGCTAAAATTGGTCTCCTGACCTTTATTCTGCTGCCTGGCTCCTGGGACCAGGAGAGTCACCCAGAGCGGCTGTGCGGTGCCACTCGAAGGGTCGTATCCTGCCTCTCTGCTGAGCTCGCCGTGGCGCCTTCCTCGGGGATTCGGGCCAATGCCTCCAGGAGAAGTGGTTCTGCGTGGGAGGGAGGAAGGGAGGCACTGCTGCCTGCTGAGCAGAAGGGGAAGGGCTGATTCGCATGGCCAGTGCTCTGCTGGCCACTGGCGGGGGATGAGGACCTGTAGGGTTGCCAGCTCCAGGTTGTGGAACTCCTGGAGATTTCCGTAGGGTATAGTGCCCTATTGAGGCTACACTACAAAGCTGTCATTTTCTACAGGGGAACTGGTAAGCTGCTGTAATTCTGGGAGAGGGGTCCTCTGGAAATCAGCTTCTGGGGAAATGTTGCTCCATATCCAGCAATGATGTTTGGGAGAGATCAGGTGCCTGCCCCCTTGCTGACCAGCCGGGAGTCGGGCTCTTCTGACCTCCCATCCCAGAAGCTTGCAGAGATGCAGTAAATGTAGAAGCCCACCCGATTCCCCTTCTATTATACTTGGGCTACAAAGAAAGGGAAAGAAAAGAAGCAAGTTCTTTCTCCTCCCCGTTTTGCAACCGGGGTGCATGGGGGGCTGTCTCAGAAACACTGCTTTGGTCCTGTCTGGCTTGGAGAGATCTCTGTGTTGTAGACAGTCACGTGGCTTCCAACTCTTGGTGACCCCAGACACGAATGACCGACAACATGTCCTGTCACGAACAGCCTTCCCCAGGCGCTGGAAACCAAAGGCCATGGCTTCCTTTATTGACTCCTGTTGGGTCTTCTGCCTCCAGGTTTTCCTAGCATTATTGTTTTCTCTGCCCCCCAGTGAGTCTTGTCTTCTTGTGATGTGACCCAAATGCAATAGGAGGAGAAATGATTCTTCTTCCTTTGGCAATGCAGAGGCTGAAAGGATTGTGCCTGCCCCAGCCCAGCTTAGGGGGAGGGGAGAAGAGAAACAAACTCTTCCTCCTCCGCTTTTTGCAGCTTTTGTTTGCTTATTGCTAAGTGTGGGTGGACCACTGGCCCCAAGGCACAATCCGGGTCCACCTGCTCCTCTAAAGCCCCCCCCCCCCCCCGCTTGCCCTGCACCTGGAGCACCTGGAGAGGCTCCTGCTGTGCTCAGCCCTTTCTCTCCTCCTTAGCACATTTGCTTCTTGGACATGAACACAGGATGATTCAACTCTGGCCAGGGCGGAATCCGCATGGAGCTTTTATTCCAGTCCCAGGTCAATTCAGTCCCTGCCGTTTACCCTGAATGCGATTTCCATTTTGATTTTGGGAGATTTAAATGTTTCATCTGCAACAAGCATGATTGATCCAGAGTGACCCTACCTTTCCCCTGCAATATCCTGGAGTGGATATAACCCTCAATATTTGGAAAAACAACATGAGTAAAGGTGCAGCTCTCTGCTTGTTCCTGAACTAACTTCCTGCTCAATCCTCCAATGTTGTAGTAAAGCCCTGATTGGCCAGGGCATCAGTTCAAAGGCTTCCTCATTCCCAGGTTGCAAGGCTTCCCTTAAAGGGGGAACTTAACTTCTCTCAGCAGGGGCTCTAGAAGCTCTAACTTCTCTCAGCAGAGATTTTCCTCTTGGATTTATTCTCCCTCCTCTTCTGTCTCCAGTCCTCTCCCCCCCACCCTTTCAAGAAGAAAGAGGCTCTTGCTGTGCTTGGCTCCCCCCCCCCCCTCTTCTGAACTTCGCTAACGTGCAGAACTCTTTTCTGTTTCAATGGGGAGTAGGATAGAGGAAGACCTATTCAAATCAACCTGAATTCAGCAGGATCCACAACGGAATAAACAAAGTAAGTGCAGAATCAGCCCAGGTCTCTCTAACTTTGGCTTTGGGTAGACAAAACTGACTTTGATGGACAACGGATGGCCACATTGTTTGGTTTCCTTCTAAGCCTGGCCCAGGGATTCCTTGTAGCCCCTCTCCTGTTGATCTGCTACTCTTCTGTTCCAAAAAGTTCTTAAAGTGATTTACAGCTGACATCAACAGAACAAAATGTTATACTGTAAATCCCAAATTCCCAGCCTGCTCGTATTGAAGAGGAAGAACCTGGATGTATGGCGGTTGGTTGAGGAGCAATGCCGGGGTGGGAGTGGGGAGATAGAATGCCCCCCCCTTTCCACTCCATTATTGTTTCACATTCTCACTTTGCAATGAGTGTCACTCCTGGACTCTTGGTTATGTAGGATAACATCTAAAACTAGATCTAGAATTGGAGCCTGTACAGTTTGCTATGGGGTTGGATCCGTCACTTGTGCCTTTCCCCCACAGCTACACTATAAAGCATTGCCCCAAAGAGCAATCTGGGGGTAGTCAAATGTATGATTCAGAACATGGGAGAACCCCTGTTGGACCAGGCCAGTGGCCCCTCCAGTCCAACACTCTGTGTCACATAGTGGCCAAACCCCACGTGCCTTCAGGAGGTCCACCAGTGGGGCCAGAGCTTCAGAAACTGTTGCTCCTCAAGCACCAAGATGATAGAACAACAGTACCCCATACGTACGAACAAATGAGAAGCCATTTTGGATCAGGCTAGTGGCCCATCCAGTCCGGGTGCTATCAGGGGGTCCACCAGCAGAGTCAGAACTCCAGAAGCCCTTCCACTGCATCACTGCCCCAGACATAAGAACATATGGGAATCATAGAATCATAGAATTAGAAGGTACCATACAGGCCATCTAGACCCACCCCCTGCTTAATGCAGGACCAGCCTCAAGTATTCAGGGCTGATTCTGCACTTACTTTGTTTTTTTCCGTTACCGATCCTGCTGAATTCAGATTGATTTGAACCCAGGTCTTCCTCTATCCCCCCCCTGCCCCCGAATTGAAATAGAAAATGCTCTGCACTTGATTGGGGAAGCTCAGAGTGAGGAGGAGAGCCAAGCATAGCAGGAGTCTCTTTCTTTTCCTTAATGCAGGGGAGGGGGAGGGGGAGGATTGGAGACTTATATCTGCTCCTGGATAGGGCAGGGAAGAAGCTTTTCTTGTTTGAGTGGGTTTCCCTGGCTGGTCTCACTCAGTCCCAGCTTGGGCCTCTCTGATGGCTGACCTACAGTGCCTAGTAACCTTTTTAAGAGGTCTGTCCTTCCCTTCATTTCTTGAACGTTTCCTGTTTCTTCCTTTGCTCCTCCTGAAGTTCTCTGTTCATCCACACAGGGTTCTTGGAACATGAGAGAACACCTGTTGGATTAGGCCATTGGGCCATCCAGTCCAACACCCAGGTGCCCTCAGGAACACCCCCCCCCCTCCCAAATGTTGCTTCCCAAACACCAAGAATACAGAACATCATTACCCCAGACATAACAACATACGAGAAGCCATTCTGGATCAGGCTAGTCGCCCATCCAGTTTGACACTCTGTGTCACATTGTGACCCAAACTCAGAGGTCCACCAGTGAGGACGGAACTCCAGAAGCCCCAAGAGAGCAGAGCATCACTGCCCCAGACTGTATCAACGTTCTATGGTGTAGCTTTTTACTCCTCTGATCCTCAAGAGCAGGGGCAGTCAACCTGTGGTCCTCCAGATGTGCATGCACTGCAAACGCTGGCAGGGGCTCATGGGAATTGCAGCCCATGAACATCTGGAGGACCACAGGTTGACTACCCCTGCTCAAGAGGACTGATGTTGAACAGGAGACTCTCCTTCCTTGGCTCCTCTTTGTTTGGCCACGGCTGGAATCGTGTCCACAGCCTTGCAGGAGGAATTGGAAAGGGAGG